>NC_134397.1:201316229-201916229 GCF_050003625.1 Haematobia irritans | reverse complement strand
GAGTTTTACCCCAATTTGGTTGAAATTTTGCACTAGGAGTACAATTAGTGCTATAGTCAAGCGCGCCAAATTTTATTGAAATCGGTTCAGATTTAGATATAGCTCCCATATATATCTTTCGGCCGATATGGACTAATACGGTCCCAGAAGCCAGAGTTTTACCCCAATTTGGTTGAAATTTTGCACAGGGAGTATAATTAGCATTGCAGCTATGCGTGCCAAATTTGGTTGAAATCGGTTCAGATTTAGATATAGGTCCAATATATAGCTTTCGGCCGATTTACACTCATATGACCACAGAGGCCAATTTTTTGCTCCGATTTACTTGAAATTTTGCACAGGCAGTAGAATTAGCATTGTAGCTATGCGTGCCAAATTTAGTTGAAATCGGTTCAGATTTAGATGTAGCTCCAATATATAGCTTTCGGCCGATTTACACTCATATGACCACAGAGGCCAATTTTTTGCTCCGATTTAATTGAAATTTTGCACAGGGGGTAGAATTAGCATTGTAGCTATGCGTGCTAAATTTGGTTGAAATCGGTTCAGATTTAGATATAGCTCCCATATATATGTTTTTTCTGATTTCGACAAAAATGGTCAAAATACCAACATTTTCCTTGTAAAATCGCAACTGCTTAGTCGAAAAGTTGTAAAAAAAAGTTGTCTAATTTTCCTAAACTTCTAATACATATATATCGAGCGATAAGTCATAAATAAACTTTTGCGAAGTTTCCTTAAAAATGCTTCAGATTTCAATGTTTTCCATATTTTTTTACTAACATTGTGTTCCACCCTAGTGCCGACTTAAATTTTGAGTCTATATATTTTGTAGAAGTCTATCAAATTCTGTCCAGATTGAGTGATATTTAAATGTATGTATGTGGGACAAACCTTTATATACAGCCCCCAACACATTTGACGGATTTGATATGGTATCGAACGTTTAGATCTACAAAGTGGTACATGGTATAATATAGTCGGCCCCGCCCGACTTAAGACTTTTCTTACTTGTTTTTTACTAACATTGTTTTCCACCCTAGTGCATTGGCCGACTTAAATTTTGAGTCTATAGATTTTGTAGAAGTCTATCAAATTCTGTCCAGATCGAGTGATATTTAAATGTACACCCAGAAAAAAGTGACCCCTTCTTTAAGTTAAAATGAACTCATTGTGAAGAAAGTTGAACTTCGTATAGCGCCAAAGACATTTTTATTTGTTTGAACGATGTGATTTTCGTAGAAATTAGGAATAATGCATTCCATATATTAGTTAACATTTTCCTATATTTATATACCACTATATTACAGAATGAAAAAATTTAACTAATTTGAATTCATATATGGAATGATTTTATTGAAATTTTTTCATTCATTTCGACAAATCTTACACATTTGTGGTAAAACTTTTACTTCATAATTAGAACTGCTTACCTTCGTTTTTAAATACAATTTTATTTATTTCTATAAAGCAATTTTATCTTCAATAAAAGACATGTTTTATTAATATATTGAATATATTTATTAAGAATCAACAGCATCGAATCTCTTTGAAATATTAGTTTATTATTCCACTATTTCCAATTTCCGTGTGATATTATCAACTGTAAAACGCACTTTTTCTTCTTCTTGTACTTTTAACTTTTAATAAGTTGCTGCCTAACGATTTTGTCCTCCTTTTACAATTTCAATACCTACAAATATAAAAAATCATAAAACATTTTTGTTGCAAAAGGTTAGCGTCACTGAATATTACCTGATAATTGAAGATTCCAAAATGAAGACAAATGAAAGGGTTGTTATTCTGCTGGTGTTTTCTTTCTTTATACACTATCACGAACATTGATAGATTTATTTAAAAAAACGAACACTTTTCTCACTAATTTAAAATAACAAATATTTTATATATTTTATTTGTTATTTATTATATTATTTTACCATATTATTTTTTAACAATCTCTCCGTATACCAAAACAACGCCATTCCAACTAAAAAAACAACCAACGCGCAAATATATCGATTTCACCCACGCGCAAACACATCGATTACGATGACAGGTATCGATTACAGGTAGACAATAGAAATTTAGGAAAATTTCCTATATTCTAACAAGTGTGTTTCCTTAAGTTTTGAAAGGATTGCATACTTCTTAGTACGAATGAACTAAAATATTTTTCTATGCCAAGTGTTGTTCGTATGTATGAAAAACTTTCTATTATAAAGGAAGTCGCAATTATCATTTTATAAGAAATTTTACTAATTTTGAGGAAACTTGGTTTTAGTTCGGTATTTGTTTATTTTTACGAATGCTTTGTTATCGGTGAATAAAATTTTCTTTTTCAGTAGTAAATTCTTATACCCAGCGAAGAAAATAGTATGAGTAAAATTCCATGCCTTATTCTAGTTAATGAACTATTCCTAACTGCTTACAGTTTAGGATTTTTTTACTGAAACGAGTAAATTTTATTATTTTTCACAAAAATTTACCTTAATGGAAATAAAATGGATAAACTATATTGATGAAAATTTTTTCCTTTAGTTTCGAAGGCACTTTTTTCTGGGTGTATGTATTTGGGACAAACCTTTATATATAGCCCCCAACACATTTGACGGATTTGATATGGTATCGAAAAATTAGATCTACAAAGTGGTGCAGGGTATAATATAGTCGGCCCCGCCCGACTTTAGACTTTCCTTACTTGTTTTTAAAGAAAAACATTCTTTTCATACTAACCACAAAAATTTCAAAATAAGATTTGTTTTTTGTTTTGCACTTTGAAAAATTGAAGGCAACGGGAAGGTCTCCCCCCGTTTTCTGAAATTGTGAAGTAAATCGGTGCAACCGTTTCGGAACTTAAGGTACTTTACTCAAAATATTATAATAATATAATGATGATCCGACAGGCTTATTTTGAAGTTTGGAGAAAAATCACATGGAGTTAGATCTAATAGCGCCATCTTTATGTCAGCTCATCAACTTTTCAATTGAATTGAAATACTGAAATGCTTGAAAGAAGAAGAAATTTAAAATAGCACCTTGTATTTAAATAATCTTCCTAGTTTATATCCAGTGAAACTTTCCTCCATGGATTATCTTAAACACTTCTCATTTCCTTCTCATTACCATTTTGCATTATTCTTATTTATTTCGTTCTTCCTCCGTTGCCCAATTTCGATCTTAATCTGGCGATATATAGGGGTCAGAGATGAGGTTAACATCACCGGTGACGCAATTTACCCATACGCATACAGAGCTCAAAACAACCCTCAGTGGTAAACGAAAATTCCTCTCCAAGATTTGGTTGCATTTGGATCGACTGCTGGTATAACTCAGCACAACAACACAATTCCATTTAGGTGTGAGCATTATGATGGATTAGTTGCTAAAAATTAAAATAATGTTTAAATTGTGCCCTATTCGTGCTGTTCGTGGATGGACTTAGTATTATCACCATGTGATGGACATACGTCTCTTCACACACTTGCTGCTATTGTTCTTTTTCATCCTTAATGGGCTAAATGATATTATGAGGCGGCTATACATCAACCTTTTGTTTGTTTGTATGAAAATGAAGATCCTGAGGGCATGTTTTGTGTTTTCTTTGAGTATGGACACATGGTATCGTGTGTCAATTAATTATGGCCTTAATAAGGGAACTTTGTAATACGGCGTTGCCATTTTCTGCAAAGTTTACACTAGAGCTACGATTTAAGATTTCTATTGATTGCAAACTGTGTATACTAAGAAAAAAAGAAAGAAATTCAGACTCAACACTCAAAAAAATATTGTCATGAGGTCAAAGATTTCATGTCTTTAAAATACGAATGCAAATGTTGCTTAGCATAGAAGATGCGTTTCTCTATAATTTTCCTTGTCAAAAAGTAGATATACTTTTCAATGAAGTCGTATTGTCTTTATAATTAAGTAATTTCACTTAAAAATGTGTATCATAACCTGAAAAAAAATATGTTTGGGCCAAGGCCGTATTCAGGGAGGGGGGGGGGTAATGAGGGGGATCAAACCCCCCCCCCCACCGAAATGAATGAATTTTTTTATATAAATAAATATATATTTTTGGCTGCATAGAAAAATCTTATCGAAGATGGTGAAGAAAAGCTGGAGGTTTTATTTTGAAAAACGCTTACCTATAAAACTTGCACAAATCATAGAATACTAGTTGAAAAGCCCGTCAAACGACGGTCGAAAAAAAAAACAAATTGTTTTTGTTGTCGCACCACAAATTTCATTTTTGGAAAATGTCTTTCTGCTTTTTATTTGTGTTTGTTGTTCTTTTTGTGAACATGACTCGCTTTGTTTGGCCATAGCAACAACAACGAAACAGCCAAACACACATGTGTAAATGAAATGGCGCAAAACCTGCGAAAAGAACCTGCCTAATTCAGCGATGGAAGCACTTGGAGAGTGCAATAAAGAGATATTTCCAAACGTGCATATTCTTTTAAAAATTTTGGTCACTTTGCCAGTTACTCAAGGATGGAAAATACAATTTTTAAGAAAGTACAAAAAAGGTATTTTTTGAGCGGAAAATTTCAACAAAAATTTCACTGGAAAATTATTGTCAAGAGACTAAATTTTAAAGAAAATAAAATTTTGACAAAATTTTCTATATAAATAAAATTTTGCAAAAATTTTCTATAGAAATAAAATTTTGCAAAACAAAATCTGTAGAAAAAAAATGTTGCAAAATTTTTTCTATAGAAATAAAATTTTGCAAAAATTTCCTATAGAAATAAAATTTGTACAAAATTTTCAATTGAAATAAATTTTTGACAAAATTTTCTATAAAAATAAAATTTTGCAAAAATTCTATATAGAAATAAAATTTTGACAACATTTTCTACCAAAATAAAAAATCGATAATATAGAATCACATTCTTTTTTCGACTAAAACATTCTTGAAGTTCAATAAAATCCGGTTTTTGACTATGTCTTTTACAAAATCGAGATTTTCTTCCCACATGAACATGTTTGTTTTGCCATATTTGTAAAAGACTATTAGCAAATAAGGTTGATAAAGACTTTCTCAAAATATTAAAATAGTTTGTCAAAGCTATTGTACCATAAATCTAATAAACTGACCGGGGTGAAAAAATATTGAAAAAAGTACTATAGTACTGCATTTTCCATCCCGGCAGTTACTACGTACTCATCCGAACTTTCATTTTCAACAATGAAGAGATTAAAGACGTATCTTAGAAATTCGACTAGCGATTGGCATTAATGTCAGTTCATCGCCGAATAAATGTGCCGATTGAAGAAGTAATTGATTTATTTGCTGCCCCAAAAGCCCGTCGGCTCAATTTAATATTATAAAATAATACCCTGTTCCACAGTGTGGAGCAGGGTATAAATATTGTATACATACCTATGCATAAATAAAATTTTCTACACATGAGATTATATGAATATTTTTTTTTTTTTTAAGTTAAAGGCAGAATTAATTAAAAAGGCAGAATAATTAGCTATATAAAGCTTTTTATTTCGTGATCATTTCATATAGAGGAGTCTATAAATAATTATCAACAGATATGTTATGAACCACCAAATTTCAACCAGGTCAGATGTCAGCTCCCGAAAGGCAAACCTGGGGATCGTTTGATATGGGGAAGCAATTCGAAGCCCAATTCATGAATTTTTGCCATCGTTCTCAATGACTTGTGGCACGCTGCGTTGTCTTGGTGGAACAACACTTTCTTCTTCTTCATATGGGGCCGTTTTGCCGCGATTTCGACCTTCAAACGCTCCAATAACGCCATATAATAGTCACTGTTGATGGTTTTTCCCTCCTCAAGATAATCGATAAAATTATTCCATGCGCATCCCAAAAAACAGAGGCCATTAATTTGCCAACGGACTTTTGAGTCTTTCCACGCTACGGAGACGGTTCACCGATCGCTGTCCACTCAGCCGACTGTCGATTGGACTCAGGAGTGTAGGGATGGAGCCATGTTTCATCCATTGTCACATATCGACGGAAAAACTCGGGTGTATTACGAGTTAACAGCTGCAAACACCGCTCAGAATCATCAACACGTTGTTGTTTTTGGTCAAATGTGAGCTCGAGCGGCACCCATTTTGCACAGAGCTTCCGCATATCCAAATATTGATGAGTGATATGACCAACACGTTCCTTTGATATCTTTAAGGCCTCTGCTATCTCGATCAACTTCATTTTACGGTCATTCAAAATCATTTTGTGGATATTTTTGATGTTTTCGTCGGTAACCACCTCTTTCGGGCATCCACTGCGTTCACCGTCCTCCGTGCTCATTTCACCACACTTAAATTTTCCATACCAATCAATTATTGTTGATTTCCCTGGGGCAGAGTACGGGAACTCATTATTTATCAAGCCAAGTTTTTGCTTCCACCGTATTTTTTCCCTACAAAAGACAGTATTTTATCAAAACACGAAATTCCTTTTTCTCCATTTTTTTCACAATAACAAAAGTTTTTTCACAAAAGACGCTCTATCTCACTAACTAATTGACTTACAGACGTCAAATTTTGACACGAATCATTTGAAGGTTGGTACTATATAATAATAATATGCATTTAATACTAGCGACACCATCTATGTGTCAGACCGGGGTCTTATCAGCCAACCTGTTAATTACACTTGTTAGAGGACATGTATTTACATCACATACCTAGTTCCAACTGGATCGAATTAAATTTGCTATTATAAGAGGCTGTGGAGTTCAAATCTGTCTATCGGTTTACATGGGGTCTTTATAAAGGGTGATTCTTTTGAGGTTAGGATTTTCATGCATTAGTATTTGACAGATCACGTGGGATTTCAGACATGGTGTCAAAGAGAAAGATGCTCAGTATGCTTTGACATTTCATCATGAATAGACTTACTAACGAGCCACAACGTCGAATTTTCAGTGAATGGGCCCTAGAAAAGTTGGCAGAAAATCCGCTTTTTTATCGACAAATTTTGTTCAGCGATGAGGCTCATTTCTGGTTGAATGGCTACGTAAATAAGCAAAATTGCCGCATTTGGAGTGAAGAGCAACCAGAAGCCGTTCAAGAACTGCCCATGCATCCCGAAAAATGCACTGTTTGGTGTGGTTTGTACGCTGGTGGAATCATTGGACCGTATTTTTTCAAAGATGCTGTTGGACGCAACGTTACGGTGAATGGAGATCGCTATCGTTCGATGCTAACAAACTTTTTGTTGCCAAAAATGGAAGAACTGAACTTGGTTGACATGTGGTTTCAACAAGATGGCGCTACATGCCACACAGCTCGCGATTCTATGGCCATTTTGAGGGAAAACTTCGGAGAACAATTCATCTCAAGAAATGGACCGGTAAGTTGGCCACCAAGATCATGCGATTTGACGCCTTTAGACTATTTTTTGTGGGGCTACGTCAAGTCTAAAGTCTACAGAAATAAGCCAGCAACTATTCCAGCTTTGGAAGACAACATTTCCGAAGAAATTCGGGCTATTCCGGCCGAAATGCTCGAAAAAGTTGCCCAAAATTGGACTTTCCGAATGGACCACCTAAGACGCAGCCGCGGTCAACATTTAAATGAAATTATCTTCAAAAAGTAAATGTCATGGACCAATCTAACGTTTCAAATAAAGAACCGATGAGATTTTGCAAATTTTATGCGTTTTTTTTAAAAAAAAAGTTATCAAGCTCTTAACAAATCACCCTTTATATGGATATATGGATATATATGGACTAATATTTGCATAATTGTTAGAGGGCATATACTAACATCACCTACCAAATTTCAACCGAATCGGATGAGATTTGCTCTTCAAGGAGGGATCAGTTTTTATGAGGCCACATATATTAACTATCAAATTTCAACCGGCTCGTATAAAATTTTCTCCTTTAGGGGGCTCCGCAAACCAAATATGCGGTCGATTTATATGGGGACTATACCCAAAAGTGTTCCAAGATGGCCCATTTTCAATACCTTCCGACTTACATCAATAACAACAACTTGTGCCATATTTCAACTGGATATCTAGTTTCGATCGGAAGTACATCGATAGATCGACTAAGAATTTCATCACACCCTAGAATATATATCCTTTTTGGGTCTGAGATTTATATGTCGATGTATTAGTATTCCCCCCATGCTATGGTAGAGGGTATAAAACATGAGAAGACAGATAAAGCGACACACATTTGTATTCTAAGACTCTTTTTTCCAGCAGTTACATACAAATGCACAATTTTATTGTATCCTGCACCACAACTAAACATTTTGGACATTATATGCCCAGCAAAAAAAGAGCTTCCAAAAAAGTAGTTTGGATACCCAATCTGTGATCCGGAAGTAGTGCAAACTTGGATCATCTCCAATGAATTTTACATGGGCTTGTCATAGGGCGGAAGTACTCCCTTTTTGGATCCTTTGCATCGCTTTAGATGTTGTGCCCTGGAAGTTAATTTGAATGAAGAAATTTAAAAAGCGAGAAAAAAAATTTTTCAACCAATTTCACTTTTTTTTTTTCATCCATATGTTTTATTACACAATTATTTTCCTATTATCTAATTTTTACAATTTGAAAAACTTTTTCGCTCCGACCAGGGGTTGAACCTGGGTTTGCTGGCACCATAACAGAACGCCTTAGCACACTCAGCCACAAACGCCATTGAACATTAAGCGTCGAAAGGTCAATTCAAATGTTTGTGATATGATCGTAATACGACACCAAGGAATAACATTCTAATTGCTTCTCGAGATGTTCTTTATTAGTATGAACGAAAAAATAAGGCAATTTTTTATCAAATATTATTCTAAAAAAATTATTTTTTTATGTCATGCATCGTTTTTATTTTTTATTTTCGTATAAATATATTTTTTTTTGTTAAAAATCAACAAAAAATTACAAATTCTCGTAATTTGCAAAACCTTCTCAAAAGAACTTCCATGGAAGTGAAAAAGTCAAACGTCACAGGTTCAAATCCCAGCAGGGATGATTTTTTTTTTATTATTTTTTTACTTTTTTTTATTAATTTCTATTTTTTTTTTAGTTTTTTATTAGTTTTCTATTTTTTTTGTAAAATTTAATTAAACAAAATTTGCAATTAAAATAGCCTGATTGTTCTTTCTAATACTTGTCCACAAGGACTGCATCGGAAGTAGAAAAAAATCATTGGGGGATCCCAAGATGCGCTTTAGAAGAAATGTTTGTGCACTCGTCCAAAAGGACTGCATCGGAAGTGGAAAAAAATTATTGGGGGATCCCACGATGCGCTTTAGAAGAAATGTTTGTGGACTTGTCCACAAGGCCTGCATCGGAAGTTGAAAAAACTCGATGGGGGATTCTGGGATGGGCTTTAAAAGAAACATTTGTGGAACAACTTCCAATTTTTTTTTGCTGGGATGGGAAAGCTTCAATGATCAGTGTTTACAATATATTTTGTATATTTAATATAACATATCGTTTTTAAATGAATTAAATACATATGTGTGTATTTTTGTTACAAAATATCCAAAATTACGAAAATTTACCATATGTTTTCCCCTCAGCAGAATTTTAATACACGATGTGTTGAAGTAATCATCATCATTACTGATGATTCTTTTGAAGAACATTTTTTTTTGGGAAATTTATTTTGAATTTCATTTTACACTTGTCATTTCAGATATGCAAGAAAAAAAAAACAACAAACTACAATTTTTAAACATTATTACACATGTTTCCAATATCCCCAGTCTCATATTTATTTTGGGTCCATGGTACAAAAAAACAAAATTGCCTACATTTCATTATGTTTGCTTACCAATTAACAAAAAATTACGCCTTACTTTCTTTACTTGAGTTGAACTCAAAATTTGAATTCACTCTTTCGTAAATGTGAAATTTGGGGGAAATGAACCATGGCTTTTCAAAAAAAAAAAAAAGAACCCGTGTCATTTCATTTTACACAAAATTATGATCTTGAGTTAATTTAAACAGCTCTTAAAAAATACAAATTAACTGACAGTTTTTTTGTTTGGTTTCTTGCTCTCTCTTTCCCCTCATTGGATGTGTGATGATCTTCATTCGAAATGAAAAAGATTACCCAATGCGATGAACAAGACAATAAGACACTTATCATTGAAGTAATTTCATTCTTAAATGTTTTAACATATTTAAATTACTTTGACAGATGGGATGACTGATTTGCTTCAGTGTTTTTTTTTTTTTTTTTGCCTGAATTGCCTTCATGAAATAAATGTTGTCTTCATATGGAAATGACTTGCCCAAAATAAGTCAACGAATGAAGACATCAACTTTGATTAATATTAAATAATTTTTCGAAGTCTAGAAACTACTGTATTCAAGCCACATATAGTCCATGGTTGTCACTCGAGCCATAAGAAGGTTAGGTTAGGTGGCAGCCCGATGTATCAGGCTCACTTAGACTATTCAGTCCATTGTGATACCACATTGGTGAACTTCTCTCTTATCACTGAGTGATGCCCGATTCCATGTTAAGCTCAATGACAAGGGACCTCCTTTTTATAGCCGAGTCCGAACGGCGTTCCACATTGCAGTGAAACCACTTGGAGAAGCTTTGAAACCCTCAGAAATGTCACCAGCATTACTGAGGTGGGATAATCCACCGCTGAAAAACTTTTTGGTGTTCGGTCGAAGCAGGAATCGAACCCACGACCTTGTGTATGCAAGGCGGGCATGCTAACCATTGCACCACGGTGGCTCCTGAGCCATAAGTAATCAACCAAAAGCTGTATAAAAGTTTCCCAAAAAACTACCAAATAAAGAAGAATTTTGTCAAAATTGTATCTATATAGAAAATTTTGTCAAAATTGTATCTCTATAAACAACTTTGTCAAAATTTTATCTCTATAGAAAATTTTGTCTAAATTTTATTTCCATAGAAAATGTTGTCAAAATGTTATCTCTATAGAAAAATTTGTCAAAATTTTATTTCTATAGAAAATTTTGTCAAAATTTTGTCTCTATAGAACATGTTGCCCAAATTTTATCTCTATAAACAAATTTGTCAAAATTTTATCTCTATAGAAAATTTTGTCAACATTTTACCACTATAGAAAATTTTGTCACAATTTTATCTCTATACAAAATTTTGTCAAAATTTTATCTCTTTAGAAAATGTTGTCAAAATTTTATCTCTATAAAAAAGTTTGTCAAAATTTTATCTCTATAGATTATTTTATTTCTATGAAAAATTCTGTAAAAATTTTGTTTCTATACAAAATTTTGTCAAAATTTTATTTCGGTAGAAAATTTTGTCAAAATTTTATCTCTATAAAAAAGTGTGTTAAAAATGTTATCTCTATATTTTTTATCTATATAATTTGTCAAAATTTTATTTCTATAGAAAATATTGTCAAAATTGTATCTATAGAAACCTTTGTCATAATTTTATTTCTATAGAAAATTCTGTAAACAATTGTTTCTATATAAAATTTTATCAAAATTTTATTTCTATAAAAAATTTTGTCAAAATTGTATTTCTATAGAAATTTTTGTTTCTATAGAAAATTCTGTAAAAATGTTGTTTCTATACAAAATTTTGTCAAAATTTCATTTCGGTAGAAAATTTTGTCAAAATTTTATCTCTATAGAAAAGTTTGTCAAAATTATATTTCTATAGAAAATGTTGTCAAAATTTTATCTATAGAACACTTTGTCATAATTTTATTTCTATTGAAAATTTTGTTTCTATAGAAAATTCTGTAAAAATTTGTTTCTATATAAAATGTTGTTAAAATGTTATCTCCATAAAAAAGTTTGTCTAAATTTTATCTCTATAAAAAGTTTGTCAAAATTTCATCTCTATAGAATATTTTGTTTCTATAGAAAATTCTGTAAAAATTTTGTTTCTATACAAAATTTTGTCAAAATTTTATTTCGGTAGAAAATTTTGTCAAAATTTTATCTCTATAGAAAAGTGTGTCAAAATTTTATTTCTATAGAAAATGCTGTCAAAATTTTATTTATAGATAATTTTGTCAAAATTTTATTTCTATAGAAAATTTGGTTTCTATAGAAAATTCTGTAAAAATTTTGTTTCTATATAAAATTTTGTCAAAGATTTATTTCTGTCTCTATAGAATATTTTATCAAAATTTTATCTCTATAGAAAATTTTGTCAAAATTTTATTTTTATAGAAAATTCTGTAAAAATTTTGTTACAATTTTATTTCTATAGAAAATGTCAATATATAATTTCGATAAAAAATTTTGTTAAAATTTACATCTATAGAAAATTTTGTCAAAATTTTATCTCTATAGAAAATTTTATCAAAACTTTATATCTATAGAAAATGTTGTCAAAATTGTATCTCTATAGAAAATTGTATCCAAATTTTATCTCTATAGAAAATTTTGTAGAAATTTTATCTCTATAGAACATTTTGTCAAAAATTTATCTCTATAGAAAATTTTGTCAAAATTTTATCTCTTTAAAAAAGTTTGTCAAAATTTTATCTCTATAGAAAAGTTTGTCAAAATTTTATTTCTATAGAAAAATTTGTCATAAATTCATTTCTGACAAAGAAATAAAATTTTGACAATTCTGTAAAAATTTTATTTCTATAGAAAATTTTGTCAAAATTTTATCTCTATAGAAAATTTTGTTAAAATGTTATCTCTATAGAAAATTTTGTTAAAATGTTATCTCTCTAAAAAATTTTGTCAAAATTTTATCTCTATAGAAAATTTTGTCAAAATTTTATCTCATAAAAATTTTTGTCAAAATTTTATCTCTATTGAAAATTTTGTCAAAATTTTATCTCTATAAAAAAGTTTGTCAAAATTTTATCTCTATAGAAAAGTTTGTCAAAATTTTATTTCTATAGAAAAATTTGTCATAATTTTATTTCTATAGAAAATTTTGTACACATTTTTTCTGTGGAAATTTTTGTCAAAATTTTATCTCTATAGAAAATTTTGTCAAAATTTTATCTCTATAGAAAATTTTGTCAAGATTTTATTTCTATAGAAAATTGTGTCAAAATTTTATCTCTATAAAAAAGTTTGTCAAAATTTATATCTATAGAAAACTTAGGTTAGGTTAGGACTATTCGGTCCATTTTGATACTACATTGGTAAACTTCGCTCTTAGAAAACTTTGTCATAATTTTATTTCTATAGAAATTTTTATACAAATTTTGTTTCTATAGAAAATTTTGTCAAATTTTTATTTCTATGGAAAATTTTGTCAAAATTTTATCTCTATAGAAAATTTTGTAAAAATTTTATTTCTATAGAAAATTGTGTCAAAATTTTATTTCTATAGAAAATTTTGTCAAAATTTTATTTCTATAGAAAATATTGTCAAAATTTTATTTCTATAGGAAATTTGGTCAAAATTTATATCTATAGAAAATTTTGTCAAAATTTTATTTCTATAGAAAATTTTGTTAAAATTTTATCTCTATAGAAAAATTTGTCAAAATATTATCTCTTCAGAAAATTTTGTCAAAATTTTATCTCTATAGAAAACTTTTTCATAATTTTATTTCCATAGAAAATTTTGTCAAAATTTTATTTCTATAGAAAATTTTGTCAAAATTTTATTTCTATAGAAAATTTTGTCAAAATTTTATCTCTATAGAAAATTTTTGTCAAAATTTTTATCTATAGAAAAATTTGTCATAATTTTATGTCTATAGACAATTTTGTACAAATTTTGTTTCTATAGAAAATTTTGCCAAAATTTTATTTCTATAGAAAATTTTGTCAAAATTTTATTTCTATAGGAAATTTTGTCAGAATTTATATCTATAGAAAATTTTATTTCTATAATAAATTTTGTCAAAATTTTATTTCTATAGAAATTTTATGGAGTTGTTTGATATGTATATTTTGCAAAATCAACCAAAAACATCAAGAATTGTACCAAGCAGTAACAAAGAATTTACCATATTTTGGTAGAATTCTACCAATTGTGGCAACCGTGATATAGGCACAAAGAACCATTCTATTGGATAGTACTATAAAACTTTGTATCTCATAGTCATAACTTATAGCTGTTAGAGCGTATGATAAAGACAAGAGGAGGCTCTAGAAAGTACTTTCCAACCCAACAAAAGAAAATGGTTTACGAAAAATAAACAACAAATTTATTTGCTACATTGTAGTACTCATGAAAATCCGATGGTAACCTAAACTGTCATGTGATGGTAAGTCATTATCTCCAAGCATGTGATATTGCCGGGGGTATGGCATAAATACTCTTGGTAAGCAGTTTTTTCACCTCAAAAACTTTCGCAAGTTTTGCTAGGCAAACTAGAATTCTGATGAATCCTTTCTAAAGAAACAGGCCAAATTTTATAGCAAGAGATTCAATTTACACCAAAGACGCATGCCCACAATATAAGAGAATGACAGTTGTGTAGCCCATTTTCCAATTTCCCATTTACGATAATAGATGATGTATGAATGATATCCACAGATTAAACTTAAAGTAATAATGCTTTGCTTTAAATTACAGGCGTGTTAGAATTTTACGACACAGCATTGTATTTTTACTTTAAATATTTTAATGATATTTCTATAAAAAGGATTATGAACATTAAGTTGTCGATACATAAGATAATCAAGAACATTAAACAAACAATAAATTTTGTGTATAGTATATAAAATAATAATAAATTTATTTCGAGAGTGGAAATGAATGAACAGTTTAGTATTATGAATGAAATACAAATGGGGAGAGAACGTTGTAGGGGTGGATAGTTAATTTCTATTTTTGTCAGCATGGGGAGCATTTTGGAAATCCACCAATAATGTGCACCTTTTGTATAATTTAGAATATTTTCTCGTGAATGAATCGGACACATTCTAAACATTTAAAAATATACTAAAGGACTAATAGTTTGGAATAATCATAGGGAACAACATCTACACATAAAAGACACGGATGTTGTCGCATATGAAAACTACTTGCATTTGTAATACTCTTCACACTGAAAAAAGGATTGTCGTGATGCCAAAGATTTCATATCCTTAAAATACGAATTTGCATTTTGCTTAGCATAAAAGACGCATTTCTCTAACATAAAGTTTTTTTCCTGGTCCAAAAGTCGATAAACTTTTCAATGAAGTCGTATTGTCTTTATAATTATGTGATTTCTCTTAAAATTGGGTATCATAACATAAAAGAAAAATGTTTTGGGGTAAGGTCAGCTTGACTTTAAAAATTCAGAAAAATTCTTTAAAATTAATGAAACTGTCTTTAAATTTGTTGTATTTTTGCATCTTGACTACAAAGCAAAAAATCGTTAAAAAATAGAACATGTTTTTCAACACCTTATTTTAAAGACGTTTTTACTTGAAACATAGTCCATGGTGGAGGCTGCAAAAGATTTGGCCTGGTCAAACTTTAGGCCGTATATACCGTTTGTGTTGCATCAGTTCTCGATAAAATTTCAGCTCAAGTGAAAGTTTTCTACTTCTCGGTGTGGATTTCGATCATATCTGGTCTTCACATTTCAAATCATGTCTGGTTTTCTTACCGTTTTTTCGTCCACTTTTGGCACGCAATGAAACATTGTCAAAATCATTGTAAGTAGTAATGGTACAAAAACAAAAGATTTATTCATATTTAAATGCTGGAGGGGTCTGTAGTTCTCCAGCCATATAAAAACCAATATCACGTTTGAATTCCATAATTCTATCAGATATCGGACGAGCGGTTTAGAAATAATAGCATATAAGTATAATAACCTGTATAATTTTAATAATTAAGTTAATGAGACAAATTTCCAAAATTCTTGTAAGCCAACAATTGTTATACCCTCCACCATTGGATGGGGGGTAATTAACTTTGTCATTCCGTTTGTAACACATCGAAATGTTGCTCTAAGACTCCATAAAGTATATATATTCTGGGTCGTGGTGAAAGTCTGAGTTGATCTAAGCATGTCCGTCCGTCCGTCTGTTGAAATCACGCTAACTTCCGAACGAAACAAGCTATCGATTTCAAACTTGGCACACGTAGTTGTTATTGATGTAGGTCGGATGGTATTGCAATGGGTCCACTATCGGTCCACTTTTACGTATAGCCCCCAACTAAACGGACACCTAGATTTGTCCTCCGGAGCCTCTTGGAGGAGTAAAATTCATCTGACTGAAATTTGGAACATGGTGTAAGTATATGGTCTCTAACAACCATGCAAAAATTGGTCCATATCGGTCCATAATTATATATAGCCCTTTTATAAACCGATCCCTAGATTTGACCCCCGGAGCCCCTTGGAAGAGAAGATTTGACCTCCGGAGCCTCTTAGAGGAGCAAACTTCATCCGAACCAGTTGAAATTTGGTACGTGGTGTTAGTGTATGGTCTCTAACAACCATACAAAAATTGGTCCATATCGGTCCATAATTATATATAGCTCCCATATAAACCAATACCCAGATTTGGCTTGCGAACCCTCAAAGAGAAGCAAATTTCATCCGATCCGGCTAAAATTTGATACATGGTGATAGTATATGGTCTCTAACAACCATACAAAAATGTGAACCAACATCGGTCCATAATTATATATAGCCCCCATATAAACCGATCCCTAGATTTGACCCCCGGAGCCCCTTGGAAGAGCAAAATTCACCCGATCCGGTTGAAATTTGGTACGTGGTGTTAGTATATGGTCTCTAACAACCATGCAAAAATTGGTCCATATCGGTCTTAATTATATATCACCCCCATTTAAAGCGATCCCCAGATTTGACCTCCCGAGTTATTGGAGGAGCAAAATTCATCCGACCCGGTTGAAATTTGGTACATTGCGCTAGTATATGGCCGCTAACATCCATGCCAAAATTGGTTCATATCGGTCTATAGTTATATGTAGCCGATCCCCAAAAATAATCTACCAAAATTTTATTTCTATAGAAAATTTTGTCAACATTTTTTACTATCGAAAATTTTGTCAAAATTTTATTACTATAGAAAATTTTGTCAAAATTTTATTTCTATAGAAAATTTTCTCAAAATGTTATTTCTATAGAATATTTTGTCAAACTGAATTATTTACGTCTTTAGTACAAGTTTCTATGCAATCCATGGCGGAGGGTACATAAGATTCGGCCTAGCACTTTGGAACAGGGTATTATAAGTTAGTGCATATGTTTGTAACACCCAGAAGGAGACCAGATAGACACATGGTGTCTTTGGCAATAATGCTCAGGGTGGGTCCCTGAGTCGATATAACCATGTCCGTCTCTCCGTCCGTCCGTCTGTCTGTGAACACATTTTTGTGATCAAAGTCTAGGTCGCAATTTAATTTGGCGCATGTTCCTAATTTGGGTCAGAATAGAACCTTATTGATTTTGGAAGAAATCGGTTCAGATTTAGATATAGCTCCCATATATATCTTTCGCCCGATATGCACTAATATGGACCCAGCAGCCAGAGTTTTATATCGATTTGCTTGAACTTTTGTACAAACATAACGCTTAGTCGTATAGTCAAGTGTGCAAAGTTTTATTGAAATCGGTTCAGATTTAGATATAGCTCCCATATATATCTTTCGCCCGATATGGACTTATATGGCCCCAGAAGCCAGATTTTTGGCCGAATTTGGTTGACATTTTGCACTAGGAGTACAATTAGTAATATAGTCAAGAGTGCAAAATTTGATTGAAATCGGTTCAGATTTAGATATAGCACCCATATATCTTTCGCCCGATATGGACTAATATGGTCCTAAAAGCCAGAGGTTTAGACCAATTTGGTTGAAATTTTGCACAGGGAGTAGATTTAGCATTGTAGCTATGCGTGCCAAATTTGGTTGAAATCGATATAGCTTCCATATATAAATCTTTTGCCCGATATGCACTTATATGGACCCACAAGCCAGAGTTTTGGCCCAATTTGGTTGAAATTTTGCACAAGGAGTAGGTTAGGTTAGGTTAGGTTATGTGGCAGCCCGATATATCAGGCTCACTTAGACTATTCAGTCCATTGTGATACCACAGTGGTGAACTTCTCTCTTATCACTGAGTGCTGCCCGATTCCATGTTAAGCTCAATGACAAGGGACCTTCTTTTTATAGCCGAGTCCGAACGGCGTTCCACATTCTAGTGAAACCACTTAGAGAAGCTTTGAAACCCTCAGAAATGTCACCAGCATTACTGAGGTGGGATAATCCACCGCTGAAAAACTTTTTGGTGTTCGGTCGTAGTAGGAATCGAACCCACGACCTTGTGTATGCAAGGCGGGCATGCTAACCATTGCACCACGGTGGCTCACAAGGAGTACAATTAGTAATATAGTCATGTGTGCCAAATTTGATTGAAATCGGTTCAGATTTAGATATAGCTCCCATATATATGTTTTTCTGATTTCGACAAAAATGGTCAAAATACCAACATTTTCCTTGTTAAATCGCCACGGCTTAGTCGAAAAGTTGTAAAAATGACTCTAATTTTCCTAAACTTCTAATACATATATATCGAGCGATAAATCATAAATAAACTTTTGCGAATATTTTTTTACTAAAATTGTGTTCCACCCTAGTGCATTAGCCAACTTAAATTTTGAGTCTATAGATTTTGTAAAAGTCTATCAAATTCTGTCCAAATCGAGTGATACAGTCGAAGCTCTGTTTAACGAATATCCCATTTAGCGAAAATCCATTTTAACGAACGTCAAAATTCTTAACATTGAGTATTCTAAATAACGAACAATTGAACAAAATTTACGTTCGATTTAACGAAAAGGCTTTTAATCTTAAGAAAATAAACAACAACAAAATTCAGCAATATTTGACGATTGGGAGTATGGCTTAAGTCCTTAGGAAATGTCCACAAAGTACGGCATTCCCAAGATATTTAGATTCCATTAAAATGTTTGAAAACACATATTCAATGGCCGGGTAACTGGTAAAGTAAGGTTAGATAGAGTGGCGCAGCTTCGCTACGCACTGAAAAAAAAACATACTCGGTTCCAAAGATTTTGTCTTTACTTTAAAAAATTTGGTATTGATTCCGAGCCAAAGAAGCGGAGAATACAAGTAACGATACTTTTAAGACAAAATTCTCTTTTAAATTTAGGTTTTGTGTACTTGCTTCTAGGAAGCAAATTTTAATTTTTCGCTCTCTCAGCTTTTTTTCTTCATATGCTATCAAAGTCCTTTAAAAACGAGTTAACGGCAACTTTATTTTCCAAATTAGGACTCGACTTCCAGTAGAAATTATGCTATGCTTGAAGTAAAAAACTTCTTTAAAATAAAGTTTTGAAAAACATGTCCTATATTTGAACGATTTTTTGCTTTGTAGTCAAGATGCAAAAAGACAACAAATTTAAAGACAATTTCATTAAATTTAAAGAATTTTTCTGAATTATTAAAGTCAAGTTGACCTTAGCCTATAAATTTTTTCTTTCATGTAAAGATACCCATTTTTAAGTCAACTCAATTATAAGGACAATATGACTTCATTGAAATGTTTATCGACTTTGGACAAGGAAAATAACTTTATTTTAGAGAAATGCGTCTTCTATGCTAAGCAAAATTTGTATTCGTATTTGAAAGACATGAAATCTTTGACCTCACGACAATATTTTTTTCAGTGCGGGAAATGGATCTACAATAGAACCGGTACAGGACTTCTCCCTGGTGTGAAAAGACCAGTCCCAGTTCTGGCCGAAACGTATGGTAGGGACCGGTCACTTCAACACGGGTTTGTCATTGACGGGGATAAATTTACACGGCAGGCCACGAATTGGACTCATTCTAAACTACATGACCTGGGAGAACTTAGTAGGACTAGACAGGTCCTCATGAAACAGTCTGGGACAAACCCTTAGGAACCGGTATTATTTTGATCATCAGATTTTGCATCAGAAAGAAAAACTTTTGGACTATGTTGGTCCATAAGTAAATGTCTAGATCAAATAAAATTTTAAAATAAAGAGAGTATAGAAATCAATAAATTATATGAAAATTTAAAAACTACGACAAACTCGAGCACTGGTCCTGTAATAGGTCTGTTAGTGGCAATATTTCGTAGGATTGCCAGTTGGACAGGTGGTGAATTTTTCTCTTAATATTGAGTGCTACCCGATTCTATATTTATCTCAATAACAAGGAACCTCCCTCTTATAGCTGAAGATAAACTATGAAATACACAGGAATATCAACATCATTAGTGAGAGGGATAAACTACCACTGAAAAACTTTTTTGGTGCCCGGTCGAAACGGCAATCTAGCGTCGAGAGTACATCTATGCCGACAGGAGCAGCGGAGTAGTGGTGTATGTAAGACGTTTTAGGAAGATGATACTATGAACACTAGGTTAGGTTATGTGGCACCCCAAGGTATCAGGCTCACTTAGACTATTCAGTCCATTGTGATACCACATTGGTGAACTTCTCTCTTATCACTGAGTGCTGCCCGATTCCATGTTAAGCTCAATGACAAGGGACTTCCTTTTTATAGCCGAGTCTGAACGGCGTTCCACATTCCAGAGAAACCACTTAGAGAAGCTTTGAAACCCTCAGAAATGTCACCAGCATTTCTGAGGTGGGATAATCCACCGCTGAAAAACTTTTTGGTGTTCGGTCGTAGCAGGAATCGAACCCACGACCTTGTGTATGCAAGGCGGGCATGCTAACCATTGCACCACGGTGGCTCCCTATGAACACTACCTATGCCTGGCCATTCTTGAAACCGGGCACTGGAAACAAATTAGGCAATTCGTCTAAGAAGTTAGAGTATACAAATTATGACATGGGTGTATATAGGCCCCCATACGACAGCGAATCTTGGATCCTCTCTTCAATCTAACCTAACCTAGATATATCAAGCTCATCAGGATTATTTTTTAAGTGTCTCTGTGCTTTAATTTTTTCAAATGATTATGAATTTTTACTCATCTGGTAAAATAACTTCGATTTTCAATAAAAGTTAACATTTAATATTCCCGTTCGATTTAACGAATTTTTCTAAATAACGAAAGGGCCTGACAATATATCGTTCGTTAAACCGAGCTTCGACTGTATTTAAATGTATGTATTTGGGACAAACCTTTATATATAGCACCCAACACATTTGACGGATGTGATATGGTATCGAAAATTTAGATCTACAAAGTGGTGCAGGGTATAATATAGTCGGCCCCGCCCGACTTTAGATTTTCCTTACTTGTTTTTATTATAGATTCATGAAGGAAATTGAGGAAACCACTTCTCTTTCATATTCACATCTTTTTGTAAATGTAAATGAATTACGGCATTTGTTCTTATTTGAATTTTTCGCCATTAAACACCAGCGGCATATATTGGGTGGAATAAGCGCAAAAATTCTCAATAATCCTAATACTTTCTCAATAATTTTATGGCCTAGCACGACGACTTTATTAATTTTCAGCAATTGCCTAAGAATCCCCATAGAAAGTTAGATCCCCTGAAAGTGAGGCATAATTTACACTTTTGCCAAATTAAAACCGAGAGAAAAAAAACGAATCAAAAAAGTATTTTTATGGTTAATTCGTGAGATTTTTCACAAATCGCCGATTGTGAGAAATACCATTGGAATAACACGCACCCATTGGCCAAATGACTAACACGCACACCATTCACCCAATCACCCAGACATACCAATCCAATCCAACTCACAATTAACCCAAATTCATTCAGATTCGAAAACAAAAAATCATGACGAATATAATGAAGAAGAATAGGAGGAAAAAAAAAAAACGCAAAGCCGAGTCAAACAATTTAATTTAAACAAAAACAAATAAATTTTCATCCTTTTCATAAGACCCACCACAAAAAAAAAAGAACATCGAGTGAAAATATTCACGGAGTCACCTAAATATGGTCATAAAAATTCCCATTCGTCGTATTCACATATTGGTATAGTGAGTATTCAGTTCACTCATAAGAGGTTACCAGAGATCCCACTAACATTCAATCATCCGAAACGATTCAAGCCTCTCACTGTCATAGTCATCATAATTTTTTTTTTATGACTACACTCTGTAAGTGCGTAGTCCACCATATACGACGAACATCATTTAAACATCTGTATGAATATTTTTTTGACAATCTCTCCACCCTCATCATCACTCTACTTTTAGAAGAGCAGTGAGTTCAATTCATGTCAATGTTTAAATAATTCGGATCCATGTTTTTGGTAAGCATATCTGGCAGAATGGAATTTATGATGTGTGCCAAATGACACAAGAACTCTGCGATTTTTATTGCCTCGAAAGAAACGTAAAAGAATTTTGAATTTATATTCAAACTATTACACGTTCTTAAGCCAGGGAGTAGAAATTGTGATGTGGGAAGGGTAAGACTGAAGATGGGGAGTTTATTATATTTGAAAAGGTCTAACATTATATTTTGTTAGCTAAAATATTTTGTTTATTATTTATATATGACAATCACTGGGATAAATATGATATCTTTCAGCACACTGAAAAAATATTAGTATAATAAAAAACGCACAGTTCTGAAAATCACTCCGGTCAAAATTTGGTCAAGGGAAAACGCGTGTATCGGTGAAATCGTTTATTTAAAAAATCAAATTAAATTTCTTTTTCAAGTTCAATTAGTATAAAATTCAGGAAAAATATTCAGTTAGGCTTTCGCTTTTCCAAATCCGAATTGCCGGGCCTCACGCTTGACACCTGCCATCAAGTGGACAAGGTGGCTGGTCCACCTTCTTCGCCGCAGAAAGCCAGTTTGCCTTGAACTGCTGTTCGTCCTTAGCAGTTTGTTTGATCTTCGTTAGGTTTCGCTTGACAATAGCCCAGTATTTCTCAATTGGGCGGAGCTCTGGCGTGTTGGGAGGGTTCTTGTCCTTGGGAACCACCTGCACGTTGTTGGCGGCGTACCACTCCATGGCCTTTTTACCGTAATGGCAAGATGCCAAATCCGGCCAAAACAGTACGGAACAACCGTGTTTCTTCAGGAAAGGCAGCAGACGTTTATTCAAACACTCTTTCACGTAAATTTCTTGGTTGACAGTCCCGGAAGCTATGAAAATGCTGCTTTTCAAGCCACAGGTACAGATGGCCTGCCAAACCAGATATTTCTTTGCGAACTTTGACAGTTTTATGTGCTTGAAAATATCTGCTACTTTTCCCCTTCCTTTTGCCGTATAAAACTCCTGTCCCGGAAGCTGCTTGTAGTCGGCTTTGACGTAGGTTTCGTCGTCCATTACCACGCAGTCAAACTTCGTCAGTATCGTCGTGTACAGTCTCCGGGATCGCGCTTTGGCCGTCGTATTTTGTTTATCATCGCGATTTGGAGTCACTACCTTCTTGTAAGTCGATAGTCCGGCTCGTTTTTTGGCTCGATGAACGGTTGTAGACGATACACCCAGCTTATTTGCGGCATCTCGGAGAGAGAGGTTAGGGTTTCGCTTGAAACTACCGGCAACTCTCTTTGTCGTCTCAGCGGCTTCCGGTTTTCGATTTCCCCTCGATCCAGACTTCCTGGCTGTCGACAAACGTTCCCCAAACACTTTAATTACATTTGCAACGGTTGATTTGGCAACTTTTAGCGATTTTGCTTTGCGTGCGAGTAGCTCGGATTTTCGTGATGCGCGAGCAAAATTTTGATACGCTGCTCTTCTTGCTTGGACGGCATTTTGGCAACTGAAGAGTGAATTCCAAATTCAAAATAGGAGCAACATTCTACACACACACCTTCAAAATGAGGGGTGTTCAGGTTTTTTAAATGCAAAATTGAAAGAAATACGTCAAGTTTATATTGACCAAATTTTGACCGTATCACCCTTTAATGTTATTTTTATACGTACAAAGTTCTTCTAATGACTGTCATCCAAAATCGCATTTTTTTTGGCTTGCGGTAACAGCTACTGATGACAAGGTACATTCAAAATTATTGGCATTATCTTCTAAAAGTGAACACATTATGAAAGAAAATTTAGGTTTATTTTAGAAAAATTTAACTAAAATAGTTTTCTAATTGCAACAGTTACAAATAAGTTAATACTTTTTGTCAAAATGAAGAAAATTTATTAAACATAATAACATATTTTCTATTGTTTAAGAAAATTTCAAATGTTGAAGGAAAAAATTGGATTTAAAAATTGTTAAAATATCTTTGAACTTCGTATATCAAGACAGGTAAAATTCTTGTAAAATTTACCAATTTGAGGGATTTATGAAGTCAATTTAAGCAAACTTCTACTATTTTAGGAAACAATGTGAACAATTTTATTACCACCATTCTATGTTGGTGGGTATAATATATTAGAAGTTTAGAAAATTAGAGTCATTTTTACAACTTTTCGACTAAGCAGTGTTGGTATTTTAACCATTTTTGTCGAAATCAGAAAAACATATATATGGGAGATATATCCAAATCTGAACCGATTTCAACCAAATTTGGCGCACATAGCTACAATGCTAATTCTACTCCCTGTGCAAAATTTCAATTAAATCGGAGTAACAGATTGGCCACTGTGGTCATATGAGTGTAAATCGGGCGAACGATATATATGGGAGTTATATCTAAATCTGAACCGATTTCAACCAAATTTGGCACACATAGCTACAATGGTGATTCTACTCCCTGTGCAAAATTTCAATTAAATCGGAGTAAAATATTGGCCACTGTGGTCATGTGAGTGTAAATCGGGCGAACGATATATATGGGAGCTATATCTAAATCTGAACCGATTTCAATAAAATTTGGCACACTTGACTACACTACTAATTATACTACTAACAGGTTGGCTGATAAGTCCCCGGTCTAACAAAGAAAAACTAATTTTTTTGTCAAAATTCGTTTTTATAATCACCACCATAGAATGGTGACGGGGGTATAATAAGTTTGTCATTTCGTTTGTAACACATCGAAATATCGATTTCCGACTATATAAAGTATATATATTCTTGATCAGGGAGAAATTCTAAGACGATATAACGATGTCCGTCTGTCTGTTGTAATCACGCTACAGTCTTCAATAATGAAGCAATCGTGCTGAAATTTTGCACAAACTCGTCTTTTGTCTGCAGGCAGGTCAAGTTCCAAGATGGGCTATATCGGTCCAGGTTTTGATATAGTCCCCATATAAACCGACCTCCCGATTTGGGGTCTTGGGCTTATAGAAATCGAAGTTTTTATCCAATTTGCCTGAAATTTGAAATCTAGAGGTATTTTATGACCATAAAGAGGTGTGCCAAAAATTGTGAGTATCGGTCCATATTTTGGTATAGCCCCCATATAGACCGATTTCCCGATTTTACTTCTTGGGCTTCTAGAATCCGATGTTTTTATCCTATTTGCCTGAAATTGGAAATCTAGAGGTATACGTGTGCCACAAATTGTGAGTATCGGTCCATGTTTTGGTATGGTCCCCATATAAAACGACCTCCCGATTTGGGGTCTTGGGCTTATAGAAACCGTAGTTTTTACCTAATTTGACTGAAATTGGAAATCTAGCGGTATTTTAGGACCATAAAGAGGTGTGCCGAAAACGGTGAGTATCGGTCCATATTTTAGTATAGCCCCCATAAGAACGATCTCCCGATTTAATTCCTTGGGTTTCTAGAAACCGTAGTTTTTATCTGATTTGCCTGAACTTGTAAATATTCTGGTATTTTAGGCTCACAAAAACGTGTATCGGATTAAGTTTTTATCGGTCCATTTGGTAATGCCTCCATATAGACCGAATTCACTTCTTGAGGGTGTAGAAGGCGCACTGATCATGAAAATTGCTTGAAACTCAATGTAAAACTTCCAGATTTTACTTCTACAGATTTGAGATTACAAATCAAGACGTTATTTTATAATTTTCTTGCACACTTACAAGAGATGTTAATGATTCCTCTAAAACTCAAACAAAAATGGTTCTTATAAATCCAGAATCTGATATAGTCCTCATAGGTGAAATCTTTAAATTCGGGAAGTGTCCTCAAGCCCTCTTGAAATTTCAAAGGAAATCCTAATATTTGGTTTATGGTGGTGGGTATTTAAGATTCGGCCCGGCCGAACTTAGTGCTTTATATACTTGTTATTATTAAACGTAGTTCCCTTCAAGAGCGATACAACGATTACAACGACCATCCAATTTTCTGATACCATTTTGGTAGTACTCCTTCGGTTTTGCCTCAAAATAGTCCTTAGTTTCGGCGATCACCTCTTCATTGCAGCCAAATTTTTTCCCTGCGAGCATCCTTTTGAGGTCTGAGAACAAAAAAAAGTCGCTGGGGGCCAGAACTGGAGAATACGGTGGGTGGGGAAGCAATTCGAAGCCAAATTCATGAATTTTTGCCATCGTTCTCAATGACTTGTGGCACGGTGCGTTGTCTTGGTGGAACAACACTTTTTTCTTCTTCATATGGGGCCGTTTTGCAGCGATTTCGACCTTCAAACGCTCCAATAACGCCATATAATAGTCACTGTTGATGGTTTTTCCCTTCTCAAGATAGTCGATAAAAATTATTCCATGCGCATCCCAAAAAACAGAGGCCATTGCTTTGCCATCGGACTTTTGAGTCTTTCCAAGCTTCGAAGACGGTTCACCGGTCGCTGTCCACTCAGCCGACTGTCGATTGGACTCAGGAGTGTACTGATAGAGCCATGTTTCATCCATTGTCACATATCGACGGAAAAACTCGGGGGTATTACGAGTTAACAGCTGCAAACACCGCTCAGAATCATCAACACGTTTTTGTTTTTGGTCAAATGTGAGCTCGTGCGGCACCCATTGTGCACAGAGCTTCCGCATATCCAAATATTGATGAATGATATGACCAACACGTTCCTTTGATATCTTTAAGGCCTCCCCTATCTCGATCAACTTCATTTTACGGTCATTCATAATCATTTTGTGGATTTTTTTGATGTTTTCGTTGGTAACCGCCTCTTTCGGGCGTCCACTGCGTTCACCGTCCTCCGTGCTAATTTCACCACGCTTGAATTTTGCATACCAATCAATTATTGTTGATTTCCCTGGGGCAGAGTCCCGAAACTCAATATCAAGCCAAGTTTTTGCTTCCACCGTATTTTTTCCCTTCAGGAAACAATATTTTATCAAAACACGAAATTCCTTTTTTTCCATTTTTTTCACAATAACAAAAGTTGCTTCACAAAAGACGCTCTATCTCACAAACTAATTGACTTACAGACGTCAAATTTTGACACGAATCATTTGAAGGTTGGTACTATATAAAAATAATATGCATTTATCAGCCAACCTGTTAGAATACCACTAGATTTCCAAGTTCAAGCAAATTGGGTAAAAACTACGGCCCAAGAAGTAAAATCGGGAGTTCGGTCTATGGGGTCTATATCAAAACATGGACCGATACGGACCATTTTCGGCACATCTCTTTATGGTCCTAGAATACTTCTAGATTTTCAATTTCAGCAAATCAGATAGAAAATACACTTTCTAGACCCCCAAGAAGCAAAATCGGGCTATACCAAAACATGGACCGATAGGCACCATTTACGGTACACTTTTTGATGGTCCTAAAATACCTCTAGATTTCCAATTTCAGGAAAATTGGATAAAAACTACAGTCTTTAGAAGCCCAAGACCCCAAATTGGGGATCCAAACAACTTTTTTGGAAACTTCTTTTTTTGCTGGGTTATTATACCTCCATCAACATGATGGTTATGAAAAATTTCTTAAATTCATACCAAATTTAATGCCGAAAATGTCTAAAGAACAGATTAGTTCTTAGTTCGTTTAAGTAGAGTTTCTTTTTATTAAAGAATATTGGCTTTAGTATTGTGTTAATCGACAAAAAATCCTAAACTTTACGTTAACATTTTTTCAGTGCTAGCCAAACTCTATGCTTATACAAAATTTTTGGCATATTAAAAATATTTAATATTTTTTAAGTTTTATGAATTCAAAAATTATTAAATTGACCAGCATGCAAGGGAATTTCAAAGATAAGATAAATGATTTTTTTTTTGCATTACTCGTAACTGGTCTTTCGTCCTCATGCTATTTCCTCCTCTTTATAAGAAATCTGCTAGACCATAAGATACGGAAATGGGAAAAACAATTTTTTTACGATACACAAAGGTATTGTAAAAACCCCAACAAAGTATGCATTATGAAGAAACATGAAAATGTGCAAAAAAAAAAAACAAGAAGCAAAAACAAATATTAATATTTGTTTAAATGAAAATGTGGCTTAATACGAGTCAATGTAATTCAACTATGGTATATCGGCAAAGCCAATAGCCTCCAAGCTACCCCTTAATATCCTCAAATATGGTTTGGGATACTGCAAATTGCAAAGCGGCGTAAACATCGATGCATACATCCCTCCCCAATTCATATTTAAGTAAATATGTTTGCATGCAAAAAAAAAGAACAATATGAAAATATCTTAAGGATATTATAATAATTCCAGTTGCCTTGTTCTCCCCTCCTCACACCACTGTCCTTTAACAATTGGTTCTTCGTCAAATTGGTCTTCATCATCATGGCATTTTGCTATCGCATCAAAACCAATGAAAAATTCTTTAGAGATACCCAATGCAAAAAACAACGACGAAAGATGCTCTGATTATTCCCAGTAAAATAATAAAATCATCGTAAATGCTAAAAATGTGTTTGGTTGAGTATTAAGGACAGGATAGTCCAGCCGCTTGGCTTTTTCTGCTGCTATTGTTTGTTGCACATTGTAATTTTGTTTTTATTATTTCCTATAAGGAGTGCATTGGTCCTGTCAGAAAGAAGACAACCATAATCGTGAATAATGCACAACAAAATGTTTACAATTTTATTTAAATATTTTCTCAATATTGGATCAAATATAAGCTGGTCTTAAATTTTTACATATTGAACGTTTGGTGGTTATCATTGATGCGAGGCAGTGTTGCTAGTATTGGGGATTTTCCCCGAAATTGGGGATATTTTTTTTGTGAATTGGGGCGAATTTTCTGATTTGGGGACTTGGGGATTTGTTGGGGAATTTCCATAAATTTGGGGATTTTTTGGAGAAATCGATTGAATCTTTTTTAACAAAATTTTATTTCTATAGGAAATTTTCTCGAAATTTTATTTCTGTAGAAAATTTTGTCAAAATTTTATTTCTATAGAGAATTTTGCCAAAATTTTAGTTCTATAGAAAATTTTGTTAAAATTTTATTTCTATAGAAAATTTTGTTAAAATTTTATTTCTATAGAAAATTTTGCCAAAAATTTATTTCTATAGAAAATTTTGTCAAAATTGTATTTCATTCGTTTTGTTTGTTATTGTTGGCTTCTCTTCAATCGTTATTGTTGTTGTTTTTTTTTTTTTGATCTCAGCTTAAAGCCATGCATTGACTAAACTACAAGTGTAGCTTAACCAACAGAGGAAAAGTATGCTTGTCAAATTTATTTGGGCAAAGCCCTATAGACTGCAAGATGGTTGCAAAAAAAAAAACAACAACAATAACGATTGAAGAGAAGCCAACAATAACAAACAAAACGAATGAAGATAGAGGAAGCACGCTCAAACACAAACCCAGCCAAATACATACAAATCGATGATTTGAGTTTGGCAAAGGAAAAGAGATATGCTGGCAAATTTGTTTAGGCAGTAGCCGACTATCAAACCCTTTTTCGGGAGGTTCAAGTGTAGTTCACGTTGGGTTGAGTGAATTACCCGAATTTATTCTGATAATTGGTTGATAGTTTTGCTGCAAGTAGAGGATGCTGATGAGGAATGTGGTAATTCCGAAACAGCTGTACATCCAACCATCTTGCAGTCTATAGGGCTTTGCCCAAATAAATTTGACAAGCATACTTTTCCTCTGTTGGTTAAGCTACACTTGTAGTTTAGTCAATGCATGGCTTTAAGCTGAGATCAAAAAAAAAAAAATTGTATTTCTATAGAAAATTTCATCAACATTTTATTTCCATAGAAAATTTTGTCAAAATTGTATTTCTATAGAAAATTTCATCAACATTTTATTTCCATAGAAAATGTTGTCAAAAGTGTATTTCTATAAAAAATTTCATCAACATTTTATTTCCATAGAAAATTTTGTCAAAATTGTATTTCTATAGAAAATTTCATCAACATTTTATTTCCATAGAAAATGTTGTCAAAAGTGTATTTCTATAAAAAATTTCATCAACATTTTATTTCCATAGAAAATTTTGTCAAAATTTTATTTCTATAGAAAATTTTGTCAAAATTTTATTTCTATATAAAATTTTGCCAAAAATTTATTTCTATAGAAAATTTTGTCAAAATTGTATTTCTATAGAAAATTTCATCAACATTTTATTTCCATAGAAAATTTTGTCAAAATTGTATTTCTATAGAAAATTTCATCAACATTTTATTTCCATAGAAAATGTTGTCAAAAGTGTATTTCTATAAAAAATTTCATCAACATTTTATTTCCATAGAAAATTTTGTCAAAATTGTATTTCTATAGAAAATTTCATCAACACTTTATTTCCATAGAAAATGTTGTCAAAAGTGTATTTCTATAAAAAATTTCATCAACATTTTATTTCCATAGAAAATTTTGTCAAAATTTTATTTCTATAGAAAATTTTGTCAAAATTTTATTTCTATATAAAATTTTGCCAAAAATTTATTTCTATAGAAAATTTTGTCAAAATTTTATTTCTATAGAAAAGTTCATCAAAATTTTATTTCCATAGAAAATTTTATCAAAATGTTATTTCTTTAAGAAATTTTGTCAATATGTTATTTCTATAGAAAATTTTGTTTAAATTTTATTTCTATAGAAAATTTTGTTAAAATTTTATTTCTATAGAAAATTTTGCCCAAATTTTAATTCTATAGAAAATTTTGCCAAAATTTTATTTCTACAGAAAATTTTTTCAAAATTGTATTTCTATGGAAAATTTTGTTAAAATTTTATTTCTATAGAAAATTTTTCAAAATTGTATTTCTATAGAAAATTTCATCAACATTTATTTCCATAGAAAATTTTGTCAAAATTTTATTTCTATTGGAAATTTTGTCAAGAGTTTATTTCTATAGAAAATTTTGCCAAAAATTTATTTCTATAAAAAATTTTGTCAAAATTTTATTTCTATAGAAAATTTCATCAAAATTTTATTTCCATAGAAAATTTTATCAAAATTTTATTTCTATAGGAAATTTTGTCAAAATTTTATTTCTATAGGAAATTTTGTTAAAATTTTATTTCTATAGAAAATTTTATCAAAATTTTATTTCTATAGGAAATTTTGTCAAAATTTTGTTTCTATAGGAAATTTTGTCAAAATTTTATTTATATAGAAAATTTTGTCAAAATTTTATTTCTATAGGAAATTTTGTCAAAATTTTATTTCTATAGAAAGATTGCCCAAGTAATAGGTGGGCTTATAAGTCCCTGGTCTAACAAAGAAAAACACATTTTTTTTTGTCAAAATTCGTTTTTATTATTCAACATATTTCCCTTTACGAGCGATACAACGATTATAACGACCTTCCAATTTTTTGATACCATTTTGGTAGTACTCCTTCGGTTTTACCTCAAAATATGCCTCAGTTTCGGCGATCTTCTTTGCAGCCAAATTTTTTCACTGCGAGCATCCTTTTGAGGTCTGAGAACAAGAAAAAGTCGCTGGGGACAGATCTGGAGAATACGGTTGGTGGATAAACAATTCGAAGCCCAATTCATTAATTTTTGCCATCGTTCTCAATGACTTGGGGCACAGTGCGTTGTCTTGGTGGAACAACACTTTTTTCTTCTTCATATGGGGCCGTTTTGCCGCGATTTCGACCTTCAAACACTCCAATAACGCCATATAATAGTCACTGTTGATGGTTTTTCCCTTCACAAGATAATCAATAAAAATTATTCCATGCGCATCCCAAAAAACAGAGGCCATTACTTTGTCAGCGGACTTTTGAGTCTTTCCACGCTTCGGAGACGGTTCACCGGTCGCTGTCCACTCAGCCGACTATCGATTGGACTCAGGAGTGTAGTGATGGAGCCATGTTTCATCCATTGTCACATATCGACGGAAAACTCGGGTGTATTACGAGTTAACAGCTGCAAACACCACTCAGGCATCTGCTATCTCGATCAACTTAATTTTACGGTCACTCAAAATCATTTTGTGGATTTTTTTGATGTTTTCGTCGGTAACCACCTCTTTCAGGCGTCCACTGCGTTCACCGTCCTCCGTGCCCATTTCACCATTCTTGAATTTTGCATACCAATCAATTATTGTTGATTTCCCTGGGGCAGAGTCCGGAAACTCATTATCAAGCCAAGTTTTTGCTACACCGTATTTTTTCCCTTCAGAAAACTGTATTTTTATCAAAACACGAAATTTCTTTTTATCCTTTTTTCACAATAATAAAAGTTGCTTCACAAAAGACTCTCTATCTCACAAACTAATTGACTAACAGACGTCAAATTTTGACACGAATCATTTGAAGGTTGGTACTATATAAAAATAATATGCATTTAATACTAGCGACGCCATCTATGTGTCAGATCGGGGACTTATCAGCCAAACTGTTACTGAATACAGATCATTATTTAAAAACACATTGGTGGAAAGGGAACACCCACTCCCCGACGTTTGTTAAGACGGACCGTTTTACATCTGCATATTCGCCGTATTTCTGTATATAAACGAAAAAGCAAATTGTCCGATTTGTTTGTTTGTTAAAATTTTATTTCTATAGAAAATTTTGCCCAAATTTTAATTCTATAGAAAATTTTGCCAAAATTTTATTTCTACAGAAAATTTTTTCAAAATTGTATTTCTATGGAAAATTTTGTTAAAATTTTATTTCTATAGAAAATTTTTCAAAATTGTATTTCTATAGAAAATTTCATCAACATTTATTTCCATAGAAAATTTTGTCAAAATTTTATTTCTATTGGAAATTTTGTCAAGAGTTTATTTCTATAGAAAATTTTGCCAAAAATTTATTTCTATAAAAAATTTTGTCAAAATTTTATTTCTATAGAAAATTTCATCAAAATTTTATTTCCATAGAAAATTTTATCAAAATTTTATTTCTATAGGAAATTTTGTCAAAATTTTATTTCTATAGGAAATTTTGTTAAAATTTTATTTCTATAGAAAATTTTATCAAAATTTTATTTCTATAGGAAATTTTGTCAAAATTTTGTTTCTATAGGAAATTTTGTCAAAATTTTATTTATATAGAAAATTTTGTCAAAATTTTATTTCTATAGGAAATTTTGTCAAAATTTTATTTCTATAGAAAGATTGCCCAAGTAATAGGTGGGCTTATAAGTCCCTGGTCTAACAAAGAAAAACACATTTTTTTTTGTCAAAATTCGTTTTTATTATTCAACATATTTCCCTTTACGAGCGATACAACGATTATAACGACCTTCCAATTTTTTGATACCATTTTGGTAGTACTCCTTCGGTTTTACCTCAAAATATGCCTCAGTTTCGGCGATCTTCTTTGCAGCCAAATTTTTTCACTGCGAGCATCCTTTTGAGGTCTGAGAACAAGAAAAAGTCGCTGGGGACAGATCTGGAGAATACGGTTGGTGGATAAACAATTCGAAGCCCAATTCATTAATTTTTGCCATCGTTCTCAATGACTTGGGGCACAGTGCGTTGTCTTGGTGGAACAACACTTTTTTCTTCTTCATATGGGGCCGTTTTGCCGCGATTTCGACCTTCAAACACTCCAATAACGCCATATAATAGTCACTGTTGATGGTTTTTCCCTTCACAAGATAATCAATAAAAATTATTCCATGCGCATCCCAAAAAACAGAGGCCATTACTTTGTCAGCGGACTTTTGAGTCTTTCCACGCTTCGGAGACGGTTCACCGGTCGCTGTCCACTCAGCCGACTATCGATTGGACTCAGGAGTGTAGTGATGGAGCCATGTTTCATCCATTGTCACATATCGACGGAAAACTCGGGTGTATTACGAGTTAACAGCTGCAAACACCACTCAGGCATCTGCTATCTCGATCAACTTAATTTTACGGTCACTCAAAATCATTTTGTGGATTTTTTTGATGTTTTCGTCGGTAACCACCTCTTTCAGGCGTCCACTGCGTTCACCGTCCTCCGTGCCCATTTCACCATTCTTGAATTTTGCATACCAATCAATTATTGTTGATTTCCCTGGGGCAGAGTCCGGAAACTCATTATCAAGCCAAGTTTTTGCTACACCGTATTTTTTCCCTTCAGAAAACTGTATTTTTATCAAAACACGAAATTTCTTTTTATCCTTTTTTCACAATAATAAAAGTTGCTTCACAAAAGACTCTCTATCTCACAAACTAATTGACTAACAGACGTCAAATTTTGACACGAATCATTTGAAGGTTGGTACTATATAAAAATAATATGCATTTAATACTAGCGACGCCATCTATGTGTCAGATCGGGGACTTATCAGCCAAACTGTTACTGAATACAGATCATTATTTAAAAACACATTGGTGGAAAGGGAACACCCACTCCCCGACGTTTGTTAAGACGGACCGTTTTACATCTGCATATTCGCCGTATTTCTGTATATAAACGAAAAAGCAAATTGTCCGATTTGTTTGAAAGAATTCAAATTTTTCGAATTTTTTTTTCAGCTCGAAGGATATGACTGACTAAGTTAACGCAAAATGTTCCTACAAATATGCTTCGAAAGGCGCAGCGAAGCGGGCCGGGTTACGCTAGTAATTTATACGATCCGGAACCAATATTTAAATTTGGCGAACATTTTCATACTTACAATAATGTCGACTCTATTGTAGAGGTTATAAAAATTGTAATGAAACTGAAATTGAGGTTTCTAACCAAATGCCAATACAGCACAATTGCGAAAATTACACACTTTGGAAAATTGCTTGTATACGAATAACATTCGTTTTTCCTTCAATTGCCTTTATGATGCCTATGATAAGGCATAGAACAAAACTCGAACAGCTATAAAGTTTTCATAGGGTTAGTTTAAAATCGTCTTTATTTAGTGGCAGTTCATCCAAAATAAATTGTTTCGTTTCAAATTGTGCCACCTCAGCAATTGTTTATCTTAAGGAAGAGATTTTGTGAAGGAATCATCTTCAGTGTGACTACTCGCAATTTTGATATCTTTTCTTGACGTTCATCGCATGATTATATGACAAACAAATGTCACGACAATATTGTCAATTTCCCAAATAACTAGCATTGGCATTGTTTAATACCATTGCGGCAGTATTATATCATTGGAGAAATCTCTTTCCAACTTTTTAGTACAATGTTAGTTAAAGGGACAATTACAATATCCCAGCAAAAAAATTTGGAAGTTCTTCCAAAGGCACAACTTTAAAAGCACTTCCAGAAGATGCACTCCCAATGATGTTCTTTATTTTAACTACCCAGGAAGTTCTTTTAAATCAATTTTTTATAACTTGGTTTTTTCACACTTTTGATGGGTAATTTTAACTTTTTTTGCTTCAAATAGGTTAAAAACAGAACAAGAATTTATAAAATGGTACAAATCATTTAAATTTTGTCGAAAAATATGCTAAATTCAATATGAAACAAGTATATACGGCCGTAAGTTCGGCCAGGCCGCAGCTTATGTACCCTCCATCATGGATTGCGTAGAAACTTCTTCTAAACACTGCCATCCACAATCGAATAACTTAAGTTGCGGTAACGCTTGCCGATGGCAAGGTATCTTAAAACCTCCTAACACCATCTTCTAAATTGTATGTAAGTCCATACGCACACAAAAAAATAACTGCAAATAAATATTAACAACTTTATTTGTATGTAAAATCTGCTGATGCTCAACAAATTTGTCTATTGAATATGAGGCATTTGTTGTTGAAATGTGTTTGTAGATGCTTGATGGAGGAAGTAATAGAAATATTCTGATTTTTTAACAAATTGTTTTGTTGAGAAAATAGTTGACTGCTACCGATATAAAAACAAAAACAAAAATACAAGACTGGGAACATGTACGAAAGCTAAAAGAAGTATGCGAAGAATACCGTTAGAACAAAATGAGTATGAGCACATGCACGTGTATGATAGCAAGCAAAGAGCTCATTCATCAGAGAATACAGAAAAGCATTTATAAATGTCTGTTCAAAATTCATATGTTTCAATTTGTTAGTTTCTTAAATGTGTTTGTTGTATGAGAAAATTAATAAAACCATATTAATATCGGGATTAGAGTTATTACAATTCTAATTAACTAGAATATTTCACTGGGCAAAAAGTTGTCAAAATGCTTGCTAGACCCTGGACTACTCAAATTTAAAATCGTCATACATTTACAAAACTGAGTATAGAATTTTCGACACAAAAATGTTACATGTTCCCCGTCCAAAAATAGCATTTTGGTCATATAGGAATATGTGTGTACTTAACAAAATATCTCCAAAATTGTTCCGGCAATTTTGCAATATTGGTGCAATAATTTTGTCAATTTCAATTTAATTTTTTGTCAATACACCAATAAATTTGTATACAAATTTTTTCGTTCAAATTCAAAAATATTTGTTGAGGATTAAACATAACGTTCAACAACAAATATTTTGTACTGTTGGATGCTCAACAAATTACTTACAAATTATGTTATTGAGAACACAAATTATTTGTTGCCTTCTGATGGTAACGATTGCTAACAACTTTTTTGTAATAATGGTTATTAAAAGTATAAATTAGTTTGTTGCAGGAAAATTAACAAATTTTGTTATTGGTTTTCCAACAAAAGTTATTGGTTCTCAAACTTATTTTTATCTGTGCGTGGTATATATTAAATCAAAAAAGATCGATCCAATACGTATATAATTCAGTTTGACAAAGTAGACATAAAATTTTGACAAAATTTTCTACAGAAATAAAATTTTAACAAAATTTTCTTTAGAAATAAAATTTTCACAAAATTTTCTACAGAAATAAAAATTTTGACAAAATTTTCTATAGAAAGAAAATTTTGACAAAAATTTCTACAGAAATAAAATTTTAACAAAATTTTCTACAGAAATAAACTTATTTGTGTGGTAGATTATTTGTGGCTCGAGTGGCAACCATGATTATGAACCGAATAAAATTTGAACAAAATTTTCTATAGAAATAAAATTTTGACAAAATTTTCTATAGAAATAAAATTTTGAAAATGATGAAAATTTTATTATGAACCGAATAAGATTTTAACAAAATTTTCTCTAGAAATAAAATTTTGACAAAATTTTCTATAGAAATAAAATTTTGGTAGATTATTTTTGGCTCTAGTGGCAACCATGATTATGAACCGATATGGACCAATTTTTGTGTGATTGGACCAATTTTGGTATGGTTGTTAGCGACCATATACTAACACTACGTTCCTAATTTGAACCGGATCGGATGAATTTTGCTCCTCCAAGAGGCTCCGGAGGTCAAATCTGGAGAACGTTTTATATGGGGGCTATATATAATTATGGACCGATATGGACCAATTCTGGCACGGTTGTTAAAGATCATATACTAACACCATGTTCCAAATTACAACCGGCTTGGATGAAATTTGCTTCTCTTGGAGACTTCGCAAGCCAAATCTGGGGATCGGTTTATATGGGGGCTATATATAATTATGAACCGATGTGGACCAATTTTTGCATGGTTGTTAGAGACCATATACCAACACCATGTACCAAATTTCAGCCGGATCGGATGAAATTTGCTTCTCTTTTAGGCTCCGCCAGCCAAATCTGGGGATCGGTTTATATGGGGGTTATATATAATTATGGACCGATGTGGACCAATTTTTGTAGGATTGTTTGAGACCATATACCAACACCATGTACCAAATTTCAGCCGGATCGGATGAAATATGCTTCTCTTAGAGGCTCCACAACCCAAATCTGGGGATCGGTTTATATGGGGGCTATATATAATTAAGGGCCGATATGGACCAATTTTTGCATGGTTGTTAGAGACCATATACCAACATCATGTACCAAATTTCAGCCGGATCGGATGAAATTTGCTTCTCTTTTAGGCTCCGCAAGCCAAATCTGGGGATCGGTTTATATTGAGGCTATATATAATTATGGACCGATGTGGACCAATTTTTGCATGGTTGTTAGAGACCATGTACCAACACCATGTACCAAAATAAAGTTGCCGTTAACTCATTTCTAAAGGACTTTGATAGCATATGAAGAAAAAAAGCTGAGAAAGCGAAAAATTAAAATTTGCTTCCTAGAAGCAAGTACACAAAACCTGAATTTAAAAGAGAATTGTGTCTCCTTCTTTGGCTCGGAATCAATACCAAATTTTTTAAAGTAAAGACAAAATCTTTGGAACCGAGTATGCTTTTTTTTCAGTGTATGATGGAGGGTATAAAAATTATGAATTTTTGAAAATATATCAGGTCAAACGTTTCCGACAAGCGTTAGAATCCATTAAAAAATATAAAAAATTATAAAAATTATTTATTTGACAAAATATCATAAAATTTTTTAATTTACATCCAAAACATTGAATTCGGATCACACCTAAAGAAGTAATGCAAATTCAATGCAACGGCTGTTGAAATGAAGGACTTCCGTCCTATGACAAGCCCATGTTAAATTCATCGTTTCTGCGTCAATTTTGCACCACTTCCGGATCCAAAAAGAACATTTTCATTTCTTTTTTGGCGACGCTTTTTTTGCTGGGATCTTACCTTTCTCTCTCACACTCTTTCTTAAGGGTATTTGAATTAAAGGCAGGAAGAACTGGAAAGTATACAAACTTTTTATATTATTACGTTGAAAAACCAATTAGAAATTGAGCTATATCCATTGCGCCTAATATTGGGGATGATCCTGTAATGGGCCAAATAGGAATTGATTTTATGTCATTACTATTCCAGAGGAAAAAATCAAAATTTTTTTGAAAATCCAAATTTTTCTATGAAAAATTTTGGCCATAATTCCTTATATACAGTGGTATCTGAAATAATAGACCAACCTGCTGTTCTATAAATAGAATATTTTGTTTACCTTAAACAAACAATTTTTAAAACAGGGTTTTCTATGCATTATTAGTAAGTCTTCTTCTTATAATTATCCAGTTATTTTTTATACCCTGCGCCACACTGTGGAACCGGGTATTATAAGTTAGTGCATATGTTTGCAACACCCAGGAGACGAGATAACACATGGTGTAGTTGGCAAAAATGCTCAGGGTGGACTCCTGAGTCGATATAGCCATGTCCGTCTGTCCGTGAGCACATTTTTGTAATCAAAGTCTAGGTCGCAGTTTTAGTCCAATCGACTTCAAATTTGGCACAAGTATGTGTTTTGACTCAGAATATTGATTTTGGAAGAAATCGGTTCAGATTTAGATATAGTTCCCATATAAAGGGTGGTTAAAATTTCAAGGGCCGATGTTGATTTTGAATAAAACACAAACTATTTAGGAAATTATTGTAATTTTATTTTATTATAATATATTGATATTACTCAATTATGTATGAAACAAAATATCGGCCAAATGGGCGCCGGGACCTCGGTGGCAAACCTTCATCCGATGGTCCAAATTTTCGATGATGCTGAGGCATAATGGAGGTTCTATGCCGTTAATGTGCCGAATTATCTCATCCTTTAGCTCTTGAATTGTTGCTGGCTTATCGACGACACCTTTTCTTTCAAATAACCCCAAAGAAAAATGTCCAACGGTGTCAAATCACATGATCATGGAGGCCAATTGACATCGCCATTACGTGAGATAGCACAGCCATTGAATTTGTTGCGCAAAAGAACCACTAATTCGTTAGCTGTGTGGCAAGTGGCATCGTCCTGCTGAAACCACATATCGTCCACATCCATATCTTCCAATTCGGGCCATAAAAAGTTCGTTATCATCTCACGATAGCGAACACCATTCACAGTAACTGCCTGACCGGCCTCATTTTGGAAAAAATACGGCCCGATGATGCCGCCAGCCCATAAACAGCACCAAACAGTCACTCTTTGTGGGTGCATTGGTTTTTCGACAATCACTCTTGGATTCTCATTCGCCCAAATGCGGCAATTCTGTTTATTGACGAATCCACTGAGGTGAAAATATGCCTCATCACTGAAGATGATTTTCTTCGAAAATTGATCATCCATTGTTGCCATTTCTTGGAACCATTTAACACGTTGTTGGATTATGTATCTATCCATGGTTCAAATTGAGTAAGTCTGAAATAGAGAAATGTCAAATAAAATTCGGAAAAAAACTTGGCGTTTAGGTGTGGTTCACATTCAACATCGGCCCTTACAATTTAACCACCCTTTATATATTTCGCCCGATATGAACTTATGTGGCCTCAGAAGCCAGAGTTTTACCATAATTTGCTTAAAATTTTGCACAAGAAGAACAATTAGTACTATAGTCAAGTGTGATAAATTTTTTTGAAATCGGTTCAGATTTAGATATAGCTCCCATATATATCTTTCGCCCGATATGGACTAATACGGTCCCAGAAGCCAAAGTTTTACCACAATTTGGTTGAAATTTTGCACTAGGAGTACAATTAGTAGTGTAGCTATGCGTGCCAAATTTTGTTGAAATCGGTTCAGATTTAAATATAACTCTCATATATAGTTTTCGCCCGATTTACACTCATATGACCACAGAGGCCAATTTTTTGCTCGGAATTAGTTGAAATTTTGTACAGGGAGTAGAATTAGCATTGTAGTTATGCGTGCCAAATTTGGTTGAAATCGGTTCAAATTTAGATATAGCTCCCATATACATCGTTCGCCCGATTTAGAGTCATATGACCTCAGTGGCCAAAATTTTTCTCCAATTTACTTGAAATTTTGCACAGGGAGTAGAATTTGCATTGTAGCTATGCGTGCCAAATTTAGTTGAAATCGATTCAGATTTAGATATAGTTCCCATATATATGTTTTTCTGATTTCGACAAAAATGGTCAATATACCAACATTTTCCTTGTAAAATCGCCACAGCTTTATCGAAAAGTTGTAAAAATTACCTTAGTTTTCCTAAACTTCTAATACATATATATCGAGCGATAAATCATAAATAAACTATTGCGAAGTTTCCTTAAAATTGCTTCAGATTTAAATGTTTCCCACATTTATACCCTGCGCCACACCGTGGTATAACATTGTGTCCTACCCTAGTGCATTAGCCGACTTAAATTTTAAGTCTATAGATTTTATACAAGTCTATCAAATTCTGTCCAGATCGAGTGATATTTAAATGTATGTATTTGGGACAAACCTTTGTATATAGCCCCCCAACACATTTGACGGATGTGATATTGTATCGAAAATTTACATCTACAAAGTGGTGTAGGGTATAATATAGTCGGCCCCGCTCGACTTTCGACTTTCCTTACTTGTTTGTAATTGAAGCAGTTCTTAATTTATCAGTGTTTGAATGAAGATTGTAGAAAAATAAGTGTGACCACCCACAAAAAATCAAAATTTTTATAAAAATCCTGGAAAAATCTACATTTTTATATGAAAAAACTTATTTTGACCATATCCCTTAAAAATGAGGAGGAAAATTATGCTAATTCATGACTACCACCCAAAAAGCAATTTTTTTATGAAAATTTTCGAAAAATTCAAATTTATATATGATTTAATTACCACCCTCCATAAATCTAAATTTTTATGAAAATCTTTGAAAAATACAAATGGAAAACTTATTTTGGCCATATGCCCTTAAATAAGCACCCTACACCCAAAAAAAGTGAACCCACCGTGGAAGAAAATGTAGGTTTATTTTAGAAAATTTTATCTAAAATAGTTTTCTTATTGCAACATGTTACAAATAATTTAATACTTTTTGTCAAATTGAAGAAAATTTTTTAAAAATAATTAATTATTTTTCTGTTGTTTAACAAAATTTCATATGTTGGAAGAAAAAATTGGATTTAAACATTTTTAAAATGTCTTTAGCGCTGTACGAAGTTTGAGACAGGTACATTTTTAGTAAAATTTACTCATTTGGGAGACTTATGAACTCAATTTAAGCAAACTTGTGGCATTTTAGGAAAATATGAACTATTTTATTTTTTAGTAAAATTGTGCACTATATTTGTGTACAACTTTTTTCTTCTTATTTTTAGTTCACGTCATTAAAGTTAGCAAAAAATTATTCAAATAAGGAACATTTACTCATATTGTGCAAAATTTAACTAAAATCAACTAATTTTCATGAACTAAAATAAAGTTCAGTTGGCATTAGAGCCCCTTTCTTCTGGGTGTAGAGCGAATAGGACGTTAATTCATGACCACACGCCAATAATCAATTTTTTTATGAAAATCCAAATTTCTACATGAAATACTTATTTTGGCCATATCTCCTTAAATATGCGTCCAATAGCGAATAGGACGTTAGTTCATGACCACACCCCAAAAATCAAATTTTTAATGAAAATCTTCGAAAAATCCAAATTTTTATATGAAAAATGTATTTTGGCCATATATCCTTATATATGCGTCCTAGAGCGAAAAAGCTGTTAATTAATAACCATCCCCCAAAATCAAAATTTTTATGAAAATCCTTAAATATGCGTTCAAGAGCGAAAAGAGCCTTAAATCATGACTACTTCCCAATAATCAAAATTTTTATAAAAATCCTCGAAAAATTAAAATTTTTATACGAAAAACTTATTTTGCCGTATCTACTTAAAAAACCAAAATTTTTGTGAAAATCCTCCAAAAATTCAAATTTTTATATGGAAAACTTATTTTGGCCATATCTCCTTAAATATGCGTCCTAGAGCAAAAAGGACTTTACTTCGTCACCACCCCTCAAAAATCAAATTTTTTATAAAATTCTCGAAAATTTTTATAAGAAAAACTTATGTTGGCGATGTCTTTTTTAAATACGCGCCCAAGAGCGAAAAGGACGTCAATTTGTGACCACCCCTAAAAAATCTAAATTTGTATTAAAAACGAGGAAATTTTAAATTTTTATATGAAAAATTATTTTGGCCATATCTCCTTAAATACGCGGTCTAGAGCGAAAAGAACCTTAAATCATGACCACACCCCAAAATCAAATTTTTAACGAATATCTTTGAAAAATCCAAATTTGTATATGAATAACTTATTTTGGCCATATATCCTTAAATATGTGTCTTAGAGGGTTAATTCAAGACCACACCCCAAAAATAAAATTTTTAATGAAAATTCTCGGAAAATTCAAATTTTTATACAAAAAACTTATTTTGGCCGTGCCTACCTAAATATGCATCCTAGAGCAAAAAGGACCTTAAACCATGAACAACTCCCACCCCCCCAAAATCAAAATTTTTGTGAAAATCCTCCAAAAATTCAAATATTTATAATGAAAACTTATTTTGGCCATATCTCCTTAAATATGCATCCTAAAAGGACGTTACTTCGCCACCACCCCTCAAAAATCAAAATTTTTATAAAACACTCGAAAATTTTTATATGAAAAACTTATTTTGGCCATATCTCCTTAAATATGCGTCCTTGAGCGTAAATTACTTTAAATCAGTAACACCACCCAAAAATCAAAATTTCTATGAAAATCCTCGAAAAATCCAAATTTTTATATGAAAAACTTATTTTGGCCATATCTCCTTAAAAATACAAATTTTTGTATGCACTTTTATGAAAATCTTCGAAAAATTTAAATTTTTATATGGAAAATTTATTTTGGTCCTATCTCCTTAAATATGCGTTCTAGAGTGAAAAGGACTTTAATATGTTCAAAAATCAAAATTTTTGTGAAAATCTTCGAAAAATTTAAATTTTTATATGGAAAATTTATTTTGGTCCTATCTCCTTAAATATGCGTTCTAGAGTGAAAAGGACTTTAATATGTTCAAAAATCAAAATTTTTGTGAAAATCCTCCAAAAATTCAAATTTTTATATGAAAAACTTATTTTGGCCATATCTCTTTAAATATGCGTCCTAAGGCGAAAAGGACGTTACTTCATGGCTAAAAATCAAATTTTTTATGAAAATCCTCGGAAACTCAAATTTTTATACGAAAATCCTATTTGGGCATATCTTCCGCCAAAAATAAAAAGGTTTATGAAAATCATCGAAACATATTAATTTTTATATGAATAACTTATTTGGGTCATATCTCCTTAAATATGCGTCCTAGAGCGAAAAGGACATTAATATGTGGCCACCCCTCAAAAATCAAAATTTTGATATAAAACATTATTTTGACCATATCTGTCCTGGAGCTAAGGATGTTAATTCATGACCACTCCCCGAAATTCAAAATTTTTATGAAAATCCTCGAAAAATCCAAATTGAATTAGATATAGCTTCCATATATATATTTCGTCCGATTTGAACTTATATGGCCACAAAAGCCAGAGTTTTGCCTTGGCTTACTTCAAATTTTGCACAAGCGGTACTTTTAACAATACTATAGTAACTGTGGCAAATTTGGTTGAAATCGGTTCAGATTTAGATATGGCTCCCATATATATCTCCCATCCGATTTGCACTCATATGACCAGGGGGCCAAAGTTATACTACCATTTACGTGAAATTTCGCATAGATAGCAGAATTATTATTCTAACTATGCATGTCAAATTTAGTCAAAATTGGTTCAGATTGTATATAGCTCCCATATATACGTACACCAGAGTTGGGGAAATAACATATGGTAGACTGTGTCATATATTAGACCCATTTTCAATGGGATTTTCCTCCAATTGACTGGATAGTTTCCTCACAGAATACAAATATGGCCAAAATTCTCACCCTTTACACAAAATTCTGTGATGATTTCCCCATATCTTACACCCTCACAAAAAATCGCTTCTGTAACATATACTCCCAAACATATTTTGCTTCAAGCATATACATTTTTGGGTATTGCCCAAACATTTATGTGTTTGATCTCTTCCAATATATAATATGTTTGAAAGCATATTGGTCTAAACAATATATGTTTGGGTAGTCTAAGTTCCAAACATTTTGTATTTTTGCATCCAAATTCAATAATGTTGTCTTCTAAAAAACAATATGTTATTATGTGAACATATAATATGTTTGGAAGCATTTTGCACCCAAAAATATTATATGCTTAAAAAAATTCTCCCAAACAATATTGTGCTCAAAATATTATTTATTTATTTATATATTTACAATCATAATGAATTATGAAAATAAACAGGTAATATACGTGCTAACAACATAGGTTTTCGACCTGAATGCTCAAAATTTTGTTTCTGCCTACTTGTATATTCCCCCACATCTTTCTCACTTCCACGAGATTTTTTAGTTCTTAGCACCTTTTTCTGTAATACAAACATTGTAGAAGAAATTATTCAATTTTATGATTTTTATTTTATTTTAATTTTAGCTTTTGCCGGACGGGGATTCGAACAGCGGACCACACAGTTTGTAAGGATCAAAGAAGGTTAGGTTAGGTTAGGTTATCAAAGAAGTAGCTGATCAATTGCCCAAGGAAAAATAAAATGTTAATTTTGTAATAACAAGCAACCACCAACTTAATTCAATATCGCTCCCTGTTAAATAGCGCTCCAAGATACTAAACACATATATGTTTATAGGCTATTTCTAAATTAATATATGTTTGCATCCAAGCATATTATATTTACAACCATTTTATGTCCCAAACATAATATGTTCTAACATATTAACATATATGTCCCAAACATGTTATGCTAGTTTATGAACATTATATGCTTGCACTCAAAAATATTGTGTTTAAAAATTTGTGTTCCAAACATATGTTTAAAATTTCCACAGAATGGATGAGTTTTAAATAAGGCTCCAAGTCGTCCGACTAGACCAAATAATATATCACAACCCACACTTGACCACATATCTTGGCGAGATCTAACTAATATCCTTGTAAAATCGCCACTGCTGAGTAGCAAAAATTGTAAATATTATTCAAATTGTCCTATATCTCGAATACATATGTATCGTCTGAAAAATCATAAATCTCTTTTGCACAATTGCATTAAAATTTCTATAGCTTCATATTTCCCATATTTTTTACTAACATTGTGTTTCATCCCAGGGCGTTAGCCGATTTAAATTTTAATTCTAGAGTTTTTTTAGAAGTACAAAAAATTGTTTCCATTAAAAGTATTTGTATCTGGAAATGCAAACTTTTATATAGCTCCCAGCAAATTTTAAGTAGTTGAGATGGTAACACAAATGTTTGTCTACATAGTGGTGAAGGGTATAATATAGTCGGCTCCGCCCGACTTTAGACTTTACTTACTTGTTTTTATATGGAAAACTTATTCTGGCCGTATCTCTTAAAATATCCGTCCTAGAGCGAAAAGGACTTAATTCGTCACCACCCCTCAAAAATCAAAATTTTTATAAAATTCTCGAAAATTTTTATATGAAAAACTTATTTTGGCGATATCATTTTTAAATACGCGCCCTAGAGCGAAAATGACGTCGATTTGTGACCACCCCTAAAAAATCTAAATTTTTATTAAAACCGCGGAAAATTCAAATTTTTATATGAAAAACTATCTTGGCCATATCTCCTTAAATATGCGTCCTAGAGCGAAAATGACTAGCTGCAGAGTTTCTGGATTTGTTTACTAATCACATAACGCATATTAACCAAATTTGGTCTTGCAAATGTCTTTATTTCTAACGCTTGGCCTTTCTGTCATCCTACTATGGCAATAAGACTGAAAACAAGATATGGAGTTAACAGCAGTAAGAATAGATTCATTCATAACGGATACTCATAAAGTTTTTCAATTGTTTCACTCCAGTTTAGCCATTAAGGATATTATGTACCTTTCTCATATCTCGGTGTAAATTTTGTTTCAAAGAAAAACGAGAACAAATGTGAAGCTTTAATACAGACATAGCAGACATCATTTTAGACCCACAAAAGCTTCTTTTGCTGTGCCCATGTTTCGTTCTTATCAAGTCTTTAGTCAACATTAAGCCTAACTGCACTTTGTCCATAACTCTTGGAAATTATGACCGTTTGACCACTAAAATATTCCCCTATGCAAAAGCATTGTCGTTGTTTGGTGCATTCTCCATAGTTGACTCAAACAAAGAGAGTCAATATAATGACAGTTGTGGAAGGCCATATTAGATCTGTGTAGGCATTGTGTTCGATGCGTCGTGTCCTGGCAAAAGTATCTACAAATTCAGTTGGACATGGCTTAGCCTTTGCTCATAGTAAGCTTATGCATGCAATAGGCACACAATGGATGCAAATTGATAATGTTCTACATGAACTACAGAGATATGGTGCATGGTCAATATTCAAAACAGTGGTGAAGAAGAGTAAATTCATCAATATAGGAAATTAAAGTATTAGGAATTATCGTCCTTATAATTCTGTGTCAGATTGAAAGAAACGCGCTGGCTGGAGGGTTCACACCTGCCGTGATTGGAATGTTGTAGGTTAAATCAGGGCAGTGGAGTCTACCCAATTTTTCCCGACCCTAACTCCGAGTAATGTAACCAAATCCCATATTAACGTCACTCTACTCTGGAGGGTACAAAAAATGGACCGATGTAAATATGCTCATTTATTTATGTGTGCGAAATGCACAATTTACAACGAGAAACCTTAGCGTTTTCGGGGATCTAAAAGAACTTTATATTTCAAATTTATAACCAATTGGCCCTTATGTTGAATAAATTAAATTATGATATAAATCTATATAGAGGCCTCGCCACAATATCACAATTGGAAGATGGGCTTATATGTGAGTGCTATATAAGAAAATTGTCCGGTGTAACCAATCTTCGAGCATGAAATCTACAGTTATATGAGTATAGATATATCGTTTTACAATATAATAAAGATCCCCAGATTTAACCTCCGGAGCCTCTAAGAGAAGCAAATTTCAACCGATCAGGCTGAAATTTGGTACATGGTGTAAGTATATGGTCTCTAACAACCCTGCCAAAATTGGTCCACATCGGTCCATAATTATATGTAGCCCCCATATAAACCGATCCCCAGATTTGGCTTGCGGAGCCTCTAAGAGAAGCAAATTTCATCCGATCCGGCTGATAGTTGGTACATGGTGTCAGCATATGATCTCTAACAACCATGCAAAAATTGGACATCGGTAGTGAAAGGGTTAAGAAGTTTTAAGATACCACAACCCAAGTAATTCAATTGTGGATGACAGTGTTTAGTAGAAGTTTCTACGCAATCCATGGTGGAGGGTACATAAGCTTCGGCCTGGCCGAACTTTCGGCCGTATATGCTTGTTTGACTTTAAGTATTTAATAAGACACATTTTGAAACTTCATAGTAAAAATTTATATGTAAAGTAGTAGTCTGTAGTGTCAATCATCTTTTCGAAATTTTACATTTTTGGGAATATATGTAAAATTAAATTGCTTCCGTTTCCAAAAGTTATATTTTCAATAAAGTTTCCAACTGAAAGGTATGTTTTTGAAGAATAAAGTTTCTTTACATCAGCTCGTGGGCGCCCAAAACTATGCTCTATAAATAAAACTGCTTGACTGTATGTGTTCCGTGTACGTTGATGCCCATAGCGATAATTATCTGTTGATGACTGCTAAGTATCTCAATGGATAGTGTATGGTCTGCGATTCGATTCTCCGTCTAGGCGAAAATTTAAAGAATGTATAAAATTGAATAATTTATTTTACATTATTTGTGTTATAAACAAGTAAGGAAAGTCTAAAGTCGGGCGAGGCCGACTATATTATACCCTGCACTACTTTGTAGATCTAAATTTTCGATACCATATCACATCCGTCAAATGTGTTGGGGGCTATATATAAAGGTTAAATATCACTCGATCTGGATAGAATTTGATAGACTTCAACAAAATCTATAGACTCAAAATTTAAGTCGGCTAATGCACTAGGGTGCAACACAATGTTAGTAAAAAAATATGGGAAACATATAAATCTGAAGCAATTTTAAGGAAACTTCGCAAAAGTTTATTTATGATTTATCACTCTATATAAATGTATTAGAAGTTTAGGAAAATTAGAGTCATTTTTACAACTTAAGCAGTGGTGATTTTACAAGGAAAATATCGGTATTTTGACCATTTTTGTCGAAATCAGAAAAACATATATATGGGAGCTATATCTAAATCATATCTAAATCTAAACCAATTTCAACCAAATTTGGCACGCATAGCTACAATGCTAATTCTACTCCCTCTGCAAAATTTCAACTAAATCGGAGTTAACAATTGGCCTCTGTGGTAATATGAGTGTAAATCGGGCGAAAGCTATATATGGGAGATATATCTAAATCGTAACCGATTTCAATAAAATTTGGCACACTTGACTACAGTGCTAATTGTACTCCTAGTGCAAAATTTCAACCAAATTAGGGTAAAACTCTGGCTTCTGGGACCATTTTAGTACATATCGGGCGAAAGATATATATGGGAGCTATATATAAATCTGAACCGATTTCAATAAAATTTGGCACACTTGACTATAGTACTAATTGTTCTTCTTATGCAAAATTTTAAGCAAATTAGTGTAAAACTCTGGCTTCTGGGTCCATATAAGTCCATATCGGGTGAAATATATATAAAGGGTGATACGGTCAAAATTTGGTCAAGGGAAAACGCGGTGAAATCGTTTATTTAAAAAATCAAATTAAATTTTTTTCAAGTTCAATTAGTATAAAATTCAGGAAAAATATTCAGTTAGGCTTTCGCTTTTCCAAATCCGAATTGCCGGGCCTCACGCTTGACTCCTGCCATCAGATTTTGTACAGCCACCTTGTCCACCTTCTCCGCCGCAGAAAGCCAGTTTGCCTTGAACTGCTGCTCCTCCTTAGCAGTTTTTTTGGTCTTCTTTAGGTTCCGCTTGACAATAGCCCAGTATTTCTCAATTGGGCGGAGCTCTGGCGTGTTGGGAGGGTTCTTGTCCTTGGGAACCTCCTGCACGTTGTTGGCGGCGTACCACCCTATGGCCTCTTTACCGTAATGGCAAGATGCCAAATCCGGCCAAAACAGTACGGAACAACCGTGTTTCTTCAGGAAAAGCAGCAGTCGTTTATTCAAACACTCTTTCACGTAAATTTCTTGGTTGACAGTCCCGGAAGTTATGAAAATGCTGCTTTTCAAGCCACAGGTACAGATGGCTTGCCAAACCAGATATTTCTTTGCGAACTTTGACAGTTTTATGTGCTTGAAAATATCTGCTACCTTTCCCCTTCCTTTTTCCGTATAAAACTTCCCTGCTTGTAGTCGGCTTTGACGTAGGTTTCGTCGTCCACGGTTGATTTGGCAACTTTTAGCGATTTTGCCAGCTTTGCGTGCGAGTAGCTGGGATTTTCGCGATGCGCGAGCAAAATTTTGATACGCTGCTCTTCTTGCTTGGACGGCATTTTGACAACTGAAGAGTGAATTCCAAAATCAAAATAGGAGCAACATTCTACACACACACACCTTCAAAATGAGAGGTGTTCATGTTTTTTAAATGCAAAATTGAAAGAAATACGTCAAGTTTATATTGACCAAATTTTGACCGTATCACCCTTTATGGGAGCTATATCTTAATCTTAACCGATTTCTTCCAAAATCAATAGGGTTATATTCTGAGCCAAAACACATACTTGTGCCAAATTTGAAGTCGATTGGAAATTCTGAGTCGATCTAAGCATGTCCGTCCGTCTGTCTGTTGAAATCACGCTAACTTCCGAACGAAACAAGCTATCGACTTGAAACTCGGCACAAGTATTTGTTATTGATGTAGGTCGGATGGTATTGCAAATGGGCCATATCGGATCACTTTTACGTATAGCCCCAATATAGACGGACCCCCAGATTTGGCTTGCGGAGCCTCTAAGAGAAGCATATTTCATCCGATCTGGCTGAAATTTGATACATGGTGTTGGTATATGGTCTATAACAACCATGCAAAAATTGGTCCACATCGGTCCATAATTATATATAGCCCCCAGATAAACCGATCCCCAGATTTGGCTTGCGGAGTCTAAAAGAGGAGCAAATTTCATCCCATCTGGCTGAAATCTGGTACATGGTGTTGGTATATGGTCTCTAACAACCATGCCAAAATTGGTCTATATCGGTCTATACTTATATATAGCCGATCCCCAAAAATAACACTAGTTTACACTCAAAATGTACCATTGATAAAAACCAACTTTTCTTATGTATTTTGAGCTGCTGAATTCGAAAAAAAAAATGTTTAAAATATTTTTATGGAACCGTTTTTGAGATATCCCGTTATTTTTAAATTTTCGCTCTTTTTTCACTAAACACAATATTTCTCGAGTCAGAAACGTCCGATTATAACGTTATTGATACACAAATGAAAGGTTATAAGATGGCGAATAATCGTGTGCAATTGGATTTGTGATAAGTTAAGCGGTTCAAAAAATATCAATGCGGAAAATCAAAATTTTCAAAAAATTCGTGTTTTACAACGGACCTTTTCCGCCAGAAAATTTCTATAGAAATTTTTGTCAAAATTTTATTTCTATAGAAAATTCTGTCAAAATTTTATTTCTTTAGAAAATTCTGTCAAAATTTTATTTCTATAGAAAATTTTGTCAAAATTTTATTTCTATAGAAAATTTTTAAAAAATTTTATTTCTATAGAAAAATTTTGTCAAAATTTTATTTCTATAGAAAATTTTGTCAAAATTTTATTTCTATAGAAAATTTTGTCAAAAGTGTATTTCTATAGAAAATTTTGTCAAACTGAATTATATACACGCAAAAAAAATAATTCTTTCCTCCCAAACGAAATTTTAGACAAACAAAGTTCGTTTCTCATTTGCTTTTCGCTGTAAGGAAGTGTATTTGGAAGAAAAGTATATACTTTTTGTGATAAACGTTTATTCTTTTCCAGGATGTAAAAACAATTTCATAAAGACAAATTAAAAAAAAAACATTGTTTTCTTGCTAATTGCATTTTCCCTCACATCTTTCTCACATCCACGAGGTTTTTTAGTTTTTAACACCTTTTCCTGTAATACCAACAATGTAGAAGAAATTATACGATTTTATAAATTTTTAAAATTTTTTTTACCTTTCGCCTGGACGGAGAATCGAACCGCGGACCATGCACTTTGTAAGCCAACACACTATCCACTGAGCTATGTACCTGTTATGGTCATGAATAGATAAATATCCATATAAGTTATATTTATATAGCATAGCTTGCGGCGCCCACGAACCGAATAAACAAAGTTTATTTGACAGAAACAAACATTTAGTTTGGCACCGTGGAGCAGTGGTTGCTACGTCCGACTTGCATGCCAAGGGTCGTGGGTTCGATCCCTGCTTCGACCAAAGTTTTTTTATTTTTTTTATTTTTTTTTTTTTTTACATATATTCCCGATATGTTCGGAGGATTCCGAAAAAATGTTCAACATTACATTGTAGTATATTAAATTTTGAACTGTAAAATGTGTCTTATTAACGACCTAAGGTCATAAAAGAACAGTGTTTGATATAAACGAAATGGACTGTGTTGTTGTTTCAAAAATAACTTTTTTTATTGAAAAAATAAAAATTTTGTAACAAACGAATTTTTTTGGTGATAAAAGTTTAAAATTTTCGAAGCAATTCAAAAAACTCTAGCAAAAGAAAAACGTTTTCGGTACACGTTTTCCAAACGTTTTTTTTTCTTTGCGTGTACATATCTAATCGGCCTTTTTTGTTTAATATATACCCCATATGGACTAACCTACAATTGAGAAGACGGTGTTAAGAAGTTTTAAGATGCCTTGTCATCTGCAAGTGTTACCGCAACCCAAGTAATTCGATTATGGATGACTGTCTTTAGTACAAATTTCTATGCATTCCATGGTGGAGGGTACATAAGATTCGGCCTGGCCGAACTTACTTTTTTTTTGTGTTAGTTCAGACCATGAATTAAAATGTTATGAGTTTTTTTGTTTTAATCAATAAATACAAAGGTGTTTTTATTATTTTATATTATTATTCCATTTATTAAAATTACTACAAGCAAAGAAAAAAACGTTTGGATAACGTGTACCGAAATCGTTTTTCTTTTGTTAGAGTTTTTTGAATTGCTTCGAAAAGTATACACTTTTATCACCAAAAAAATTCGTTTGTTACAAAATTTTTATTTTTTCAATAAAAAAGTTATTTTTGAACCAACAACACAGTCCATTTCGTTTATATCAAACGCTGTTCTTTTCTGACTTTAGGTCTTTAATAAGACACATTTTACAGTTCATAGTAAAAGTTTAATATAGTAGAATGTAATGTTGAACATTTTTTCGGAATCTTCCGACCATATCTGGAATATTTAAAAAAAAAAAAAACTTTGGTCGAAGCAGGGATCGAACCACGACCCTTGGCATGCCAGTCGGACGTAGGACCCACTGATCCATGGTGCCCAACTAATGCTATGGTCACACTGGGCAAATATTTGACAGAAATCGAAAAAGAATCCGTCGCCACAGCCAAACCAGCAAACATTTTGGGCTCATATTGGATATATAACATCATGGTAGGGATATTTTACAAAAACCGTATCCAGATATTTGGAAAATGGTTCTGGAAAAATGTTTGACACTCATTTTGTCATATATTTGCATAGTGTGACCCTAGCCTAAATGTAGTTTTCTGTTAAATAAACTTTGTTGAATCGGTTCGTGGGCGCCGCAAGCTATGCTATATAAATATAACTTATATGGGTAATTGACTATTGATGACAATAACGGCTACATAGCTCAGTGGATAGTGTGTTGGCTTACAAATTGCATGGTCCGCGGTTCGATTCTCCGTCCAGGCGAAAGGTAAAAAAAAAATTTAAATTTATAAAATCGTATAATTTCTTCTACATAGTTTGTATTACAGAAAAAGGTGCTAATAACTAAATAACTTCGTGGAAGTGAGAAAGATGTGAGGGAAAATGCAATTAGTTACAACAATTTTTTTTGAGGTAGTCTTTATGAAATTGTTTTTACATCCTGGAAAAGAATAAACGTTTATCACAAAAAGTATATACTTTTCTTCCAAATACACTTCCTTACAGCGAAAAGCAAATGAGAAACGAACTTTGTTTGTCTAAAATTTCGTTTGGGAGGAAAACATTATTTTTTTGCGTGTATAATGTTTAAAAATGTAGTTTATGTAATTTGCCAATGCATCTTACATACTTTATTTTTTTCAGAAACATCGACGTTTGATTTAAAAATATCGAAAACATCGATGTTTCTCTATCTCTATCCGGCACTCCACTGTTTCTACTTCTCTATTTCTTGGAATACCGCATATACGAGTGTATCCATGTTTCGTCATCGATGTCCCGACGATTTCTTATGGCCAAAATTCAATACTGCACTGAAAAAAAATATTGTCCTCAAAAATGATGCATTTATTTGATATAAAGTTTCTTCTCTTAACCAAAAGTCGATGAACTTTTCAATGAGATCAATTTAATCTTATTGTTATTCGACTTAAAATGTATATCGTTTTAAAATAGCTTTCCTTTTTTAAATCTATAGACTATGACCTGGAATATATTACTCCGGTAGTGTTTCATCTGGTCAAATAACTCTGTTCCATACGATTATCATAGACTCAATGTGGCTTTTCAATTTTTAACGAATTTATTTCAATAGAAGTGTGAGAGATTTTTCTACCTTCCTCCTTCTTTCCGAATTATGGAAATTGTTTCGAAATAATACGGAAATGTCTTACAATGCTAATAAATTCGTCTACAAAGTTTAATAAGTGGCATCTGCATAATAATGGCCTTCTAGAAATATAGTTCTTAAACCCTCTCATATTGTATATACCAATATTTACTAGAATTACCTCCCAAATATTTTTAAAATATGGCCCCGTTGGCTTATCTCCCTCAAATTAAACAATATCGTAAAAATAAAATTAAAACAATAGTATCTACGATTTGTTCCTACAGAACATCCGTCTCTTTGAGTCAGAATTTGAAATAAATTCACATTTAGTTTTAGAATTTTTGCTTTTACGCTTCCACTGTCCATATTTGACCATTGTAGGAAACTAACTAAATGCTACTACTGTTCAACTCCTTGTATCTAGACTGTCATATCCTGGAAAAACATTTACTACTGACGATTTATAACTGAAGATAAGCGTTAATAAATTAATTAGAAATATTGAAATGGCTAAACGCGAAGTAAACAGACAAAAGCAAATACTAAGTAATACAAACATAGCAAACATTCAACGAAACCATGAAGCTGCAGGCAGCAGCAAATTTCTATGGTCAAAAAGGAAACAACACGACGTAATACACTTCAAAAAACTAAATTTTAAATCACACTGTTAGCCTGATATTAATGGTGGTTTTTTGTCCAAATTAATTAACATATTATTACATGGACATGAAAATTAAGGAATTGGTATCACAAGGCTATTGACAAGAAAATGCCAGTCACCAATCTACATAAGCCTGACTATACACATGCTTTATCGCTGGTTAATTCGAATTTCCATAGTCTTTAGTATAGATCTGGTTGGGGAAATCATTTTAGATAATATTTGCTAACTTCTTATGGCTTTTGTTATGCAGATCTATAATTTCGGGATAAATGAATCCAAATTTTCATTTAAATGCCAATTTTGTTTGGACATTCGTTTTTCATGTTTCAAAAAAAAAAAAAAAACAAAAAAATCTTTTAGTGTAGTAGCATATTTTCGTTTATACGAATTGGTGAACATAAACAGGATTATGTGGAGTGCCTTGGATTATGAGAGTATGTAGTTAGAGTTTCTAATAGCCATGATTTGTTGTAATCAGGGATGGAAAAGGCAGTAATATAGTACTTTTCTCAATAATTTTTCAACTTGGTCAGTACCGTGGTATCCCCGCGAATGATATAGTACGTTTTGTGTATACAGTTTTGAGCTGATACCATATTTATGGTACAATAGTTTTGACAAAATATTTTAATATTTTGAGAAAGTCTTTAATAAATTTATTTACTAATGGTCTTTTACAAATTTGTCAAACCAGACAAGTTCATGCGGCAAGAAAATCTCGATTTTGTAATAGCCAGAGTAAAAACCAAACGATTTCCTATAAAATTGTTATCCATAGAATGGTGATGGGGGTATAATAAGTTTGTCATTCCGTGTGTAACACATCGAAATATCGATTTCCGACTATATAAAGTATATATATTCTTGATCAGGGAGAAATTCTAAGACGATATAAGCATGTCCGTCTGTCTGCCTGTTGTAATCACGCTACAGCCTTCAATAATGGCGCTATCGTCCTGAAATTTGGCACAGATTCATTTTTTGTTTGCAGGCTGGTCAAGTTCGAAGATGGGCTATATCGGTCCAAGTTTTGATATAGTCTTCATATAAAGCGACTTCTCGATTTGGGGTCTTGGGCTTATAAAAACCGTAGTTTTTATCCAATTTGCATGAAATTGATAATCTAGAGGTACTTGAGGACCATAAAAAGGTGTGCCGAAAATGGTGCCCATCGGTCCATGTTTTGGTATAGCCCCCATATAGACCGATCTCCCGATTTTGCTTCTTGGGCTTCTAGAAACTGTATTTACTATCCGATTAGCCTGAAATTGGAATTTTAGAGGTATTTTTGGTTCTTGGGCGTCTAAGTTAGGTTAGGTTAGGTGGCAGCCCGATGTATTAGGCTCACTTAGACTATTCAGTCCATTGTGATACCACATTGGTTAACTTCTCTCTTATCACTGAGTGCTGCCCGATTCCATGTTAAGCTCAATGACAAGGGACCTCCTTTTTATAGCTGAGTCCGAACGGCGTTCCACATTGCAGTGAAATCACTTAGAGAAGCTTTGAAACCCTCAGAAATGTCACCATCATTACTGAAGTGGGATAATCCACCGCTGAAAAACTTTTTTGGTGTTCGGTCGAAGCAGGAATCGAACCCATGACCTTGTGTATGCAAGGCGGGCATGCAAACCATTGCACCACGGGCATCTAGAAGCTGTATTTTCTATCCCATTTGCCCGAAATTGAAAATCTAGAGGTATTTTAGGACCATAAAGTGGTGTGTCGAAAATGGTCCGTATCGGTCCATGTTTTGGTATAGCCGCCGTATAGACCGATATCCCGATTTGTATTCTTGGGCTTCTATTAACTGTATTTATTATCCGATTTGTCTGAAATTGAAAATCTAGAGGTATTTTGGAACCACAAATAGGTGTGCCGAAATTGAGGTGTATCGGTCCATTTTTTTGTATAACCCCAATATAGACCGATCTCCCGATTATACTTCTTGAGCGTCTAGAAACTATATTTTCTACCCGATTTGCTTGAAATTGAAAATCTAGAGGTATTTTAAGATTACAAATAGGTGTGTCGAAAATGGTGCCTATCGGTCCATGTTTTTGTATAGCCCCCATATATACCTATCTCCCGACTTTATTTCTGGGGCTTCTTGAATCCGTAGTTTTTATCCAATTTGCCGGAAATTAGAGGTATTTTAGGACCATAAAGAGGTGTGTCGCAAATGGTTCGTATCGGTACATGTTTTGGTATAGCCCCTCTATAGACTGACCTCCCGATTTTATTTCTTGGGCTTCTAGAATTCTTAGTTTTCACCCAATTAGTCTGAAAGTGGAATTCTAGAGGTATTTGAGGAACATTAAGAGGTGGTGAGTATTGGTCCATGGTTTGGTATAGCCCCCATATAAACCTAACTCCCGAATTTATTTCTAGGACTCCTGGAATCTGGCTGATCACAAATAGGTCAGCCGAATATGGTGTGTGTCGACCCATGTTTTAGTATAGCCTCCACATAGACCGATCTCCAGATTTAACTCCTTGGGCTTGTAGAAACCGTAGTTTTTATCCGATTTGCACAAAAATGTAAATATATTGGAATTTTAGACCCCCAAAAATTTGAATCGCATTTATTTTTACAGGTCCGTTTGGTAAGGCATCGATATAAACCGATTTAACTTCTTGAGGGTACACCCAAAGAAAAAATATTTTTAACCGGAATGAAATTTTAGATAAACAAAATTCCCAGATTTTACTCATCGTATTCATTTAAATAATGTCGGAAAAAATCTACAGATTTAAGATTTCAAATCAAGGCGTTATTTCATCATATACACGATATGTTTATGATTTCCCTCAAAAATCAAACAAAATAGGTTCTCACAAATCCAGAATCTGATCTAGTCTTCATAGGTAGTATCTGGTTGAACGGATTTGCTTGGGAGAAAATTTGTCATCAAACCCCCGAAAATTCTATATATTATCAAGAAACTCGCCACGACGAAGAATTTTCAAAGTAAACTATTCTATTTGATTCATGGTGGTGGGTATTCAAGATTCGGCCCGGCCGAACTTTCTGCTATATATTTGTTTTTTTTTTTTTTCAAAGTTTTATTTCTATAGAAAATTTTGTCAAAATTTTATTTCTATAGAAAATTTTGTCAAAATTTTATTTTTATAGAAAATTTTGTCAAAATTTTATTTCTGTAGAAAATTTTGTCAACATTTTATTTCTATAGAAAATTTTGTCAAAATTTTATATTTAAATTTTCAATAACGCCATATAATAGTCACTGTTGATGGTTTTTCCCTTCTCAGGATAATCGATAAAAAGTATTCCATGCGCATCCCAAAAAACAGAGACCATTACTTTGCCAGTGGACTTTTCAGTCTTTCCACGCTTCGGAGACGGTTCACCGGTCGCTGTCCACTCAGCCGACTGTCGATTGGACTCAGGAGTGTAGTGATGGAGCCATGTTTCATCCATTGTCACATATCGACGGAAAAACTCGGGTGTATTACGAGTCAAGAGCTGCAAACACCGCTCAGAATCATCAACACGCTGTTGTTTTTGGTCAAATGTGAGCTCGCGCGGCACCCGTTTTGCACGGACCTTTCGCATATCCAAATATTGATTAATGATATGACCAACACGTTCCTTTGATATCTTTAAGGCCTCTGCTATCTCGATCAACTTCATTGTACGGTCATTCAAAATCATTTTGTGGATTTTTCTGATGTTTTCGTCGGTAACCACCTTTTTCGGGCGTCCACTGCGTTCACCGTCCTCCGTGCTCATTTCACCACGCTTGAATTTTGCATGCCAATCAATTATTGTTGACTTCCCTGGGGCAGAGTCCGGAAACTCATTATCAAGCCAAGTTTTTTTTTCCCTTCAGAAAACTGTATTTTATCAAAACACGAAATTCCTTTTTTTCAATTTTTTTCACAATAACAAAAGTTGCTTCACAAAAGACGCTCTATCTCACAAACTAATTGACTTACAGACATCAAATTTTGACACGAATCATTTGAAGGTTGGTACTATATAAAAATAATATGCATTTAATACTAGTATGCATTTAATACTTTGTGTCATATCGGGGACTTATCAGCCAACCTGTTAGAAAATTTTGTCAAAATTTTATTTCAATATAAAATTTTGTCAAAATTTTATTTCAATAGATATTTTTGTCAAAATTTTATTTCTATAGAAAATTTTGTCAAAATTTTATTTCTGAAGAAAATTTTGTCAACATTTTATTTCTATAGAAAATTTTGTCAAAATTGTATTTCTGTAGAAAATTTCGTCAACATTTTATTTCTATAGAAAATTTTGTCAACATTTTATTTCTATAGAAAATTTTGCCAAAATTTTGTTTCTACAGAAAATTTTGTCAAAATTTTATTTCTATAGAAAATTTTGTCAAAATTTTATTTCTGTAGAAAATTTTGTCAACATTTTATTTCTATAGAAAATTTTGTTAAATTTGTATTTTTATAGAACATTTTGTCAAAATTTTATTTCTGTAGAAAATTTTGTCAACATTTTATTTCTATAGAAAATTTTGTCAAAATTTTATTTCAATAGAAAATTTTGTCAACATTTTATTTCTATAGAAAATTTTGTCAAAATTTTATTTCAATAGAAAATTTTGTCAAAATTTTATTTCAATAGAAAATTTTGTCAACACTTTAATTATATAGAACATTTTGTGAAAATTTTATTTCAATAGAAAATTTTGTCAACATTTTAATTATATAGAACATTTTGTGAAAATTTTATTTCTATAGAAAATTTTGTCAAAATTTTATTTCTATAGAAAATTTTGTCAACATTTTATTTCTATAGAAAATTTTGTCAAAATTTTATTTCAATAGAAAATTTTGTCAAAATTTTATTTCTATAGAAAATTTTGTCAACATTTTATTTCTATAGAAAATTTTGTGAAAATGTTATTCCTATAGAAAATTTTGTCAAAATTTTATTTCTATAGAAAATTTTGTGAAAATTTTATTTCTATAGAAAATTTTGTCAACATTTTATTTCTATAGAAAATTTTGTCAAAATTTTATTTCTATAGAAAATTTTATCAAAAATTTATTGCTATAGAAAATTTTGTCAACATTTTATTTCAAAGAAAATTTTGTCAAAAATTTATTTCAATAGAAAATTTTGTGAAAATTTTAATTCTATAGAAAATTTTGTCAACATTTCATTTCTATAGAAAATTTTGTCAACATTTTATTTCTATAGAAAATTGTGTCAAAAATTCAATTTTGTCTAATGGAGCTCTGCACAAAAATCTTCCAATGGAATTTTTATTTTAAATTTAGTGGAAAGTGCTTTTTCACTCAAAAAGATACCTTTTCTCTACATTCTTAAAAATTGTATTTTCCATCCCTGGTAGTAACCCTCTCAGTAAAGTAGTTCACAAATATGTCCAGCCCAATGATACAGCAAAAGGATTTACTAACAAAGATAGGAGTACTTAAACGATTGTTACAAATTAAGGTACATACTTGTGGTGACTGCCTTGTATTTGGAAGTTTTTTTTTTGTGAAGTATGGTTTGCTTATTGCAGTTACATAAAATATAGTTTAATCTGTGATATTAATTGTACAATATGTTTTTTTTAATGTTAAGGCCGGTACTATGTTCATTCTTGCGAAAAAATGTTATAGAAACCATTATTTCGCACATAGAAAGCGATGTTTATTTAGATAACAGGGAGCGCTGTTTAACAGTGAGCGCTGTTTAACAGGGAGCCATGTTTAACAGGGAGCGATATTGAATTAAGTTGGTGCGTGCTGCTTGCTATTACAAAATTAACATTTTATTCTTCCTTGGGCAATTAATATGTTACTCCTTTGATCCTTTATATATTTTCGGAACAAAAATATGATCCGTGTTTGCGTTATAAACCCACACAAATAGTTTTAATAAATAAATTATTTCTTAATTCACATTGCGCCATGCTATATATAAACGTCAGTTTTTCAACTCGAAAAAAAAAACAAAGTACCACAAATGGAAAAAATTTGCCTAGTTTTTCACATATTTTGGTTTTGTATGGAGTTTCAACGCGAAAACCGAACTGAGTACCGGCCTTTAGAAATTAAAGTCTTACAAAAATATATTTTTCAGTATGACTACATGTTGCCTTGCTCTCTACACGCTCACAAAAAATCGCTTCTGTAACATATACTCCCAAACATATTTTGCTTCAAGCATATACATTTTTGGGTATTGCCCAAACATTTATATGTTTGATCTCTTCCAATATATAATATGTTTGAAAGCATATTGGTCTAAACAATATATGTTTGGGTAGTCAATTTCCAAACATTGTGTATTTTTGCATCCAAATTCAATAATGTTGTCTTCCAAAAAACAATATGTTATTATGTGAACATATAATATGTTTGGAAGCATTTTGCACCCAAAAATATTGTATGCTTAAAAAAAAAATCTCCCAAACAATATTGTGCTCAAAATTTTATTTATTTATTTATATATTTACAATTATAATGAATTATGAAAATAAACAGGTAATATAGGTGCTAACAACATAGGTTTTCGACCTGAATGCTCAAAATTTTGTTTCTGCCCAATTGTATATTCCCCGACATCTTTCTCACTTCCACCAGATTTTTTAGTTCTTACCACCTTTTTCTGTAATACAAACATTGTAGAAGAAATTATTCAATTTTATGATTTTTTTATTTTAATTTTACCTTTTGCCGGACGGGGATTCGAACAGCGGACCACACAGTTTGTAAGGATCAAAGAAGTAGCTGATCAATTGCCCAAGGAAAAATAAAATGTTAATTTTGTAATAACAAGCAACAACCACCAACTTAATTCAATATCGCTCCCTGTTAAATAGCGCTCCAAGCTACTAAACACATATATGTTTATAGGCTATTTCTAAATTAATATATGTTTGCATCCAAGCATATTATATTTACAAACATTTTATGTCCCAAACATAATATGTTCTAACATATTAACATATATGTCCCAAACATGTTATGCTAGTTTATGAACATTATATGCTTGCACTCAAAAATATTGTGTTTAAAAATTTGTGTTCCAAACATATAATGTTTATAGCCAAACATATGAAAAACAGTCTTTTTCAACCGTGTACTTTACGGAAAACCTTTAAAAAGTTTTATTCCTCTCGCATTGTGTTGTTTTTTATTGTTCAAACTACGTTTTTAATAGAATTAAAAAGTTTTATTTTTATCAGACTTTTTGTTTAATTTGTTTCGTTAGTTTTTGCTTATGATGCCGCTTCGTTAAGAAAGAAAGCCCACAGGATTTTCAACTAAAGGTGGCAAAATTTCCTTTGCAGTGATAAAACGAGGATGACTTGTAAATGTTAGGGATCACAGAGTTTCATTTCCATTAACCTTAGTAGTGTGATTAGTTCAGTTTTGAAAAAAAAACAAGTATATACAGCACTAAGTTCGGCCGGGCCGAATCTTAAATACCCACCACCATGAACCAAATATTAGGGTTTCCTTTGAAATTTCAGGAAGGCTTGAGGACTTGAGGACACTTCCCGAAGATAAATTTAAAGATTTCACCTATGAGGACTATATCAGATTCTGATTTATAAGAACCATTTTTGTTTGAGTTTTAGAGGAATCATTAACATCTCTTGTAAGTGTGCCAGAAAATTAAAAAACAAGTATACAAAGCAGTAAATTCGACCGGGCCGAATTTTAAATACCCACCACCATGAATCAAGTATAATAGTTTACTATGAAAACTCTTCGTCGTAGTGGGTTACTTGATAATATATAGAATTGTAGAAGGTTTGATGACAAATCTTCTCCCAAACGAGCCAGCTCCCGAAGACAAACTTTAAAGATTCTACCTATGAAGACCAGATAAGATTCTGGATTTATGAGAACCAATTTTGTTAGAGTTTTAGAGAAAATATAAACATATCGTGTATATGTTGAAATTACGCCTTGATTTAAAATCTTCAATCTGTAGATTTTTCCACATTTATTTAAATACGATGAGTAAAATCTGGAACTTTTACTTTCAGTTTGAAGAAATTTTCATGACCAGTGCGCCTGCTATACCCTGAAAGAAGTGTATTCTTTTTTGAGAAACGTAATTTTAGACAAGCAAAGTTTTCTTTTGATACAAATTTTAGAGACAATCGTTGAATAAACGAAAACACTTTATAAGAAAAAGAATTTTCGTTTGTCTAAAATTTTATTATAGATTACTAATTTCCAGCAAATCGGATAAAAACTACGGATTCTAGAAGCCCAAGAAATAAAGCCGGGAGATCGGTGTATATGGGGGCTATACCAAAACATGGACCGATAGGCACCATTTGCTACTCACATATTTGTGATCTTAAAATATCTCCAGATTTTCAATTTCAAACAAATCGGCCAGAAAATATAGTCTCTAGACGCCCAAGAAGTAAAAATCGAGAGATCAGTCTATATGGGGGTTATACCAAAATATGGACCGATATACCTCAATTTCGGCACTCTTATTTGTGGTCTAAAAATACCTCTAGATTTCGAATTTCAGGCAAATCATGTAATAAATACAGTTTATTGTAGCTCAAGAATTCAGGCAAAGCGGATGGTAAATATAGTTTCTAGAAGCCCAAGAAGCAAAATGGGAGATCGGTCTATATGGGGGCTATACCAAAAAATGGACCGATGGGCACCATTTTCGGCACACCTTTTTATGGTCCCAAAAAAACTCTAGATTTTCAATTTCAGGAAAATCGGATAGAAAATATAGTTTCTAGAAGCCCAACAAGCAAAATCGGGAAATCAGTCTCTATGGGGGCTATATCAAAACGTGGACCGATGAGCACCATTTTCGGCACACCTTTTTATGGTCCTCAAATACCTCTATATTTCTAATTTCAGGCAAATTGAATAAAACCTACGGTTTTTATAGGCCCAAGACTCCAAATCGGGAGGTTGGTTTATATAGGGGCTATATCGAAACATGGACCGATGCGGACCATTTTCGACACACCGCTCTATGGTCCCAAAATACCTGTAGATTTTCAATTTCATACAAATCAGATAGAAAATACTGTTTCTAGACGCGTAAGAAGAGAAATCGGGAGATCGGTCTATATGGGGGCTATACCAAAACATGGACCGATGTGGACCATTTTCGACACACCTCTTTATAGTCCCACAATACCTCTAGATTTCCTATTTCAGGCAAATCGGATGGTAAATATAGTTTCTAGACGCCCAAGAAGCAAAATCGGGAGATCGGTCTATATGGGGGCTATACCAAAACATGGACCGATACTCACCTTTTTGGCACACCTCTTTATGGTCATAAAATACCTCTAGATTTCAAATTTCAGGCAAATTGGATAAAAACTACGATTTCTATAAGCCCAAGACCCCAAATCGGGAGGTCGGTTTATATGGGGACTATATCAAAACCTGGACCGATATAGCCCATCTTCGAACTTGACCTGCCTGCAGACAAAAGACGAGTTTGTGCAAAATTTCAGCACGATTGCTTCATTATTGAAGACTGTAGCGTAATTACAACAGACAGACAGACGGACAGACGGACATCGTTATGTCGTCTTAGAATTTCTCCCTGATCAAGAATATATATACTTTATATAGTCGGAAATCGATATTTCGATGTGTTACAAACGGAATGACAAACTTATTATACCCCAGTCACCATTCTATGGTGGTGGGTATAAAAACAACGAGTAAGTAAGTAGAAAGTAGTGCGGGACCGACTAAAGCATACTCGAAACCACCCCTACTGAATTAGTAAACATTGTTTGTGGGATATCAATGATATAGGTTAGGTTAGGTGGCAGTCCGATGTATAAGGCTCACTTAGACTAGTCAGTCCATTGTGATAACGACAATTTCTTTAAATCCAAAATGTGTTTCTTTACTTTAAGGAAAATTAGCCTTAGTCCAAAGACATGCGACTTTAACGAAGGGACGCAAATTTACAAAATTTGTGTCCTAAATGTAATGAAAAATTGAAGAAATTGAAGAAAAGATTATAAACTTTATTTTAATTAAAATTTCATTATTTTAAAGAAATTTGTCCTTAATATTTTGTAAATTTCGGATCCTTAAATTTAGGTTGCGTAATCTTTAATATCACATAAATCTTTTTTTTAGTGTATATACCGATACGCAGATTTGACCTCCGGCGCCTCTTGGAAAAGCAAATTTCATGAAATTTAGTAGATGAAGTTTGTATATGCAAAAATTGGTCCATATCTGTACATAATTATATAGGGGCCCCATATAAACCGATCGCCAGTTTGAACTCCGGAACCTCTTGGAGGTCCATATTTTATTTATTTATAATAAATAAATAAATACAAATTTAGGTCCGTAATTATATATGGCCTCAATATAAACCGATTCTCAGATTTGACCTACGGAGCCTCTAGGAAGAACAGATTTCATGCGATCCGGTTACATTTGGTGCATGATGTTTGCATATGCTCTGTAACAGCCATGCAAAAATTGGCCCATATCAGTTGATAATTGTATATAGCCCCCATATAAACTAACCCCCCAAGATTTTACTTTGGAAGTCTCATGAATAAACAAATTTCATATGATCCGGTTGAAAATTGACCTGTTATCTATCATGCGAAATTTGGTTTATATTATATTATAAGCATTTTAAAAAGTTCCTGCATGAGAATTCACGCAGTGAATTTGTTGAGTTTTCGTCGATTTTCGATCCTATTAAAATCGACCTTATTAAAATACCCTCCATCACATTAGAGCTTCAACTGAAAATTCCCATTTGTGAGACCAAAATAAAATGGAGCGATAAGAAACTGGAAAAAAGTAGTAGAACAAAAAAAAAACGCCAATGTTTTTCTGCTAATTGAAAATATCTGTTGGGATCAATTAGACGGCGACTTTGGTGTTTTATAACAAAGCTCCGGTGCTACCACTCATCTGCAGTAATCTCTTCAACTACTAACAGCAGGGTAACCTGATTTCGTTAGTCATTGTTGTCCTGCCACAGGAAGGCACTTATATAGCCGCATTGCATTTAGAAAAGTCTGCTTGTTGTTGGGATAAAGTTTTTAGTTTCTTGTGTTTTTTTTGCTAAAGTCAGCTCAATGATTCCACCAAACACAAAAAAGAGAGTCTGTTGGTGGTCGGTCAAGCCATCCCTCGTGTACGTGTTGGAGACTTTGTACCTTTTTAGCTTTTAAGGTTTGCTTTGGAATTTATCTCCTGAGTTTTTGTTTTCTGTTCGCGCCATGTGTACGTGGTTTTCTTGGTTTTCCTTTTGCTTTTAGCCATCGACATTATCTGATGAATGGCATTGTTGGAAACTGAGCAAGAGAGACTAAAAAGTTAAAAGGTTGCTTGGTCAAAAGTCACCAACAAGATGGTGTTAACAAAGTTTGAAATTAATTTAAAGATGCACTTATTTAATTCAATTATTGGCTAAGGACTATCAATTTTCCACGAGATCCTAAGATTAATCGTAAAGTGAGTTAGGTCTTAGTTCTGTTTTTTTTTTTTTTATTTATCTCAATGAAGATCTTCATTTATTTACCTAAATTCGTAAAGCTTAAAAATATTTATGGAAATTGTCAAATTTACGTATACGAATTGTGATAAGAATTAAAAACAAGACTTTTTTCTAATTTTTTGAATAATTGCTTTTTCAAAGGTGGACAATTCAAGCTTAGGTCAATATTTCAAAATTTGTCTTTTGAGTTTGCAAGTTTGGAAAAGTTCAATTTTATTGTCCCTTTTTACATTGAGGTCGTGGATTCAATTCCAGCTTCCTCTAAACGCCAACAAAATCCGATACCTTGACTCGAACCTGAATTGCCTGCACCTTACGCTCTAACAGTCTCCTTAGTGTATTGCACCACCAACGGAGTTGCCATAAGAACGTCTAACGAATATTTTAAGACTTTTTATGGCCAAAGAAAAACGAACCGTAAACATTCCGTTTAGTTTGTTGTGAACGTTTTCGTTTCATTTTGTTACCGTCCGTTCACGATTTTGGAACGTATTTTTATACCCTCCACCATAGGATGGGGGTATATTAACTTTGTCATTCCGTTTGTAACACATCGAAATATAGCTCTAAGACCCCATAAAGTATATATATTGTGAGTCGTGGTGAAATTCTGAGTCGATCTGAGCATGTCCGTCCGTCCGTCGGTTGAAATCACGCTAACTTCCGAACGAAACAAGCTATCGACTTGAAACTTGGCACAAGTAGTTGTTACTAATGTGGGTCGAATGGTATTGCAAACGGGCCATATCGGTCCACTTTTACGTATAGACCCCATATAAACGGACCCCCAAATTTGGCTTGCGAGACCTCTAAGAGAAGCAAATTTCATCAGAACCGGCTGAAATTTGGTACATGGTGTCAACATATGATTTCTAATAATCGTGCAAAAATTGGTCCACTTCGGTTCATAATTATATATAGCCCCCATATAAACCGATGCCCCGATTTGGCTTGCGAGGCCTCTAAGAGAAGGAAATTTCATGTGATCCGGCTGAAATTTGGAACATGGTGTTAGTATATGGTCTCTAGCAACTATGCAAAAATTGTTCCACATCTGTCCATAATTATATATAGCCCCCATATAAACCGATCCCCCGATTTGGCTTGCGAGGCCTCTAAAAGAAGGAAATTTCATCCGATCCGACTGAAATTTGGAACATGGTGTTAGTATATGGTCTCTAACAACCATGCAAAAAGTAGTCCACATCGGTCCATAATTATATATAGCCCCCATATAAACCGATCCCCCGATTTGGCTTAAAGAGCCTCAAAGAGAAGCAAATTTCATCCGATCCGGCTGAAATTTGGTACATGGTGTTAGTATATGGTCTCTAATGACCATGCAAAAAGTGGTCCACCTCGGTCCATAATTATATATAGCCCCCATATAAACCGATCCCCCGATTTGGCTTGCGAGGCCTCTAAGAGAAGCAAATTTCATCCGATGCGGCTGAAATTTGTTACATGGTGTTAGTATATGGTCTCTAACAACCATGCAAAAATTGGTCCACATCGGTCCATCATTATATATAGCCCCCATATAAACCGATCACCAGATTTGACCTCCGGAGCCTCTTGGAAGACCAAAATTCATCTGATTCAGTTGAAATTTGGTACGTGGTGTTAATATATGGCCCTAAACTCCCATGCAAAAATTGGTCGAAATCGGTCCATAATTATATACAGCCCTCATATAAACCGATCTCCAAATTTGACCTCCGGTGCCTTTTGGAGAAGCAAAATTCATCCGATCTGGATTAAATTTGGTTCGTAGTGGTAGTATATGATATTTAACGGCCATGCCAAAAGTGGCCCATATCAGTCCATAATCATATATAGCCCCCATATAAACCGATCCCTAGATTTGGTTTTGGAGCCTCTTGGAGAAGCTAATTTCATCCGAGTCAGTTGAAATTTGGTACATTGTGCTAGTATATGGCCGTTAACAACCATGCCTAACTAGGTCCATATTGGTCTATAGTTATATAAAGCCGTCAGATAAATCGATCCCCAACACAAAAAATTGGTCCATATCAAGTTCATAATTGTATATAGCCCCCATATAAGCTACCCCCATATTTCAATTCTGGCCCTCTACGTACAGTGCAAAAAGTCCATATCGATTCGTAATTATTTGTAGACTTAACTATACATAACTTTTTTGTCTAATATATACCACGTATGGACTAACTCACAATTTAGAAAACGATGTTAAGAAGTTTTAAGATACCACAACCCAAGTATTTCGATTGTGGATGACAGTCTATCGTAGAAGTTTCTACGCAATCCATGGTGGAGGGTACATAAGATTCGGCCTGGCCGAACTTACGGCCGTATATACTTGTTTTCTCTTATTGTATACCGATCGTTTTGCAATTACATTCGGAGTCGATTTGGGAATATTTATCTGACGGTCTTTTCATGTATTTTTGTGTCATATTTATATTTTTTCAATTTATCAATTGATCTTCTTAAAATTTCGTATATCCGAAAATTTAAGAAGATCAATTGATTGCAATCCCATATATCTTTCTCCCTATATGGAGAGGCCAGAGTTTCATTTTGAATTTGATCGAAATCAGGTTATTGAGATATAGATATTTCTCCCATATAAATATCTTTCGCCCGATTTAAACTTATATGAAATTCAATTGCACTCCATTTCCAATAAAATATCGACACCCTAAAAAAATTATTGAACAGACAACAACAGGTCGGTCTTTTTTGGCTCAAAATTTTTAATGAAAACAACATTGCATTTACACATTTTATTGGTAAACAACAATCCATGGATAACGGCCAAAATAGTAGCTTGGCTAGGTACATCGCCCGCAAAACACCTACATCCCCACCACAGGCAAACAGAAAATTATAAAACAGAAGTGACAAATTCAAATGCAAATGAAGCGAAAATTAAATTACAAACAGTTTTTATTGGATTATAGACCAATGATACACAATCCCTGCGCCCAAACTCCAAGTCAGAGTATTTTGCCTGTAGTCCATAGGATATGCAGAGCAGAGTTATTGTCATTGCAAGCATCATGACTCGAGCCAGATTTCTCATATAAGAGACCTTTATTCTGTTTTGTGGGGAAGGCATATCTGTCATGTGTAATGGGCACCGTTGTAAAATTATTTCAGAATCTGGCAGCTGAGCCTACGTGTGACGACACGTAAGACTCGACCAATGCCTCTGGTCGTATATAAAAAAGGAGGTGATATCTATACGAACATCAGCAGAGGAAGCGAGGAGAGATACAAAAGGGCCTTTAAATATTAAAAATGGAAGCGAAAAATCATCTTTAAAGATTCTCTTAAATCGAAAAATATTTTGGGTAAATGAACTCATAACTAAAACCAGTGATATGAATATATTTTGGCCTGATCTTAGAAACATTGTAGCCCATTCGCACTCGTTTAGTAACAACATATTGACGGAACTAAAATTATTTAATTTCCAAAATAATACGTACAAGAAGAACTCCAGTGAACGTTGTTATAAGAACCTAAATTAAAACAGAGGGTTGTCATATTTGACGGCTGATTATTCAACCGATAGCATTATCTGGATTTTTAAGGCGTGAAGCGGAGTTTTAAACTTGAATGAAGTAGATGAGACTGAATAACAATGCACCCTTTACAGTACGTATGCTGTGGAAAATATTCAGCACTTCCTAGGAATTTGCACTGTTTTCAAAGAATTTAGAGTTGTTTATTTCCGGAAACCTGTTTTAAACCAATATGAAATGATATGTATATTAAATGGACACGATGATAATGGCTGGCAAAACTTAGAAAATTATATAAAACATGCAATGAATTATAGGAAATCGGTTTATATGGGGGCTATATACATTTTACCTAGGCTAGTGATGCATACACTATCCTCTCCTTCTGAACGTACATATTGTGAGTCCAATGATACCGCCATTAAACGGGTCCATAAAAGCTCCACGGCATAGTCAACTCCACACCCATAAACGTCCCAGGCTACAGATATTGGCAAGCCTGCCCACTTGATCACTATGAGTACCCGTAGATGCTTGTGCCCTTGGCATATTCAGTCCAGTGATATAGCCACGACGCAGATTCCATCCTGCCGAGGCGACCACTGTGACTTCCCACATTTGCTCCTAGGCTAGAGATACAGACACTGCCCTCCCCTTGTAAACGGATAAGGTAGGCACCAATGATACTGCCACAACACTGGTCCATGAAGGCATGACGACATTGTCAACCTTCACACCCAAATCCATCCATATTGGCCAGCCTGCCCACTTGATCACTGTTAGTACCAATAGCCATTGGACCTATCCTGCCCAGAGGACCACTATAACTTCCCTCATTTTCCCCGAGACTGGTGATACAGACACTGTCCTCTCCTTCTGAATGGACATATAGTGAGTCAAGGTATGTAACAATTATACCGACACTACAGTGGTCCGTGAAAGCGCTACGACATTGTCAGTATCCATAGCCGCTGGTGTCCTTTGCATACCAGTCCCAATGTTGCAGTCACGATACTGGTCCCATCCTGCCTAGACCACCACAGTACATTCTGAATAGACATATAGTGATCCGTGAAAGCGCCACGCCATTGTCACTTCCACACCCATAACCATCCTGTTTCAAGCTTCTACATAGGCTGGCCCCAAACCCAGCTGATGAAATCCAGTCTATGCGCCGGAATAATTCCACCTGCATAAGTGACCGAGAGATCAGAGGGACCGTGGGAACAAGAGCTACCTCTTGGTACCTAATCAGTTTTTGTCAGTAATAATCGAGATTCGACAACCTTACGTTCTCCCTGTCAATGGAATTTTTCTCCTTGCTGAGTGTTAAATTAGAGCTTTTCCTTAAAAGGCCTTTATTACAGCCAAAGTAGAAATATTTGATTTTACTGGGTCCCTTCTGTTTGGCCATAGGCATGACAATGTGGGTGCTAACAGAATGGACTTAAAAATGAGCACAATTGACATAAAGAGGCACGTTTAAATTTTTTTGCGTCGGCGTTGGAACCAACCCAAAGGATATGGGCATTGTGATTCCCATTCTTATCCATGATAGGTGGAAGCGAAGGAGTAACGATGTGGTGCAAACAAAAGCCGTTTCATAAAATTTACATGTGACTCACGGTGAAATACCGTAATTCACTGTTGTATATGGGTATGATTGCTATGCCAGGCAAAAAGGATTGTATGCAAATTGTGGCTCCTTTTCATTGCCGTTTTGTGTCTTCCCCCGCCCTTCACAAAAGGTAATGGCATATCGACTCTGTTGTGGACAAATTTACGCGCTATTGTTTTAAATGTTGGCTAACTCATTTTGTGGTATGGTCACATTCACACATGATGGAATCCTAGAGGATGGGGTTCTGCTGTTTGGCGAGTATGGGATTATTTACGTTTTTACCCAAAAATATGGCCTTGGAGATACCAGTGAAAGATAGATGCAACAACTGTTACTCTTCTCTATTTCCTCCACATTCAATCTTGACTGCATTGATGGTTACGTGGGTGTTGCTAGTAATTGAGTTGGTCCTTATGTGCAGCAGGAGAAAATAGGATAGCCTTAAGTATAATGTCATTCATACTCATGCTATATCTATGGTTTGGTATTGGTTAACTTTGGTCATGGTGTTAACTTGTGTTGGCAAGCCATTGAATCCAGAGAACAGAGAATTTGTAAGAATGTTGTCAAAAATGTCTAAGGTTTTTGTCTGAGTGACCATGTAAGCCTATTTGTTGTCTGCCACAAATTATTTCTTCTCTATTGGAAGGACGTTTTGTTATCCACCACCGACATTCAACTAAAATATGCGTTGGTTATAGGGATAGAGGGCCAGAAATATCGTTGCTGCATGTCCTGCATCCTGAAACACCTAATGCATTACCATGTGTCGCTGGTAACTTTTGAGCATGAACTTGTTTCTGTATTATTGTGTATATGATAAACAGTGGACGATTCCGGTATTAATGAACCGTCGAGTTAATCAGTTTCGAGAATTCGAAGAATGTCGTAAAGGGTGTCTATTCACGGTTGCCCACTCGAGACAAAAATAATCCACCAAAATTGGGAGCAAATTTTACCAAAAACTACCAAACAAAAAAATTTTCCAAAATTTTATTTTAATAGAAAATTTTGTCAAAATTTTATTTCTATAGAAAATTTATTGCTATAGAAAATTGTCACTTCCACATCTACAACCATATCATGCTAGTGATATTAAAGGGTGATACGGTCAAAACTTGGTCAAGGGAAAACGCGTGTAAATCGATTTCACCGAGTTTATTTAAAAAATCAAATTAAAATTTTTTTTCAAGTTCAATTAGTATAAAATTAAGGAAAAATATTTAGTTAGGCTTTCGCTTTTCCAAATCCGAATTGCCGGGCCTCACGCTTGATACCTGCCATCAGATTTTGTACAGCCACCTTGTCCACCTTCTTCGCCGCAGAAAGCCAGTTTGCCTTGAACTGCTGCTCGTCCTTAGCAGTTTTTTTGCTCTTCTTTAGGTTCCGCTTGACAATAGCCTAGTATTTCTCAATTGGGCGGAGCTCGGGCGTGTTGGGAGGGTTCTTGTCCTGCACGTTGTTGGCGGCGTACCACTCCATGGCCTTTTTACCGTAATGGCAAGATGCCAAATCCGGCCAAAACAGTACGGAACAACCGTGTTTCTTCAGGAAAGGCAGCAGACGTTTATTCAAATACTCTTTCACGTAAATTTCTTGGTTGACAGTCCCGGAAGCGATGAAAATGCTGCTTTTTAAGCCACAGCTACAGATGGCTTGCCAAACCAGATATTTCTTTGCGAATTTTGACAGTTTTATGTGCTTGAAAATATCTGCTACCTTTCCCCTTCCTTTTGCCGTATAAAACTCCTGTCCCGGAAGCTGCTTGTAGTCGGCTTTGACGCAGGTTTCGTCGTCCATTACCACGCAGTCAAACTTCGTCAGCATCGTCGTGTACAGCCTCCGGGATCGCGCTTTGGCCGTCGTATTTTGTTTATCATCGCGATTTGGAGTCACTACCTTGTAAGTCGATAGTCCGGCTCGTTTTTTGGCTCGATGCACGGTTGTAGGCGATACACCCAGCTTACTTGCGGCATCTCGGAGAGAGAGGTTAGGGTTTCGCTTGAAACTACCGGCAACTCTCTTTGTCGTCTCTGCGGCTTCCGGTTTTCGATTTCCCCCCGATCCAGACTTCCTGGCTGTCGACAAACGTTCCCCAAACACTTTAATTACATTTGTAACGGTTGATTTGGCAACTTTTAGCGATTTTGCCAGCTTTGCGTGCGAGTAGCTCGTGATGCGCGAGCAAAATTTTGATACGCTGCTCTTGCTTGGACGGCATTTTGACAACTGAAGAGTAAATTCCAAAATCAAAATAGGAGCAAAATTCTACGCACACACACCTTCAAAATGAGGGGTGTTCAGGTTTTTTAAATGCAAAATTGAAAGAAATACGTCAAGTTTATATTGACCAAATTTTGACCGTATCACCCTTTAACCAGCCTGCCCACTTTACTACTGTGAGTACCCGTAGGTATCCTTGGCATATCGAGTCCAGTGATATAGCCATGGCAAAGATTCCATCCTGCCCAGCGACCACTGTGACTTCCCAAATTTTCCCCTATGTCAGTAATACAAACGGATCTATTGTGAGTCAAGGTAGGCACCAATGGTACTGCGACTAGACTGGTCCGAGAAGGTGCTACGACATTGTCACCTCCACGTCGTCCATAACCATCCCAATCTAGTGATATTGGCCAGCTTATCCACTTGAGCACTTTGAGTATCCGTAGCCACTGGTATTCTTGGCATATCCAGTCCAGTGATACAGCCATGGCGAAAATTTTGTCAAACTTAAATTTCTATAAACAACATTTTTTTTTTCTATAGAAAATTTGACAAAATCACTTCTATAGTAAAATTTTGTCATCATTTTATTTTATAAAAAAATTTGCCAAAATTTTATTTGTATAGAAAATTTTGTCAAAATTTTATTTCTATAGAAAATTTGACAAAATGTTACTTTTATAGTAAAATTTTGCCAAAATTTTATTTGTATAGAAAATTTTGTCAAAATTTTATTTCTATGAAAATGTTACTTATATAAAAAATTTTGTCAACATTTTATTTCTATCGACAATTTTGTCAAAATTTTATTTCTATGGACAATTTTGTCAAAATTTTATTTTTATAGAAAATTTTGTCAAAATTGTATTTCTCTAGTAAAAAAATGTTTTTTTTTTTTTAATGTGTGCATATCTTTTTAGAAATAGCGCTGTGATGTTTTAGATACAACGAACTTGCTTTCAAACAATTCGGTCAAAATTTAAAGTCGTAAGAATTATCTTCTGGTTGTATCTTAAAGATACTGTGGGCATTTAAGGGTTAAATCTAGAATCAATAAAATCAAAAATTAGGATTCAGATCTTTATTTTTATTAAATTTTAATAAAGCTATTCACGTACAAACAAATGCCTGTTTAAAATCCAAATTATAACAGATAATTCTAAGTAAACAAATGTTTTCTTGTTGCAAAAAAAAAAAAACTTTAAACCAAAGATGCAGAATCCTCAAAATAGGTCTTAGCCTATTTTTGAAGCGTTTTTATGTTAAATATAAAGATTCAATATTTCAGTTCATTTAAGAACGATTTATTTAAATCAAAAATGTATTTCTTCACTTTAAGGAAAATGTGTCCAAAATTTAATAAAAATAAGTATAAACGGCCGTAAGTTCGGCCAGGGCGAATCGTATGTACCCATGGATTGCATAGAAACTTGTACTAAAGACTGTCATCCACAATCGAATTACTTGAGTTGCGGTAGTTTGGCAAAAATTTGTATAGAAATACAATTTTGACAAAATTTTCTATAGAAATAAAATTTTGACAAAACTTTCTATACCAATAAAATTTTAACAAAATTTTCTATAGATATAAAATCTTGACAAAATTTTGTATAGTAATAACATTTTGACAAAATTTTCTATAGAAATAAAATTTCGGTAGATTATTTTTGAGGATCGGCTATATATAACTATAGACCGATATAGACCAATTTTGGCACGGTTGTTAGCGGTCATATACTAGCGCAATGTACCAAATTTAACCACGTACCAAATTTCAACCGGGTCGGATGAATTTTGCTCCTCCGATAGCTCCGGAGGTCAAATCTGGGGATCGGTTTAAATGGAGGTAAATATAATTAAGACCGGTGTAGACCAATATTTACATGGTTCTTAGAGACCATATACTAATACCACGTACAAATTTCAACCGGATCGGGTGAATTTTGCTCTTCCAAGGGGCTCCGGAGATCAAATCTGGGGACCGGTTTATATGGGGGCTACATATAATTATGGACCGATATGGACCAATTCCTGCATGGTTCTTGCAGACCATATACTAACACCACGTATCAAATTTCAACCGAATCTGATGAATTTTGCTCATCCATGAGGCTCCGGAGGTCAAATCTGGGGATCGCTTTATATGGGGGCTATATATAATTATGGACCGATGTGGACCAATGCATGGTTGTTAGAGACCATATACCAACACCATGCACCAAATTTCAGCCGGATCGGATGAAATTTGCTTCTCTTAGATGCTCGGCAAGCCAAATTTGGGCGATAAACGTAAAAGTGGACCGATATGGCCCATTTGCAATACCATCCGACAATAACAACTACCTGTGCCAAGTTTCAAGTCGATAGCTTGTTTCGTTCGGAAGTTAGCGTGATTTCAACAGACGGACGGGCATGCTTAGATCGACTCAGAATTTCACCACGACCCAGAATATATATACTTTATGGGGTCCTAGAGCAATACTTCGATGTGTTACAAACGGAATGACAAAGTTAATATACCCCCATCCTATGGGGGAGGGTATAAAAAAATTAAAACAAAGATTATAAACTTTATTTTAATTAAAAATTCATTATTTTAAAGAAATTTGCCCTCAATATTTTGTAAATTGCGCATCCTAAAATTTGTTGCGTACTCTTTAATATTATTATTAAAATATATTTTCAGTGTACATAAATGTGTAAATATTTTTTCAGTGTACATATTATAGCAGAGCTTTGCTGAATTATAAATTTTAGTTATCTTTCTTCTTTATATTTCAGATTTCAATCTCATTCGATGCTACTCCAAAAGGTAAGTAAAATTCAAAATCCCCCGTATCCCACTGTTCTTGATAGCCTCAAAATTGTCATGGTTTTCCTGTACGGTTGTACAGAGAAGTAGCAGTATCATCGTGTCATGATTATACCGATACTAAACTGACACTTTGACATCGACTTAACCCTAAATTGCTTTGGTGTTGCTCTGATATTGTGTTCTACAACAACAACAACAACAACAATAATAACACCAACAAGACGAAACAATCTAATCTCTGTAAATATGTTTTGTTGTATCCAAAGTGTGGGAGAATGTGTTGGCCTAAAAATCCTGTAGAGTCATTCAATATGACTCTTCGGTGTCGTTCGTGTTGTGTGTGTGTACATGTGTGTGAGAGCGTAACATGTATTCTGTTAAAATGGCATTAAGGTAAGCTAAAACAATAAACTTGATTTGCTTGTGGCCCCCGACCCCATTACTCTTCATATCGTTGACGTGTTTTGGATCCCCACTCGCTCTCTCTCTCTCTCTCTCTCTCTTTCTTTTTCTATCTACCATACCCAATTTCAAACATACATACCTTCGGTCTTCAATACACAGTATAATGGGCAACGCCATCTGTTTGCCATGTTTAAACGTAATATGCTTGTGTGTGTGTATATATATTGGGTTGGGATTTTGAGAAGTATTACAGCTGATGCTGCCATTGATGTTGGCTTCTACTGGCTGCCTTGATGCCTGTTTGTCGAATGGCATTAAAGTTTTAATATGTTTGGCTTAAATGTGTATTACGTTTAAATACCTTTTAATTGACATGATTTGTTTCATTTGCTGTAGTTGTTGTTGCTGTCGTTATTGGAGTCAGTGTCAGTCATGGCGAAAGCCTGAACCTGGCCACTGCATGTTTGTATTACATTAAGAGGAAGGGGTAAACAAGATAAACATCCCTAGGTCAATGGTGTTATCGAGGTGTTATTCCATCCATGCGTGTGAGTGGGTTATTTTATTGGAGGTTTAATTGGGAAACTTTAATAATTAATTGTTGAAATACTTTGTTGGACCACATGTTTATCTCTTCGAATAGGTGAAGGGAAGTGGATAGTATTATTTTCAAATAATTTGTTTTTATAAATAGATTTTGTTTTTGGTTTAGCAGGCAGCAAAATGGCAGGATTCAATGCCGTGAAGTTGTAAAAGTAAATTTAAAATTTTTTGAGTAAAAAATAATAGTCGTTGTTATGTTCGTATCGACTAGCATTTTCACACGCTGAAGAGAATAACTAGTTGTAGTATTTTCTTTATGGAACTTATTTTTAGCATATATTTATAAGTTGCATTTCACGATTTAATGAGTGTTAGTATTAGAGGTGTGCATGTGAGGAATAGTTTACTCACGCTCACGCATACTCACGACTGAAAAATCATACTTACGCACACTCACGCACGATATTTTTGGTAGGACTCACGCTCACGCACACTCACGAAAAGAAAATTTGTACTCACGCACACTCACGCACGAAAATGTCGTGACTCACGAAAAATACCTTGACTCACGAAAAATATCGTGACTCACGAATTATTTTATGCACTGAAAAAAATATTGTCGTGAGGTCAAAGATTTCATGTCTTTAAAATACGAATACAAATTTTGCTTGGCATAGAAGACGCATTTTTCTAAAATAAAGTTATTTTCCTTGTCCAAAAGTCGATAAACTTTTCAATGAAGTCGTATTGTCCTTATAATTAAGTGATTTGACTTAAAAATGGGTATCTTAACATGAAAGAAAAAATTTATAGGCTAAGGTCAACTTGACTTTAATAATTCAGAAAAATTCTTTAAATTTAATGAAATTGTCTTTAAATTTGTTGTCTCTTTGCATCTTAAAGAAGTTTTTTACTTCAAACATAGCATAATTTCTACTGTAAGTCGGGTCCTAATTTGGAAAATAAAGTTGCCGTTAACTCCTTTTTAAAGGACTTTGATAGCATATGAAGAAAAAAAGCTAAGAAAGCGAAAAATTAAAATTTGCTTCCTAGAAGCAAGTACACAAAACCTAAATTTAAAAGAGAATTGTGTATTAAAAGTTTCCTTACTTGTATTCTCCGCTTCTTTGGCTCGGAATCAATACCAAATTTTTTAAAGTAAAGACAAAATCTTTGAAACCGAGTATGCTTTTTTTTCAGTGTGATTAATTTACCTTACCGAAGTGTCTGAAAACATGAGCATTATTAAAATCGAGAGTGTTATTAAACTCTTAACGTCCCAGGTGTCACTAAAATTGTAATTGAATTTAACTCTTAAGCGTTTTATGTTGGAGAGCAGGAATATTTTCGTGAGTGTAATTCTTTACTCACGCACACTCACGAAGATATTATTTTCGTGACTCACGCACGACATTTTGGTTTGTTAATCACGCACACTCACGCTGTTGTCATGAGCGTGACTCACGACTCACGCACGAATCACGAAAATGTTCGTGTCACGTGCACACCTCTAGTTAGTATATAACGAAAATTAAAATAATTATTCGACAATGTAAATAAACGTATATCGGTATTTTTATACCCTCCACCATGGGTATATTAACTTTGTCATTCCGTTTGTAACTCATCGAAATATTGCTCTAAGACCCCATAAAGTATATATATTCTGGGTCGTGGTGAAATTCTGAGTCGATCTGAGCATCTCCGTTCGTCTGCTCAAATCACGCTAACTTCCGAACGAAACAAGCTAACGACTTGAAACTTGGCACAAGTAAATAGTTGTTATTGATGTAGGTTGGATGGTATTGCAAATGGGCCATATAAACGGATCCCCAAATTTGGCTTGCCGATCCTCTAAGAGAAGCAAATTTCATCCGATCCGGCTGAAATTTGGTACATAGTGTCTCTAACAACCATGCAAAAATTAGTCCACATCGGTCAATAATTATATATAGCCCCCATATAAACCTATCCCCCGATTTGGCTTACGGAGCCTCTAAGAGAAGCAAATTTAATCCGATTGGGGTGAAATTTGGTACATTGTGTTAGTATATGGTCTCTAATGACCATGCAAAAATTGGTCCACATCGGTCCATAATTATATATAGCCCCCATATAAACCGATCCCCAGATTTGACCTCCGGAGCCTTTTGGAGAAGCAAAATTCATCCGATCCGGTTGGTCCATATCGGCCCATAATTATATAGCCCCCATATAAACCGTTCCCCAGATTTGATCTCCGGAGCCTCTAGCAGGAGAAATATTCATTCGATCCGGTTGAAATTTGGTATGTGGTGTTAGTATATAGTCTCTAACAACCATGCAAAAAGTGGTCCACATCGGTCCATAATTATATATAGCCCCCATATAAACCGATCACCAGATTTGACCTCCGGAGCCTCTTGGAAGACCAAAAATCATCTGATTCAGTTGAAATTTGGTGCGTGGTGGTAATATATGGCCTCAAACACCCATGCAAAAATTGGTCGATATCGGTCCATAATTATATATAGCCCCCATATAAACCGATCCCAAGATTTGATCTCCGGAGCCTCTTAGAGGAGCAAAAGTCATCCGATCCGATTGAAATTTGGTACGTGGTGTTAGTATATTGTCTCTAACAATCATGCCAAAATTGGTCCATATCGGTCCATATTATATAGCCCCCATATAAATCGATCCCCAGATTTGACCTCCGGAACCTCTTGCAGGAGCAAAATTCATCCGATCCGGTTGAAATTTGGTATGTCGTGTTATATGGTCTCTAACAGCCATGCAAAAATTGGTCCATATCGGTCCATAATTATATAGCCCCATATAAACCGTTCCCCAGGTTTGATCTCCGGAGCCTCTTGGAGGAACAAAATTCATCCGATCCGGTTGAAATTTGAAACTTGGTGTTACTAACAGGTTGGCTGATAAGTCCCCGGTCTAACAAAGAAAAACACATTTTTTGTCAAAATTCGTTTTTATTATTCAACATAGTTCCCTTCAAGAGCGATACAACGATTATAACGACCTTCCAATTTTTTGATACCATTTTGGTAGTACTCCTTCGGTTTTGCTTCAAAATAGGCTTCAGTTTCAGCGATCACCTCTTTGAGGTCTAAGAAAATGAAAAGTCACTGGGGGCCAGATCTGGAGAATACGGTGGGTGGGGAAGCAATTCGAAGCCCAATTCATGAATTTTTGCCATCGTTCTCAATGACTTGTGGCATGGTGCGTTGTCTTGGTCGAACAACACTTTTTTCTTCTTCATATGGGGCCGTTTTGCCGCGATTTCGAACTTCAAACGCTCCAATAACGCCATATAATAGTCACTGTTGATGGTTTTTCCCTTCTCCAGATAATCGATAAAAATCATTCCATGCGCATCCCAAAAAACATAGGCCATTACTTTGCCAGCAGACTTTTGAGTCTTTCCACGCTTCGGAGACGGTTCACCGGTCGCTGTCCACTCAGCCGACTGTCGATTGGACTCAGGAGTGTAGTGATGGAGCCATGTTTCATCCATTGTCATATATCGACGGAAAAACTCGGGTGTATTACGAGTTAACAGCTGCAAACACCGCTCAGAATCATCAACACGTTGTTGTTTTTGGTCAAACTTGAGCTCGCGCGGCACCCATTTTGCACAGAGCTTCCGCATATCCAAATATTGATGAATGATATGACCAACACGTTCCTTCGATATTTTTAAGGTCTCTGCTATCTCGATCATCTTCATTTTACGGTCATCCGAAATCATTTTGTGGATTTTTTTGTTGTTTTCGTCGGTAACCACCTCTTTCGGGCGTCCACTGCATTCACCGTCCTCCGTGCTCATTTCACCACGCTTGAATTTTGCACACCAATCAATTATTGTTGATTTCCCTGTGGCAGAGTCCGGAAACTTATTATCAAGCCAAGTTTTTGCTTTCACCGTATTTTTTCCCTTCAGAAAACAGTATTTTATCAAAACACGAAATTCCTTTTTTTTCCATTTTTTTTCACAATAACAAAAGTTGCTTCCCAAAAGACGCTCTATCTCACAAACTAATTGACTTACAGACGTCAAATTTCGACACGAATCATTTGAAGGTTGGTACTATATATGCATTTAATACTAGCGACGCCATCTATGTGTCAGACCGGGGACTAATCAGCCAACCTGTTATATGGCCACTAATAACCATGCCAAAATTGGCCCACATCGGTCTATAGATATATATATAGCCGATCCCCAATCACACAAAAAATTTGTCCAGATCGGTTCATAATCATGGTTGCCACTCGAGCCAAAAATAATCTTCCAAAATTTTATTCATATAGAAATTGTTGTCAAAATTTGAATTCTGTAGAGAATGTTGTAAAAATTTAATTCTAGTGAAAATTTTGTCAAAATGTTATTTCTATAGAAAATTTTGTCAAAATATTATTTCTATAGAAAATTTTATAAAAATTTTATTTCTATAGAAAATTTGGTAAAATTTTATTTCTATAGAAAATGTTGTCAAGATTTTATTTCTATAGGAAATTTTTTTTAAATCTTTTTTCTATGGAAATTTTGTCCAAATTTTATTTCTATAAAAAATGTTGTCAAGTAGTTCGATTGTGGATGACAGTCTTCAGTAGAAGTTTCTACGCAATCCATGGTGGAGGGTACATAAGCTTCGGCCTGGCCGAACTTACGGCCGTATATACTTGTTTTTATTCAATTATGCGAATAATTGATTTTTTCATTGCTTGTAGCTCAAGCAAATCGGAGACTTTAAACCCAATTTTCAAAATATTGAAAAATTTAGTTGCAGATATTTGCCTAGAGGCAAAATTTCAAGCAAATTGGAGAACTTAAGTTCAATTTTCAAAAGTCGGTCAGACCCACCCCGACCATAAATCACGATACTCAATTTTTACCACATTATCACCCTTTACGATTTTTGAAAAATTCAAGTAAATATTACCCGGAACATACAAACAAACAAGTTCCCTTAGAGAAATTCGTGATTTTTCCCACTATTCCCCTCAGCGTTATTATTTCATTAACTATTCTCTCCTAGTTCATATTCAACCTTGGAGGATATGAAAACATAAACCCCTAATGCTTAATTCATTCCTAAATGTTTTATTACCACTCACTATCTCATTCATTATAATTCTCGTATGTTTTCGATCTATGTGGTTTTTAAAAACCGCAAATGTTCATTTCGAATCAATAATTTCAATAAACGGATTATCCAACAATGCTGCTGCTGCTCTTACTATTCCCATTGAATGGAAACCATTCATGTTCCATAGAAATTACGAATGTTGCAACACAAAGATAAACCGACCAAACATAATTGAACACTAAAATAAAATAAAAAAAATAAAAAAAAACAACAAAACCTAAAAGAAGCATAGACAGACCTAACCAACCACCAGAGGAGAGAGAGAGAGAGACAATATTCACTAACTTTATATGTTAGCCAACATTCCTCCAAAAAAGAAAATTCGTATTAAACTTTCAAGTCGTAGCTATCCGTTAGTAATAACCAACTAACCAAAGTCAATTTTTTGTTCTCCGAATCAGACAGACGTCATGCAATTGAATTGGAGAAAAAAAAAAACAACAAGAATATTGAATATCCTTTGTGTATGTTGCTCCTATGCCATACCGCAACAGGGAATTCAATGAAATGTGAAAAAGTATGGAAAAAAATTACCATGAAACCAGGATGGAAAATTTTATTAACGTCACAATACTCCTGTGATTGTTTTTATTTTGCTCAATGAAGCAGATGCATATTTATGCCAGAGAAGGCTGGTTAACAGACGTGTCTCTGATTTCATTAATTTTGAAATATTTCAAAATCCAGAGAAACTTAAATTTATTTCCAAGAACAGAAAGGGAAATGAAATGTGGTCACGATAATCATTTAACGATTATGAGTGGAAATATGCAATTACTTGGAACATGTTTGTTTAATAAAATTATCATTAAAAAAGTTCAGTTATTTTTATTGGATCGACAAGAAGAGTCTGACCTTTTCTTGCATCTATTTTTCACTACCCAGCAAAAAAAGCGTCGACAAAAAAGTAATGGAAATGTTCTTTTTGGTGGTGGTGAAAAATTGACGCAGAAGCGATGAATTGAACATGGGATTGTTATAGGACGGAAGTCCTCCGTTTCAACCGCCGTTGAACTGAATTTGCATCACTTCTTTAGGTGTGATCCGAATTCAATGTTTTTGATGTAAATTAAAAAATTCTGTGATATTTTGTCAAATAAATAATTTTTATAACTTTTTATAATTTTTAATGGATTCTAACGCTTTTCGGAAATGTTGACCTCAAATATTTTCAAAAATTCACAATTTTTATACCCTCCACCATAGGGTGGGGGTATATTAACCATTGCACCACGGTGGCTTCCGTGGTTAGCATGCCCGCCTTGCATACACAAGGTCGTGGGTTCGATTCCTGCTACGACCGAACACCAAAAAGTTTTTCAGCGGTGGATTATCCCACCTCAGTAATGCTGGTGACATTTCTGAGGGTTTCAAAGCTTCTCTAAGTGGTTTCTCTGGAATGTGGAACGCCGTTCGGACTCGGCTATAAAAAGGAGGTCCCTTGTCATTGAACTTAACATGGAATCGGGCAGCACTCAGTGATAAGAGAGAAGTTCACCACTGTGGTATCACAATGGACTGAATAGTCTAAGTGAGCCTGGTACATCGGGCTGCCACATAACCTAACCTAACCTAACCTAACTTTGTCATTCCGTTTGTAACACATCGAAATATTGCTCTAAGACCCCATAAAGTATATATATTCTGGGTCGTGGTGAAGTTCTGAGTCGATCTAAACATGTCCGTCCGTCCGTCTGTTGAAATCACGCTAACTTCCGAACGAAACAAGCTATCGACTTGAAACTTGGCACAAGTAGTTTTTATTGATGTAGGTCGGATGGTATTGCAAATGGGCCATATCGGTCCACTTTTACATATAGCCCCCATATAAACGGACCCCCAAATTTGGCTTGCAGACCCTCTAAGAGAAGCAAATTTCATCCGATCCGGCTGAAATTTCGTTCATGGTGTTAGTATATCGTCTCTAACAACCATGCAAAAATTGGTTCACATCGGTCCATAGTTATATATAGCCCCCATATAAACCGATCACCCGATTTGGTTTTCGGAGCCTCTAAGAGAAGCAAATTTCATCCGATCCGGCTGAAATTTGGTACATGGTGTTAGTATATGGTCTCTAACAACCATGCACAAATTGGTCAGCATCGGTCCATAATTATATATAGCCCCCATATAAACCGATCACCCGATTTGGTTTTCGGAGCCTCTCAGAGAAGCAAATTTCATCCGATTGGGGTGAAATGTGGTACATGGTGTTAGTATATGGTCTCTAATGACCATGCAAAAATTAGTCCACATCGGTCCATAATTATATATAGCCCCCATATAAACCGATCACCAGATTTGTCCTCCGGAGTCTCTTGGAAGACCAAACTTCATCTGATTCAGTTGAAATATGATACGTGGTGTTAATATATTGTCTCAAACAACCATGCAAAACTTGGTCGAAATCGGTCCATAATTATATATAGGCCCCATATAAACCGATCCCCAGATTTGACCTCCGGAGCCCCTTGGAAGAGCAAAATTTATCCGATTCGGTTGAAATGCGGTACGTGACAACCATTCAGGAATTGGTTCATATCAATGCATAATTATATATAGCCCCCATATAAACCGATCCCCAGATTTTACCTCTGGTACCTTTTGGAGAAGAAAAATTCATCCGATCTGGTTGAAATTTGGTACGTGGTGGTAGTATATGATATTTAACAACCATGCCAAAAGTGGTCCATATAAGTCCATAATCATATATAGCCCCCATATTTAAATTCTGGCTCTCTACGTACCGTGCAAAAGTCCATCTCGATTCGTAATTATTTGTAGTTTAAATTTCAATAGAAATAAAATCTTGACTAAATTTTCTATAGAAGTAAAATCTTGACTAAATTTTCTATAGAAATAAAATCTTGACAACATTTTGTATAGTAATACAATTTTGACAAAATTTTGTATAGTACTAAAATTTTGACAACAATTTCTATAGTAATAAAGTGTTGAAAAAATTTTCTATAGTAATAAAATTTTGACATAATTTTCTATAGAAATAACAGTTTGGTAAATTATTTTTGGGGATCTGCTAATATAATTAAAGACCGATATGGACCAATTTTGGCATGGTAGTTAGCGGCCATAAACTAGAGCAATGTACCAAATTTCACCACGTACCAAATTTCCACCGAATCAGATGAATTTTGCTCCTCCAAGAGCTCCGGAGGTCAAATCTGGGGATCGGTTTAAAAGGGGGTTTTATTTAATTAAGACTGCATGCCCGCTTTGCATACACAAGGTCGTGGGATCGATTCGTGCTTCGACCGAACACCAAAAAGTTTTTCAGCGGTGGATTATCGCACCTCCGTAATGCTGGTGATATTTCTGAGGGTTTCAAAACTTCTCTAAGTGATTTCACTGGAATGTGGAACGCGGTTCGGCAACACTCAGTGATAAGAGAGAAGTTCAGCAATTTGGTATCACAATGGACTGAATAGTCTAAGTGAGCCTGATACATCGGGCTGCCATTGTACATTGTGCTAGTATATGGCCGTTAACAACCATGTCTAACTAGGTCCATATCGGTCTATACACAGAAAAAAATATCACCAAAATATTTCCAATTAAAAAGTTAATTGAAGTTGAATGTTTTTTCAATTAATAAATTAATTGATACAATTAACTTTTTAATCAAGATAGAACATAAAGTTAATTAAGTCAATGATTGAAAATTTAAAAATTTTTAATTAAAAAATTAATTGATACAATTAACTTTTTAATCAAATTCGGAAGACTAAGTCAGTTAAAAAAAGTGATGAACATTTCTTAATCCAAATAAAAACTCTAAGCCAATTCAGAAAGTAATTGAAAATATTTACCTTTTTAAATAAAAAATTAATTGGGTTTGCATTCAAAATCAATTAAATTTTTAATTGAATCAATTAAAAAATTAATTGAAAATTGCTAATGACATCAATTAATATTTTAATCAAGAATTTTTTTTATGCCCAATTAAAACTGTGATTGATACTATCATTTTGTGATTGAAGACATTTCAATTAAAAAATTAATTGGATCAATTAATTTCGTGATTGAATCAGAAAAATTTTTTTTTGTGTGTAGTTATATATAACCCTCAGATAAATCGATCCCCAATCACACAAAAATTGGTCCATATCAAGTTCATAAGTGTATATAGCCCCCATAAAAGCGACCTCCATATTTCAATTCTGGCTCTCTACGTATCGTGCAAAAAGTCCATATCGATTCGTAATTATTTGTAGACTTACCTATACATAACTTTTTTGTCTAATGTATACCACGTATGGACTAACTCACAATTTAGAAAACGATGTTAAAAAGTTTTAAGATACCACAACCCAAGTAATTCGATTGTGGATGACAGTCTTTCGTAGAAGTTTCTACGCAATCCATGGTGGAGGGTATATAAGATTCGGCCGAACTTACGGCCGTATATACACCCAGAGAAGGAATATGATCAGCTCAAACATGTTTTAAGAGCAAAATGTTATTTTTGGGTGGTGACCATGTAACATGGTTTTCGCAACCATGTTATTTTCTCGGAAATCATGTATCTGATTTCTGCAACCAGGTTATATTTGACGAGAAAATAACATTTTAGTGACAAACATGTTACATGGTCACCATACAAAAATAACATTTTGCTCTTGAAACATGTTTGAGGTGATCATATTCCTTCTCTGCGTGTACTTGTGCTGTTTATACCGCGCTTTTTGTGCTAGGCTAAGAAGTTTTCGAACTGCCTTCGTATATTAAAGTAGTTACTAAAATATACATAGACCACGAAGCAAAATCACAAAGTATTTCAGAAAGCATCCCTGAAATTGGTATTACTACAGTTAAAGCTTATTTTAACTTATATTCTAAAGTTTTACCCTAAAATTGTGGTCGAAATTTTATTATGAATTAACATAAATAACGAAAAACTGAATAATAAAAAATTCTTAGATCCGCATTACTTAAAAACCTATAATGACATAAATTATTTTGGTATCGTAAATGAATTTAATGATATAAATAAGAGGCCCTTTGATTTAAAAAACACTCAAAAAAATAATTTTAAAGAGCATTTGTTTTCCAATTTGTATGAATTCCGAAAATATATTTTAACTTGAGGTACATAGCATAAGTTGTTTTTTAGTAAAAGAATGTGCCACTTTTCAAAAATAATTGTGCCACTTTTTTCGACGTTTGTCACTTTTTGAAAATTCCCACCGGTAACTCTGTTTCTGAGTCATATCTGTTCGAAGTTTTTCCAAAGCATATAACCAAAACAAAATAGTATAGCTTATACAACACATACACAGTGTACTCTCTCCAACACACACACACACTGCTAGATGAGAAAAAACTGCAGGAAACATGAGAAAACAAGTATATACGGCCGTAAGTTCGGCCAGGCCGAATCTTATGTACCCTCCACCATGGATTGCGTAGGATCTTCTACTAAAGGCTGTCATCCACAATCGAATTACTTGGGTTGCGATAACACTTGCCGATGGCAAGGTATCGTAAAACTTTTTAACACTGTCTTCTAAATTGTAAGTTAGCCCATACGGGGTATATATTAAACAAAAAAAGGCCGATTAAATACGTATATAATCTAGTTTGACAAAATTTTCTATAGAAATAAAATTTTGACAAAATTTTCTATAGAAATGAAACCTTGACAAAATTTTCTATAGAAATAAAATTTTGACAAAATTTTCTATAGAAATAAAAATTTGACAAAATTTTCTATAGAAATAAAAATTTTCTATAGAAAAAAAAAATATTGTATAGAAATAAAATTTTGACAAAATTTTGTATAGAAATAAAATGTTGACAAAATTTTCTACAGAAATAAATTTTTTACAAAATTTTCTATAGAAATAAAATTTTGACAAACATTTCTATAGAAATAAGCTTTTGACAAAACTTTCTATAGAAATGAAATTTTAACAAAACTTTCTATAGTAATAAAATTTGACAAAATTTTCTATGGAAATAAAGTTTAGGTAGATTACAAAATTTTCTATGGAAATAAAATTTTGACAAACATTTGTATAGAAATAAACTTTTGACAAAACTTTCTATAGAAATGAAATTTTGACAAAACTTTCTATAGTAATAAAATTTCACAAAATTTTCTATGGAAATAAAGTTTTGGTAGATTATTTTTGGCGATATGGACCATTTTTTACATGGCTGTTAGAGGCCATATATTGACAAAATGTACCAAATTTCAACCGTATCGGATGACTTTTGCTCCTCCAAGAGGTTCCGGACGTCAAATCTGGGGACGGTTTATATGGGAACTATATATAATTATGGACCGATATGGACCAATTTTTGCATGGTTGTTAAGGACCATATACTAACACCATGTACCAAATTTCAACTGGATCGGATGAATTTTGCTCTTCCAAGTGGCTCCGGAGTTCAAATCTGGGGATCGGTTTATATGGGGGCTATATATAATTATGGACCGATATGGACCAATTTTTGCATGGTTATGAGAGGCCGTAAACTAACATCAGGTACCAAATTTCAACCCGATCGGATGATTTTTGCCCCTCCAAGAGGCTCCGGAGGTCAAATCTGGGGATCGGTTTATATGGGGGCTATATATAATTATGGACCGATATGGATCAATTTTTGCATGGTTGTTAAAAACCGTATACTAAGACCACGTACTAAATTTCAACCGGATCGGATGAATTTTGCTCCTCCAAGAGGCTCCGGTGGTCAAATCTGGGGATCGGTTTATATGGGAGCTATATATAATTATGGACCGATATGGGCCAATTTTTGCATGGTTGTTAGAGGCCGTATACTAACATCAGGTACCAAATTTCAACCGGATCGGATGAATTTTGCCCCTCCAAAAGTCTCCGGAGGTCAAATCTGGGGATCGGTTTATATGGGGGCTATATATAATTATGGACCGATATGAACCAATTTTTGCATGGTTGTTAGAGACCATATACTAACATCAGGTACCAAATATCAATCGGATCGGATGAATTTTGCCCCTCCAAGAGGCTCCGGAGGTCAAATCTGGGGATCGGTTTATATGGGGGCTATATATAATTATGGACCGATATGGACCAATTTTTGCATGGTTGTTAAAAACCGTATACTAAGACTACGTACCAAATTTCAACCGGATCGGATGAATTTTGCTGCTCCGGGAGGCTCCCCAAGCCAAATTTGGGGATCGGTTTATATGGGGGCTATACGTAAACGTGGTCCGATATGGCCCATTTTCAATACCATCCGACCTACATCAATAACAACTACTTGTGCCAAGTTTCAAGTCGATAGCTTGTTTCGTTCGGAAGTTAGCGTGATTTCCACAGACGGACGGACAGCCGGACAGACGGACAGACGGACAGACGGACGGACGGACAGACGGACAGACGGACGGACATGCTTAGATCGACTCAGAATTTCACCACGACCCAGAATATATATACTTTATGGGGTCTTAGAGCAATATTTCGATGTGTTACAAACGGAATGACAAAGTTAATATACCCCCATCCTATGGTGGAGGGTATAAAAACATGCGATAAAAATTACAATCCACGCTTAGTTGAGTAATTTTTCAATTGGTGAATAATTGACGGTTGAACAAGTGTTTATTAGTACAAACATTCACCCAAACAAACACACACACACAAATACAGATGCAAACCATAGCAAGGATACACATCATACCACCAAACATTCACAGGACACATGTTGTTGGTATAGGTGATTGTTAGAAGTTGTTTTCCCTGTAGGTTTCGTAGCTCTTTTTTTCAGTAGGTGTGAAAAAGTCCTTGTTTAACACTCATATCCAGGATATGCTCCATTTCTTTTGTTCAGTTGTCTGATGATTGCTTGTGTTGCTCGTTTTTTTTGTTTATACCCGAGTAATGGAGAGTTTTTTGTATGAATTCTTTATGGATTTTTTTTCCAAACATTGTTCTAAAGAGAAAAATTGAAAGTGAGTTGGAAGTGATGACAGATGATGTGTGGCTGGGTTCCATGTTTGGGGAGACAGCCAACAAACCAATGCACTAGGGTTTGTTGGTCTCATATCGACATGTTGGAAACTCCTTCGAATCATTCGGTTGGTGTTATTGGCATCTGAACTGAGGCATAAAAAATTAAGGATCGAATGAAATGGTGACAATGACTGTTCATTGTCCTTTTATGTATGAGTGAATGCAGCGAAAGTGTATTTATTGAGAATTGTCCTCCACCTCATCATCATTATTATTATTACGGCAGTAAGGACGATGGCGGTGATGCCGATGGTGATGATGATGATGGCAATGATGACTACTGTCATTGTTGTTGATGCCATTTCTGATGTTTGTGGTTATGATTTTGAACTATGAGCCATATGAATGATAAGGTTTTTTTTTTGTTATTATAGAAATTTCTCTGGTGTGTTGCACAAATGGATAAATCAGAGCGTTTATTTTTATTGGTTTGTTTTCCATTTAATTATTGTTGGGATTTATTGTAACTCAACCACAAATTGAGTGTAATGTTTTTTTATCGTGTATGGCCTTGACTGGAATTCAAATATTCAATATATCAAGGGGCTAATGAAGAATGGCCCCATACCGTAAATAGGTAGATTAGGCAAAGTTTTTGCCCGGAAAGGAAATCAAACTTTCATATGTTATTGTGACAAAGGGTTTTATAGAAATAAAATTTTGGCAAAATTTTCTATAGATATAAAATTTTAATAAAATTTTCTACGGAAATTAAATTTTGACAAAATTTTCTATAAAAATCAATTTTTGATAAATTTTTCTATAGAAATTAAAGTTTGACAAGATTTTCGATAGAAATAAAATTTTTACAACATTTTCTATAGAAATAAAATTTTGACAAAATTTTCCACGGAAATAAAATTTTGACAAAATTTTCGATAGAAATAAATTTTCTATAAAAATAAAATTTTGACAATATTTTCTATAGAAATTAAAATTAGACAAAATTTTCTATAGAAATTAAAATTTGACAACATTTTCTATAGAAATAAAATTTTGAAAAAATATTCAATAAAAAATAAAATTTCGACAAAATTTTCTGCAAATATAAAATTTGACAAAATTTTATATAGATATAAAATTTTGACAAAATTTTCTATAGAAATTAAAATTTGACAAAATTTTCTATAGAAAAAAAATTTTGAAAAAACATTCAATCAAAATAAAATTTCGACAAAATTTTCTGCAAATATAAAATTTGACAAAATTTTATATAGATATAAAATTTGGACAAAAATTTCTATAGAAATAAAATTTTGACACAATTTTCTATAAAAATAAAATTTTGATACAATTTTCTATAGAAATAAAATTTTCTACAGATATACCATATAATTTTGACAAAAGTTTCTATAGATATAAAGTTTTAATAAAATTTTCTATAGAAATAAAATTTTGACAAAATTTTCTACAGAAATAAAATTTTGACAAAATTTTCTATAGAACTAAAATTTTGACAAAATTTTCTACGAAAAAAAAATGTGGCAAAATTTTCTTTAGAAATTAAAATTAAACAAAATTTTCTATAAAAATTAAAATTTGACAAAATTTTCTATAAAAATTAAAATTTGACAAAATTTTCTATAAAAATTAAAATTTGACAAAATTTTCTATAAAAATAAAATTTTGAAAAAATATTCAATAAAACAAAATTTGACAAATTTTATATAGATATAAAATTTTGACAAAAATTTCTATAGAAATAAAATTTTGACACAATTTTCTATAAAAATAAAATTTTGATACAATTTTCTATAGAAATAAAATTTTTTACAGATATACCCAATAATTTTGACAAAAATTTCTACAGATATAAAATTTTAATAAAATTTTCTATAGAAATCAAATTATGACAAAATTTTCTATAAAAATAAAATTTTGACAAAATTTTTTATAGAAATAAAATTATGACAAAATTTTGTACGGAAATAAAATTTTGACAAAATATTTGACAATATTTGCTATAAAAATTAAAATTAGATAAAATTTTCTATAGAAATTAAAATTTGACAAAATTTTCTATAGAAATAAAATTTTGAAAAAATATTCAATAAAAATAATATTCCGACAAAATTTTCTGCAAATATAAAATTTGACAAAATTTTATATAGATATAAAATTTTGATAAAAATTTCTATAGAAATAAAGTTTTGACACAATTTACTATAAAAATAAAATTTCGATACAATTTTCTATAGAAATAAAATTTTCTACAGATATACCATATAATTTTGACAAAATTTTCTATAGATATAAAATTTTTATAAAATTTTCTATAGAAATAAAATTTTGACAAAATTTTCTATAGAAATAAAATTTTGACAAAATTTTCTACGGAAAAAAAATTTGACATTTTTTTTTAGAAATTAAAATTAGACAAAATTTTCTATAAAAAATAGAATTTTACAAAATTTTCTATAATAATTAAAATTTGACAAAATTTTCTATAAGAATAAAATTTTGAAAAAATATTCAATAAAATAAAAGTTCGACAAAATTTTCTGCATATCTAAAATTTTGATACAACCATGTAATTTTGACAAAGTTTTCTATAGATATACAATTTTAATAAAATTTTCTATCGATGATTTGATGGTGGCAAAGGAAAAGAGAAATGTATGCATGAATTTATTTCGGCATAAGCCGGCTATCATAAACCTTTTTTCGGAAGGTTCAAGTGTGGTTCACCATGGGTTTAGTGAACTGCCTGAATTTATTCTGATAGCTCTATAGACTGCAACCATCTTGCAGTCTATAGAGCTTTGCCCAAATAAATTTGGCAAACATTCTTGTCCTCTGTTGGTTAAGCTACTCTTGTAGTTTGGTCAACACAATGGTTTTAAAGCTGAGATCAAAACAACAAATATGAAATAAAATTTTCTATGGATATAAAATTTTGACAATATTTTCTATAGAAATTAAAATTAGACAAAATTTTCTATAGAAATTAAAATTTTCTATAGAAATAAAATTTTGAAAAAATATTCAATAAAAGTAAAATTTCGATAAAATTTTCTGCATATATAAAATTTTGACAAAATTTTATATAGATATAAAATTTTGACAAAAATTTCGATAGAGATAAAATTTTGACACAATTTTATATAGAAATAAAATTTTCTACAGATATACCATATAATTTTGACAAAGTGTTCTATAGATATAAAATTTTAATAAATTTTTCTATAGATATAATATGTTGACACAATTTTCTATAAAAATAATAAAATTTTGACAAAATTTTCTATAGATATAAAATTTTAATAAAATTTTCTATAGAAATAAAATTTTCTATAGAAATCAAACTATGACAAATTAGACAAAATTTTCTATAGAAATTAAAATTTGACAAAATTTTCTATAAAAATAAAATTTTGAAAAAATGTTCAATAAAAATAAAATTTCGATAAAATTTTCTGCATATCTAAAAATTTTGACAAAAATTTCTATAAAAATAAAATTTTGACACAATTTTCTATAAAAATAAAATGTTGATACAATTTTCTATAGAAATAAAATTTTCTACAGATATACCATATAATTTTGACAAAGTGTTCTATAGATATAAAATTTTCTATAGAAATAAAATTTTGACAAAATTTTCTATAGAAATAAAATTTTGACAAAATTTTCTATAGAAATAAAATTATGACAAAATTTTCTACGGAAATAAAATTTTGACAAAATTTACTATAGAAATAAAATTTTGACAATATTTTCTATAGAAATTAAAACTAGACAAAATTTTTCTATAGAAATACAGTTTTGAAAATATTCAATAAAAACAAAATTTCGACAAAATTTTCTGCATATATAAAATTTTGACAAAATTATATATAGATATAAAATTTTTGACAAAAATTTATATAGAAATAAAATTTTGACACAATTTTCTATAAAAATAATAAAATTTTGACAAAATTTTCTATAGATATAAAATTTTAATAAAATTTTCTATAGAAATAAAATTTTCTATAGAAATCAAACTATGACAAATTAGACAAAATTTTCTATAGAAATTTAAATTTGACAAAATTTTCTATAAAAATAAAATTTTGAAAAAATGTTCAATAAAGATAAAATTTCGATAAAATTTTCTGCATATCTAAAAATTTTGACAAAAATTTCTATAAAAATAAAATTTTGACACAATTTTCTATAAAAATAAAATTTTGATACAATTTTCTATAGAAATAAAATTTTCTACAGATATACCATATAATTTTGACAAAGTGTTCTATAGATATAAAATTTTAATAAAATTTTCTATAGAAATAAAATTTTGACAAAATTTTCTATAGAAATAAAATTTTGACACAATTTTCTACGGAAATAAAATTTTGACAAAATTTTTTATAGAAATAAAATTTTGACAATATTTTCTATAGAAATTAAAACTAGACAATTAAATACATTACATTAAATTTACTTTTAAAAAATTTATAAAAATAATTAGGACTACAATTAAGGACTGCAAAAACTTGACATTATTACACCTTATTACTAAGTATATATCTTACTACTATATGTAGACTACGTTACAAAAACCATTTGATATATAAATATAAAAATTTAGGAATTACTACTCTCAAATGCCTACTAACGCAGGTTACTAACCAATAAGTTAAATTATTTGCAACTAAAAATTTAATATTTAAATAATATTTATTTTTATGTTAACAATTTTTAATCCTCGAACTTATATATTTGAGTTATTTTATATTTGATTTCAAATTTTTGTTTTTTATTTTATAAAAACTAACTAGGACTGCATAAACTTGACATATAGTTGCACCTTAATACTAAGTATATATCTTAGGTTAAACAGCGTTTACAATATGTAGACTACGTTACAAAAACAATTTGACATATGTATATAAAAAAATAACAAAAAAAAATTAACTGGTTCTTTTTTTGGTTGTTTTATAGGAAAAATGTTCTCCAAATTTTGGTAGATTATTTTGGCTCGAGTAGCAACCGCTGAACAATGCGAAAACAGTTTTTGATGGTCAAATGTTCATGCTATAATGAATATATGCTGGTTCCCCTAATGCCCAAGGTTGTCTCAATCTCACGATAGGTCACTGACAATCTTGCAATATCAGTTGGCGCACAGAATACATCGTTTCCAGAACAATAACTGATGTTGGTTGACCTACGACCTCGGTTGCATTCCGTATACCATCGATAAACATTGTTCCTTGACGGAGCTTTCTCACCAAAAAGTTAATTTCAATTCTTCGATGCACTGTTGTTGAGTTAATCCACGTCTTAAGTTGTAAAAATAATCGCACGAAAATGTTCACTATTTAATTCCATTTTTTTGGGAGCCATGGTGGTGCAATAGTTCGCATGTCCGCCTTACATACGCAAGGCCGTGGGTTCGATTCCTGCTTCGACCTAACACCAAAAAGTTTTTCAGCGGTGGATTATCTCACCTCAGTAATGCTGGTGAATTTTCTGAGGGTTTCAAAGCTTTTTAAGTGGTTTCACTGCGTTCGGACTCGGCTGTAAAAAGGAGGTTCTTTGTCATTGAGCTTAAACATGGAATCGGGCAGCACTCAATGATAAGAAAGAAGTTCACCAATGTGGTATCACAATGGACTGAATAGTCTAAGTGAGCCTGATACATCGGGCTGCCACCTAACCTAACCCTAACTCCATTTTTTTTGCAAAGAATACAAATAGCCCTCGTATTTCATAATGTTCTGAGGACGTATAATCTCAAAAATGTTAAGCTTTACGATAAAGTTGTCAGTTGGCAGATTGCAATACCAGGAATGGCCAATCCCGAAATAAAATAAAAAAAAAAATAAAATAAAATACAATCTTATTCTTTTACCACGAAATATCAAGACCTTTCATATTTGCGGTTGTCATGTCGTTTGATACCCGTTTTCCAAACATTTTATTTTTTTGCGTGTATATACCAATGCGGTGGATTATCCCACCTCAGTAATGCTGGTGACATTTCTGAGGGTTTCAAAGCTTCTCCAAGTGGTTTCACTGCAATGTGGAACGCCGTTCGGACTCGGCTATAAAAAGGAGGTCCCTTGTCATTGAGCTTAACGTGGAATCGGGCAGCACTCAGTGATAAGAGAGAAGTTCACCAATGTGATATCACAATGGACTGAATAGTCTAAATGAGCCTGATACATCGGGCTGCCACCTAACCTAACCCTAATTCCATTTTTTGTTGCAAAGAATACAAATAGCCCTCGTATGTTATAACGTTCTGAGCAGGGCTGTGGAGCCGGAGCCGGAGTCGGAGTCTTGGAGTCGGAGTCTGAAGATTTTGCTGGAGTCGGAGTCGGAGTCGTAAAAATTTTGCTCGGCTCCGACTCCGGCTTAACCAAATTTTTCACTTCACATTTTTTGTAACTAAGCAAGTTTTTACGCAAATTAGTTTCCATTGCGTTATTCATTCAATCAATGTACAGCATGATTGTAAATGAAAATCGTCTTCCAATTACGGCTATCTTTTTATGTTTCCTAGAATGTTAGACTAGCAGATGGGCTGAATCGATCCATTTTAATGCCCATATCAATTTATTTGAAATATTTGGAACAATCGAAATTATTTTTTTTTTAATTTTATTTTAAGGCCATATACATATGTGGAATATTGATAGAAAATTTTTTCAAAGTTGTCTTTTATAGAAAATTTTGTCAAAATGTTATTTCTATAAAAAGTTTTATCAAAATTTTATTTCTATATCAAATTTTGTCAAAATTTTATTTCTATAAAAAATGTATTCAAAATTTTATTACTATAGAAATATTTTTTTCTATAGAAAATTTAGTCAAAATTTTATTTCTATAGAAAATTTTTCCAAAATTTTATAGTAATAGATTTTTATACCCTTCACCACTACTGTGGTACAGGGTATAATAAGTTTGTGCATTTGTATGTAACGCCAAGAAGGAAAAGTCTGAGACCCATCGTTTAGTATACCGATCGTCTTAGAATTAAATTCTGAGTCGATTTAGCGATGTCCGTCTGTCTGTCTGTCTGTCTGTCTGTCCGTCTGTCTGTCTGTCTGTTGATGTATTTTTGTGTGCAAAGTACAGCTCGCAGTTTTAGTCCGATTGTCCTAAAATTTGGTATAGGGTCCTGTTTCGGCTCAAAGACGATCCCTATTGATTTTGGAAAAAATCGGTTCAGATTTAGATATAGCTGCCATATATATTTTTCACCGATCTGGTCATAATTGGCGTGCATATCAACCGATCTTCCTCAAATTCCGTACATCCGAATATTTTATGAGTCTCGAAAAACTTGCAAAATATCAGCCAAATCGGTTCAGATTTAGATATAGCTCCCATATATAGCTTTCGCCCGATTTACACTCATTTGCCCACAGAGGCCAATTTTTTGCTCCGATTTAGTTGAAATTTTGCACAGGGAGTAGAATTAGCATTGTAGCTATGCATGTCAAATTTGGTTGAAATCGGTTCAGATTTAGATATAGCTCCCATATATAGCTTTCGCCCGATTTACACTCAAATGACCACAGAGGCCAATTTTTTGCTCCGATTTAGTTGAAATTTTGCACAGGGAGGATAAATAGCATTGTAGCTATGCGTGGCAAATTTGGTTGAAATCGGTTCAGATTTAGATATAGCTCCCATACATAGCTTTCGCCCGATTTACACTCATATGACCACAGAGGCCAATTTTTTGCTCCGATTTAGTTGAAATTTTGCACAGGGAGTAGAATTAGCATTGTAGCTATGCGTGCCAAATTTGGTTGAAATCGGTTCAGATTTAGATATAGCTTTCGCCCGATTTACACTCATATGACCGTAGAGGCCAATTTTTAACTCCGATTTAGTTGAAATTTTACACAGGGTCAAAATACCAACATTTTCCTTGTAAAATCGCCACTGCTTAGTCGAAAAGTTGTATAAATTACTCTAATTTTCCTAAACTTCTAATGCATATATATCGAGCGATAAATCATAAATAAACTTTTGCGAAGTTTTCTTAAAATTGCTCCAGATTTAAATGTTTCCCATATTTATTTTTTACTAACATTGTGTTCCACCCTAGTGCATTAGCCGACTTAAATTTTGAGTCTATAGATTTTGTAGAAGTCTATCAAATTCTGTCCAGATCGAGTGATATTTAAATGTATGTATTTGGGACAAACCTTTATATATAGCACCCAACACATTTGACGGATGTGATATGGTATAGAAAATTTAGATCTACAAAGTGGTGCAGGGTATAATATAGTCGGCCCCGCCCGACTTTAGACTTTTCTTACTTGTTTTATTAGAAAATTTGGTAAAAATTTTATTTCTATAGAAAATTTTGCCAAAATTTTATAGTAATAGATTTTTTTATTAGAAAATTTGGTCAACATTTTATTTCTATAGAAAATTTAGTCAAAATTTTGTTTCTGTAGAATATTTTGAAGAATTTTATTTACTACACTAAAATGTTTCTAAAATTGTATTTTTATTGATAATTTTTTTTTTAAATTTTGATTTCTATAAGAAAAAATTGTCAAATTTTATTTCTATAGCAAATTTTCTCAATTTTTTTTCTTACTGATGCTGACTGATACTCACTGCTACAAAAATGTATTCAAAATTTTATTACTATAAAAATATTTTTTTCTATATAAAATTTAGTCAGAATTTTATTTCTATAGAAAATTTAGTCAAAATTTTGTTTCTATAGAATATTTTGAAAAATTTTATTTCTATAGAAAATTTTGCAAAATTTTGTTTGCTACACAATTTCTTTTAAATTGTATTTCTATTGATAATTTTTTTAAACTTTTATTTCTATAAAAAAATTTGCCAAATTTTATTTCTATTTTTTCTATTTTTTATTCAAAATTTTATTTCTATATATTTGGTTAAAATTTGATTTCTATAGACAATTTTGCCAAAATTTTATTTCTATAGAAAATTTAGTCAAAATTTTGTTTCTGTGGAAAATTTAGCAAAATTTTATTTATATTTAAAATTTTGCAAAATTTTATTTACTAGACAAAAATTTTTCCAAAATTGTATGCTCACTGATACTCACTGCTAAGTCGAAAATTTGTAGAAATGAGTCAAATTTTCAAATTTTTCAATGAATTAATGCATTTTTGCGAAATTGTCTAAACAATTATAAATATTTTCCAAATATTGCCCGAGATTTTGTAGAAGTCTGATTTGAGATTTTATCAAAATGTAGATCTAACTACAAAGTTGTGCAGAGTATATTATAATCGGCCCGCCTGACTTTAGACTTTCCTTGCATTTTTATTTTTTCTTAAAATTGTGTTACGTCCTATAACGTTAGTTTTAAATTTTAAGTACATAGATTTTGTAGAATTATATACAATTTTGCCTAAATCGATTCAGATTCAAATTCATGCATAGGGGAATATAAACCTTTATATAGCTCGCAACAAATTTAAAGGATTTGAGATAGCATCAATAATTTTGGTCCACAAATACATATACTGTTTGTATCTTCTCATATTATGATGGGTATTTATATCGTTATTTTATTTATTAAACATTGTCCTAAATTTGAAATATAGAGTTCAATTGGCATCTAATGTGAAATTAAGACCCTTTTTTGCACACATAAATAAATACGATACTTTATATCGATCCACTTACGGTACTCCCACAATAGAACTACAAATTAGTGGTATTAAAATGAGATTTAGTTATATTACCCGGAGTCGACTCCGGAGTCGGAGTCGAGCTGATGAAAAATGCTGGAGTCGGAGTCGAGCAAAATTGGCTCGACTCCACAGCCCTGGTTCTGAGGACGTATAATCTCAAAAATGTCAAGCTTTACGATAAAGTTGTCAGTAGGCAGATTGCAATATCTGGGATGGCCAATCCCGAAATAAAAATAAAATAAAATAAAATAAAATACAACCTTATTCTTTTACCAAGAAATATCAAGACCTTTTATATTTGACGTTGTCATGTCATTTGATGTTTCAAATTCTTAATTCTCCAAACGTTTTATTTTTTTTGCGTGTATATACCAATGCGAACGAATTTTCACAAGACACCGCACTTGGCGCCTGAATGGCAAGTAACATATCATAAAATTCCTTCATATTATAAACTTTCTCACATTGTTGATAATTTACAATTTAACAAAAAAAAAAGTGTCATCACATTGTCCTTTGCAAGAAAAAAACCTGGTATTCATTGAACCATAATTGCAGTTACGCAGCACATATTCTCCGTGTTACTCTAGATCGGTAACAACTTTGCTGACACTAAAATCTATCCCTTTGCCCACAATGAAGGGAGTATTCATGAAACCGAAACAACATAAACTCGAATAGAAATATCTCTGGAGTACTTAATAAAGTTACGCAAACAAATGATTACACACCAACCAAGTAATAACTTTACATAGAAATATCATTGATGGTCCATCCTCCTCATTCACCATCAGGCCTTCATTATGGGTAAGCATGCGACGACAATGCTTGGAGGAGCATTGCAATCGAAGAAGTGCATCTGGTAAATTTGTAACACAGAAAAAAAAATATGACACATCATTTGCTATGAAAATAATGTTCTGTATACAGTTCTTTATGATACGAATCATAAAAAAATGAAAATATTTTAAACATACACATATACTATAGTCCCATATATTCGTACGAATTCATACATAAGCAATGACCATGTATATGGAGATCATTTATGGTTGGGTAATGAATAGTTTGTAGTTTGATGTTGCATTAATGACTTCAAATGCACTAACATATACCATGATAACCCAACAAAAATATTTTGATGCGATATTGGTAATTTTTTTGCAGTCTTATTTTTGTCGAAATTGCTTATCTGTAATCTATTACATACACAATCTTATAATACCTATGCAGACGTCTGATCCGTCCAAAATCTGGAGGAGGGCAGAATGAGCCTTAAGGAAGCCATTTGGTTTGGCAAGAAAGACCTAAATATAAACCGATCGAAGCCAGAACTATGCCTTTACCCCAGGAACATTACGATAGCCTCATATGGTATATCGAAATAAGTTTGATGTATTGGACAAAATTAGACCAGCATCTAATAAGAGATAAATACTTACATGGTAAAGCGCTAAATTTATTTATTTTTATCGTTCAAATAAATCAAATTTTAGAATCAGTTTAGATTTATTCGGATTGACTACCTTTGGCATAAATTCTAGACTTCAAACGTCCGACAAGCCATCACAGTCTGCATGTTAGTTCTGTGGTATTTTGATCCATTTATATTACCTTAAATCACTAACTGTTGGACAATGCCAAGAGTTAGTCTCATACGAGTAATTTTGCAGACAATTGAGGATATCGGAGTGGCGATTATTGGCATTTGCACATGTATTACGAGTAAATCTGGCCTTCTGACCATTTCTTCTTCCATTTTATATACGCGAAATTTTAAGAAAATTTTACCAAAAATCTACCAAATTAAAAAAATCATTTTTTTAAGTTTTTGACTTTGGTCAATGAATTTTTTAATATTGAAATTATAAAAAATTTTCACATAATTTTATTTGTATAGAAAATTTTCCCATAATTTTATTTCCATAGAAAATTTTCTCATAATTTTATTTCAATAGAAAATTTAGAAAGATTAGTCAAAATTTTATTTCTATAGAACATTTTGCCAAAATTTTATTTCAATAGAAAACTTTGTCAAAAATTAATTTCTATAAAAAAGCTTTGTCAACATTTTATTTCTATAGAATACTTGTCAAAATGTTATTTCCATAGAAAACTTTGTCAAAATTGAAATTCTATAAAAAAAAATTTGTAAAAATCTGATTTCTATAAAAAAAAATTAGTCACAATCGTATTTCTATAGAAAATTTTAGCATTTTTCTTTTTTCTGTAGAATATATACACAATTTATTTCTATGGAAAATTTTGTAAAAACTTTTTTTCTATGGAAAATTTTGCAAAAATTTTATTTCAAAATTTTACGTCTATAGAAAATTTTGTCAAAATTTTAGTTTTGTAGTAAAATTGGTCAAATTGTTTTTGAAGATAAATTTGATAGAATTTTATGTCTGTCAAAATTGTATGTCTATAGAAATTTTTGTCAAAATTTTATTTTTGTATAAATTTTTGTCAAAATTTTATTTCTATCGAAAATTTTGCAAAAATTGTATTTCTATAGAAAATTTCAAAATTTTATTTGTATGGAAAATGTTCTAAAAATTTTATTTCTATAAAAAATTTTGTCAAAATTATATCTACAGAAAATTTTGTCAAAATTATGTGTCCATAGAAAAGTTTGTCAAAATTATGTGGCTATAGAAAATTTGGTCAAAATTTAATTTTTGTAGGAAAAATTGTCAATTTTTTTGAAAACTTTCTCAAAATTTAATTTCTATATAAAATTTTGTCAAATTTTATTTCTATGGAGAATTTTGTAAAAATGTTATTTCTATAGAAAATTTTTTCAAAATTTTATTTTTACAGAAAAAATCCTCAAAACTATAGAAAATTTTGTCAAAATTTTATTTCTATAGAATATTTTGTCAAGATTTTATTTCTACAGAAAATTTTGTCAAAATTTTATTTCTATAGAAAATTTTGTCAAAATTTTATTTTTACAGAAAAAATTCCTTAAAACTTTATTTCTATAGAAAATTTTGTCAAAATTTTATTTCTATAGAAAATTTTGTCAAAATTTTATTTCTATAAAAATTTTTGTAAAAAATTCATTTCTATAGTAAATTTTGTAAAAACTTTATTTCTATAGAATATTTTGTCAAGATTTTAATTCTACAGAAAACTTTGTCAAAATTTTATTTTATTTTACTTCTATAAAAAACTTTCTCAAAATTTCATTTCTATATAAAATTTTGTCAAATTTTATTTCTATGGAAAATTTTGTAAAAAATTTATTTCTATAGAAATTTTTTTTTTTTAAATTTTATTTTTACAGAAAAAATCCTCAAAAATTTACTTCTATAGAAAATTTTGTCAAAATTTTATTTCTATAGAAAATTTTGTCAAAATTTTATTTCTATAGAAAATTTTGTCAAAATTGTATTTTATTTTATTTCTATAAAAAACTTTCTCAAAATTTCATTTCTATATAAAATTTTGTCAACTTTTATTTCTATGGAAAATTTTGTAAAAATTTTATTTCCATAGAAAATTTTATTTTTACAGAAAAAATCCTCAAAACTATAGAAAATTTTGTCAAAATTTTATTTTATTTTATTTCTATAAAAAATTTTCTCAACATTTCATTTCTATACAAAATTTTGTAAAAATTTTATTTTTACAGAAAATTTTGTCAAAATTTTATTTCTATAGAATATTTTGTCAAGATTTTGTTTCTACAGAAAATTTTGTCAAAATTTTATTTCTAAAGAAAATTTTGTCAAAATTTTATTTTTACAGAAAAAAATTTTATTTCTATAAAAAAATTTTGTCAAAATTTTATTTTTACAAAAAAAATTCCTCAAAACTTTATTTCTAAAAAAATTTGTCGAAATTTTATTTCTATAGAAAATTTTGTTAAAATTTTATTTCTATAAAAAACTTTGTCAAAATTTCATTTCTATAGAAAATTTTATCAAAATTTTATTACTATAGAAAATTTTGTCATAATTTTATTTCTGTATATATTTAGTCAAAATTTTATTCCTATAGAAAATTTTGTCAAAATTTTATTTCTATAAAAAATTTTGTCAAAATTTCATTTCTATAGAAAATTTTGTAAAAATTTTATTTCTATAGAAAATTTTGTCAAAATATTATTTTTACAGAAAAAATTCCTCAAAACTTTATTTCTATAGAAAATTTTGTCAAAATTTTATTTCTATAGAAAATGTTGTCAAAATTTTATTTCTATAAAAATTTTTGTAAAAAATTCATTTCTATAGAAAATTTTGTAAAAACTTTATTTCTATAGAATATTTTGTCAAGATTTTAATTCTACAGAAAACTTTGTCAAAATTTTATTTAATTTTACTTCTATAAAAAACTTTCTCAAAATTTCATTTCTATATAAAATTTTGTCAAATTTTATTTCTATGGAAAATTTTGTAAAAATTTTATTTCTATAGAAATTTTTCTTAAAATTTTAATTTTACAGAAAAAATCCTCAAAAATTTATTTCTATAGAAAATTTTGTCAAAATTTTATTTCTATAGAAAATTTTGTCAAAATTTTATTTCTATAGAAAATTTTGTCAAAATTTTATTTCTATAGAAAATTTTGTCAAAATTGTATTTTATTTTATTTCTATAAAAAACTTTCTCAAAATTTCATTTCTATATAAAATTTTGTCAACTTTTATTTCTATGGAAAATTTTGTAAAAATGTTATTTCCATAGAAATTTTTTTCAAAATTTTATTTTTTCAGAAAAAATCCTCAAAATTTTATTTCTATAGAATATTTTGTCAAGATTTTATTTCTACAGAAAATTTTGTCAAAATTTTATTTCTATAAAAAATTTTGTCAAAATTTTATTTTTACAGAAAAAATTCCTCAAAACTTTATTTCTATAGAAAATTTTGTTAAAATTTTATTTTTATAAAAAATTTTGTCAAAATTTCATTTCTATAGAAAATTTTATCAAAATTTTATTACTAAGAAAATTTTGTCATAATTTTATTTTTATATATATTTTGTCAAAATTTTATTCCTGTAGAAAATTTTGTCAAAATTTTATTTCTAACGAAAATTTGGTCAAAATTTTTGTTCTAAAGAAAATTTTTATTTGTATAGAGAATTTTATTTCTATAGAATATTTTGTCAAGATTTTAATTCTACAGAAAACTTTGTCAAAATTTTATTTCTACAGAAAAGTTTGTCAAAATTTTATTTTTACAGAAAAAAAATCCTCAACACTTTATTTCTATAGAAAATTTTGTCAAAATTTTATTTCTATAGAAAATTTTGTCAAAATTTTTTTTCTATAGAAAATTTTGTCAAAATTTTATTTTATTTTATTTCTATAAAACATTTTGTCAAAATTTCATTTCTATAGAAAATTTTGTCAAAATTTTATTTTTACAGAAAATTTTGTCAAAAATTTTTTTTCTATAGAATATTTTGTGAAGATTTTATTTCTACAGAAAATTTTGTCAAAATTTTATTTCTATAGAAAATTTTGTCAAAATTTTATTTTTGCCGAAAAAATTCCTCAAAACTTTATTTCTATAGAAATTTTTGTCAAAATTTTATTTCTATATAAAATTTTTTCAAAAATATATTTCTATAGAAAATTTTGTCAAAATTTTATTTTTATATAAAATTTTGTCCAAATTTTATTTTTATATAAAATTTTGTCCAAATTTTATGTCTATAGAAATTTTTGTGAAAAATTTATTTCTATAGGAAATTTTATGTGTATAGAAAATTCTATCAAAATTTTATTTCTATGGAAAATTTTGTAAACATTTTACTTCTATAAAAAGATGTATGTCTATAGAAAATTTGGTAAAAATTGTAGTTCTGTAGAAAATTTTGTCAAAATTATATGTCTGTAGAAAATTTGGTCAAGATTTTATTTTTGGAGAAAAGTTTCTCAATTTTTTTGGTAGAAAACTTTGTCAAAATTTTATATATATAGAAACTTCTGTCAAAATTTCATTTCTATAGAAAATTCTGTAAAAATCTGATTTCTATGGAGAATTTTGTCAAAATTTTATTTCTAAAGAAAATTGAGTAAAAATTTTATTTCTATGGCATTTTTTTTTAAAGTCAATATTTTATTTCTATGGATTTTTTTTTAATTGTATCTCTATAGAAAATTTTGTCAACATTTTATGTTTATGGAAAATTCTGTCAAACTTTTACTTCTATAGAAAATTGTGTCAACATATTTTTATCTTATAGAAAATGTAGTCAATTTTCTTTTATTTCTATATCAAATTGAAATAACTTTTATTGCGAGAGGAATATGTTGACAAAATCTACCAAAACATCAAGAATTAGACTAATCTAAAATGGAAGTTTTCGGAAAATTGAGTTTTTCGGAAAGTATGATTACGATCAAATGATAGCCACTTGGGGTTTTCCTACTAAATATGAAGCAATCTCACGATTGGGTTCCATTACGCATAACTTTATTTCTGATTGCAATAGATCAAAATGATTTTGTAAGCTTGTAGCAATAAAGTGAATTTCCACTGGAATCTTACAGAAGAGGAGTTAAAAATTATAGCAACCTGAAGTTTGTTAGAATACATATCAACCACAGTATAGTTTTTATCCTTTTCGATATAATAGATTTGGATTATACCTTTAATCCCTGAATAGACCTTTCCTTTAATGAGACAATCTGCAGTTTAAAATTTAAAGAATAGGAGATCCAAAGTTGCGACGCAAGCTGAATTAGGTGAATGGAAACTAGAGATTCACAGAGCGATGTGGAAGAGAGGAGCAGTCCAAAGATCGGAGAAAATACTTTACATTGACTTAAATAACCAAATTATTAGGGATCTACGGGAAGAGAGTAGGACTGCAGCACGGAGGTCCGTGGGTTGAATGACCGCGCACATACGTGTCCAATAGGATCAGCGGACTCAGCTCAGGTTTGAAAATTAGAGTAATAGTGAACAACTGTTTCAATTAGTGGCACAAATGTACCATGACATGAATACAATCATCTTCGCCTAACTTTATCCATTTTTATTTGTTTTATAAAAATTTTTCTACCAAAATTTTCAAATTTAAAATCATTTTGATCGCTGGGTTATACACACAATTGAGGGTGTATCATAATTTTGTTACGAGTGGGTTAGGCAATTAACTCGGAAAGTGTTAAACACTTTATAGGCATCACTAACTAATTTCTTAGTGTGAAACACTACGTCTAGCTGCAACATATATGCTCTAAAACTAAAATGAACTATAATTTATTTTTTTCACATATCTGAAATATTTATGAAAGACACTGGTGGTGATGCTGGCAATGGTGATACTTGCAGCATAATAGTATGAAAGAGGGTGGTCCAATGCATTGCATTAGAATAGAATTCTTACAATTAAAACTCAAGTTTTTCTATGCAGCACAATCTCTATAAAATTTTATCTACAGTATCAACATCAGTATTATCTGCAAGTATCTTGTGGCTGTTTTGGGAGACAACATCAATGAAACTCCACACTAAACTCACTCACCCTTGGTCTGATGTTGTTAGGAAAGAGGAAGAAGTCGAACCAATCAAAATGGGTCCCCATTCGTTAAAGAAGACAAACGGTTGCTGGAGACATTGCCATTACCCATGGAACATGTGTAAATATAATTTTCATGTATCCCCTTTCAGAATGAGATACATAGAAACATTTTATCTTAGAGGTAGTGGTTAGATAGGCAATGATATTGGAGTCATATATGTGTTATCAATCTCAAAATGAGGTACACGAATGAATGGGTGGATTGCTCTGCTCTGCCATGACTGATTCATGGGCTTTTTGGTGATTTTGGAATGGCTATGAAAAGTGGTCTTCGTGAGAACATCACAGAAGAAAGCACTTGATTTCTCTATGCTTGTGTGATTTCTTTTGAGCTGGTGTTTCATCAAGTACAATTTCCCCTCTAGGGTGAAGGGGATCTCCCTCACAACATTCATGGAGAGCAATACATTCTCCATATGTGAGATGTGATTATTTAGATAAACCAAAGTATGGGTGGTTATTTTGACAGTGTAAGACAATGGGAGATTTTTTTATTAGAAAAACTTGAATCGTGGATTTTTAATAGGTGATATACTCAATTTCGGGGAACAGTTTATATGGGGGCTGTATGTATAATTATAATAGATTTCCACAGACGGACGGACAGCCGGAGAGGCTGTGGGACGAAAGTACATCGCTAGATCGACTCAGAATTTCACCACGACCCAGAATATATATACTTGATGGGGTCTGGGATCAATATTTCTATGTGTCACAAATGTAATGACAAAGTTAATATGGGGGTATATTAACTTTGTCATTCTTAGGGTGGAGGGTATACAAATTAATTATGTCCAATAAATTTTATTGCATATGTTTCCTTGGATCCAAGGATTTTGAACTTCTCTTTTTGGAATTTTGGGAGTTGATATCGAGCCAAAGATGCGATTCTGTACAGTAAAGAAATTTTTAAGGAAGCTATCTAGTTTTGTATTTAGACTCAAGAGTTGGCTTAAGAGGAGGTTCTCCACCTCATTTTTACCGTAGAATGGCCACCAAAACCTCCGGATGTCAATACATTCGATTTTTGCGGCTGGGGCATTTCGCAGAGCAAGTTTCGGAAAATATCATAGTGTCAGTCATCTCGCTGGGAATGAGCCAAAATATCTAGCAACTTTCATTTTGCATGTGATGGCTTTGTCGGTCATTTGCAGATCATAGTTCGAGTCAAAGGTAGCTAATTTGATATATGGGTTAAAAAGGTTGAGTGGCAGCCCGATTTATTTCAAGATTACCCTGCGCAACACTGTGGAACAGGGTATTAGAAGTTAGTGCATATGTTTGCAACACCCAGAAGGAGAAGAGATAGACACATGGTGTCTTTGGCAAAAATGCTTAGGGTGGGCTCCTGAGTCGATAACAACATTTTCCTTGTAAAATCGCCACTGCTTAGTCGAAAAATTGTAAAAATGATTCCAATTTTCCTATACTTCTAATACATATCTATCGATCGATAAATCATAAATAAACTTTTGCGAAGTTGCCTCAAAATTGGTTCCGATTTAAATGTTTCCCATATTTTATACCCACCACCATAGGATGGGGGTATATTAACTTAGTCATTCCGTTTGTAACACATCGAAATATTGCTCTAAGACCCCATAAAGTATATATATATTCTGGGTCGTAGTGAAATTCTGAGTCGATCTGAGCATGTCCGTCCGTCTGTTGAAATCACGCTAACTTCCGAACGAAATAAGCTATCGACTTGAAACTTGGCACAAGTAGTTGTTATTGATGTAGGTCGGATGGTATTGCAAATGGGCCATATCGGTCCACTTTAACGTATAGCCTAGAGAATCGGCAATCCACAGAAGCAAATTCCATCCTATCCGGCTAAAATTTTGTACATGGTGTTGGTATATGTTCTCTAATGACCATGCAAAAATTGGTCCACATTGGCCCATAATTATATATACCCCCATATAAACCGATCCCCAGATTTGACCTCCGGAGCCTCTAAGAGAAGCAAATTTCATCTGATCCGGCTGAAATTTGGTACATGGTGTTAGTATATGGTCTCTAATGACCATGCAAAAATTGGTCCACATCGGTCCATAATTATATATAGCCCCCATATAAACCTATCCCCCGATTTGGCTTGCGGAGCCTCCAAGAGAAGCAAATTACATCCGATCCGGCTGAAATTTGGTACATGGTGTTAGTATATGGTCTCTAATGACCATGCAAAAATTGGTCCACATCGGTCCATAATTATATATAGCCCCCATATAAACCGATCACCAGATTTGACCTCCGGAGCCTCTTGGAAGACTAAAATTTATCTGATTCAGTTGAAAGTTGGTACGTGGTGTTAATATATAAACACCAATGCAAAAATTGGTCGAAATGGGTCCATAATTCTATATAGCCTCCATATAAACCGATCCCCAAATTTGAACTCCGGAGCCCCTTGGAAGAGCAAAATTCAACCGATTCGGTTGAAATTTGGTACGTGATGTTAGTATATAATTCGGATTCGGCCTGTCCGAACTTACGTCTGTATATACTTGTTTTTTTACTAACATTGTATTCTACCCCAGGGCATTAACCGACTTAAATTTTAAGTCAATAGATTTTCTAAGAAGGCTTAAATATATTGTCCTCTAAGAAGCCTAAAATATATTGTCGGTTCAGATTTAAATGTAAACATATGGGAACATTAACCTTTATATATAGCTCAATTTCGGGGAACAGTTTATAAGGGGGTCGTATACAATTATAATAGATTTCCACAGACGGACGGATAGCTGGATAGGCTCTCTCTCGCAATGAGCGGAAATATCTAACAACTTTTGTGCTGGGTATGATGACTTGAAGACCATAGTTCGTGCCAAAGGCCAATTTGAAATATGGGTTAAAAGGGTTAAAGTGGCAGCCCGATTTATTTCAGGTTCACTTAGACTTATTCATTGTGATTTGAAGTCAAACTGATTCCAAAATTTGATGTTATTTCCGATCGGAAATGTCACCAGAGATAATCCACCGCTGAAAATCCTTTTGGTTTTTTTCATAATTGGATTTCATCATTCGAGCCTGGTGTTCCTGCACAACCTTCGAATGCTTTCAGCCTCCAGAATGACTGAAATCTCACTATGAACAACAAATGGAAGTCTTCTCGAAAATTTTTTTTTTTGCCTTTCTCACTGATTCATTTTGTACAGTGACTTTACCCAACAAAACAAGTTGGAGTTACTTCTAAAGGAACAACTTTAAAAACAGTTCCAAAAATATCCTCCCAATGATGTTCTTTATTTTAACTACTCACGAAGTTCTTTTGGTTCAATTTTTTATATCTCGCCTTTTTCATATTTTTAAAGGGTAATTTTTACATTTTTGTTTAAATAGGATTAATAACATAATAAAATTTTTTTCAAAAAAAAAGTTGCTAAATCCATTCTAGAAAATTTACGAATTTTGGAAAATATTTGAGGTCAGGCGTTTCAGATAAGCGTTAAAATGCATAAAAACCATAAAAATTTTAAAAATTATTTATTTACCAAAATAACACAAAGAATTTTAATTCACATCCAAAACACTGAATTCGGATCAACAGTGCAACGGCTGTTGAAATGGTGGACATCCGTCCTATGGCAAGCCCATGTTAAATTCATCGCTTCTGCGCCAATTTTTCACAACTTCCGGATCCAAAAAGAGCAGTTTCACTATTTTTTTGGCGACGCTTTTTTTACTGGGTACTTAATCGAGAAATTTCCCCCACTGTGAATATTAAATGAATTTGCTTTAAATTCATCTCATAGTCATTATTATGTTTGGTGGATTGAAGAGTTAATCTTACCAGATGTTAATGGATTTTAAATACGCAACATTTTTCGTACGATGGAGGTGACATCATCCTCCCATCTTAAGTGATTTTAGAATTTGAACATATGAACGATTTTTGTGCTCATGAACAATTTTCCCAATATTATGGTGTTGGGGTTTTTGTTCAATATCATTCCACAATCACTCTAGTAGTAATGATGGGATACTTAAGTTTCCTCTTTGCCTGACGAATGATTTAAGACTGTCATTGTGTTGTACGATGAGCGAGTAAATAAATAAGGAAATTTTGTTGCTGTTTTATATAAAATAAACAATAAACCAAATAGTCTGCTAACATGTGGTAGACAGGTTTACGAAATGTGAAAAATGTCTCAATGATACCAATTGGGTGTAGGGTAGATTTAGAATATTCACAAAAACAAATTCCCATGAGCTTGTTGTCAGGTTAAGAATGTATCAGATTTAAGACATATACTCAAACAAGTATATACGGCCGTAAGTTCGGCCAGGCCGAAGCTTATGTACCCTCCACCATGGATTGCGTAGAAACTTCTTCTAAACACTGCCATCCACAATCGAATTACTTGGGTTGCGGTAACGCTTGCCGATGGCAAGGTATCTTAAAACCTCCGTCTTCTAAATTGTAAGTAAGTCCATACGTATTAAATTAAAAAGACCAATTAAATACGTATATAATTCAGTTTGACAAAATTTTCTATAGAAATAAAATCTTAAGAAAATTTTCTATAGAAATAAAATTTTGACAAAATTTTCTATAAAAATAAAATTTTGACAAAATTTTCTATAGAAATAAAATTTTGACAAAATTCTCTATAGAAATAAAATTTTTGACTAAATTTTCTATAGAAATGAAATTTTGACAAAATTTTCTATAGAAATGAAATTTTAACGAAATTTCCTATAGAAATAAAATTTTAAAAAAATTTCCTATAGAAATAAAATTTTGGTAGAGTATTTTTGGCTTGAGTGGCCACCACGATTATGAACCGATATGGACCAATTTTTGTGTGATTGGGGATGGGCTGTATATAACAATGGACTGAATAGTCTAAGTGAGTCTGAAACTTAATAGGGCTGTCACTTTAACCTAACCTAACTATAGACCGATATGGACCAATTTTGGTATGGTTGTTAGCGGCCATATACTAACACCACGTTTCAAATTTGAACCGGATCGGATGAATGTTGCTCCTCCAAGAGGCTCCGGAGGTCAAATCTGGAGAACGGCTTATATGGGGGGAGGCGCTTCGCTGCGCCTTCCGAAGCGTATTTGTAGGAACATTTTGCGTTAACTTAGTCAACCATATTCTTCGTGCTGAAAACAAATTCGAAATGATTTGAATTCTTTCAAACAAATTGGACTACTTGCTCTTTCGTTTATAGGTACAAATACGGCGGATATGCATATGAGAAATGGTTCGTCTTAAAAAATGTTCTGTATTCAAGTAGTTGGACAAACTTCAACATTTCCTGTGAATTTTAAGTGTGGTTTGTCAATGAAAGGTATCCTTCTCCTCAACATATCTGAAAATTAAGCACTATATTATAATAACATATAAAGAATAATTGTTTCCCATCTAATAAATCGGAAAAAGTAAAAGTAGAAAACAATTTTACCACATTAACATTTGCTAAAATGTTGGAAAATGATGTACCCTCTGCCAATTTCATGTAAATTTAAGTTCTTTACTAAAAAGAAGTCTGGCAGAAGCCTGTGCAAAAATCATAAAATTACCATTTACGGACAACCCTCTACAATATATATATATATATATATATATATATATATATATATATATATATATATATAATATATATATATATATATATATATATATATATATATATATATATATATATATATATATATATATATATATATATATATATATATATATATATATATATATATATATATATATATATATATATATATATATATATATATATATATATATATATATATATATATATATATATATATATATATATATATATATATATATATATATATATATATATATATATATATATATATATATATTTTTTTTTTTTTTTTTTTTTTCAGGTTTAATCAGGTTTAATTTCGGCTAAGTGGGTGATTGGCCTACTGTAACCTATGATGGTGCTGGGGCTGCCAGCTTGTAGACGCCATCCCATCTAACCAAAGTACACATTTATATAGCGAACCGCTTGCTCCAACACCGACGTCCGCTTTCCGCTGTTCGGAAGCCGTTTCCATTGGTGGCCATCGGAGCGCCGACCGATTTCCATTGGTTGCCATACCAGCTGCCTCAGCTTCTGCCCACCAGTGGTACTAAGGGACCAGCTGCCGTCCCTTAGGCTAGTTTTTGGTCACCCCCGAGTATTTTATTTCCTCGGTACCCGCTTTGCTGTTAGGCAAAGTGAGCTTCCCCAATTCGCCAATGGGAGGGTCCCGATAGAGGATCTAGCAATCCCCCACGGGATATATATATATATATATATATATATATATATATATATATATATATATATATATATATATATATATATATATATATATATATATATATATATATATATATATATATATATATTAACATAATTTCATAACTACTCAATGGTCCCTATAAATTCAATCGGAGTAAATCGAAAAATTTTATTACAATTTTCCCCTTCTCCAACCAGATATCGAAAAATCATATACTAATTTAAAAATCATTTATAAATTTAATCACCTCCTCCCACGTTCCCTGTAAATTTCAAGTAGATCGGAGATGTGTAAATTTTGCTTATTGTTTTAAAGGGACGTCACTTTCCCCGATACAATATCGACAAACACCGTAGTCAATAGCACCCCTAACCTTCCCTGAAAATTCTTGAAACTTTCCTTCGTTCATAACCTTCCTCCACTGCCTTTGTAAATTTCAAGAAAACTTAAGATTTTTTTTTTTTGCAGTTTTAGAGGAGGACCTACTCCCCGACCAAATATCGAAAAGTGATGTAGCGTACCTTTTGTAAACGTCTCAGAAAATGTCAAGCAAAATATAAGCCTAAAGGGGCGGCTTCTCTTCCGTCCAAATATCACAAAATCAGGTATCAACTATTAATATCGTAACCTCTCCCCAGTCCTCTGTAAATTTCAAGTAACTCGGTAAAGTTTAATTGTTTCTCTGCATGTACTTAAGAGAAGCGGATGTCTCCCTATGCCCTTTTATTTTGATTAAAAAATCAGGAACCTGATATAAATATCATAACCTCACTAATTTTTCCGTAAAATTTCAGTCGGGGGAGTTTAGTTTTGTTTTCACTGTACTTTAAAAAAAGTCGGGCAAAAGGGTGGTCCCCCTCCCCGACCAAATATCGAAAAATAATGTAGCGAATTTTTGTCTAGATGGCAACCGCAACATTCAATGAAAATGTCAAGCAAATCGCATAATTTTGTTCCAAGTTTCAAAAAGTAGGGCAAGGGGGAGGTCCCCCTCCACATATGAAATCATCAGGTACCCCATATTAATTCCATAACCTCACCGCATGTTCTCTGTAAATCTCAAATAATTTAGAGAATTTTAACCCCAACCCCAACCTTCAATGAAAATTTCAAGCAAATCGGTCAACTTTGGTTCAATTTTCAAAAAGTCCGACAAAGGGGAGGTCCCCCTCCGCGACCAGGTGTCCAAAAATGAGGTACCCTATTTTCACCACATGAACGCCCCCTACGATCTCTGACACAGAAACGATGAATTTAACATGGGCTTGTCTTAGGATGGATGTCCAACATTTCAACAGCCGCTGCACTGAATTTGCATCACTTCTAAGGTGTGAGGTGAATTCAGTGTTTTGAATGTAAATTAAGAATTTTTGTGATATTTTGACAAATAAATAATTTTTAAAATTTTTTTATGATTTGTAATGCATTATAACGCTTGTCTGCAGCGTTTGTCATCAAATATTTTAAAAAAATTTGCAATTTTTCTACAATCGATTTAATATTTTTTCGGCTAAGTTTAAATAATTTGTACCATTTTATTAATTCTTAATATGTTTTTAACCTATTTGAAACAAATAAAAATAAATTTCCTTTTGAAAATATGAGAAAAGCGGGTTATAAAAAAAATTGACTCAAATGAACTTCCTGTGCAGTTAAAATAAAGAACATCTTTGGGAGAGCATTTTGGGAAGTTCTTTTAAAGTTGTGCCTTGAGAAGAACTTCCAAATTTTTTTTGGTGGGAAGTTTGTCATTCCGTTTTTCATTCCACATCGAAATATCGATTTCCGACTATATACAGTATATATATTCTTGATCAGGGAGAAATTCTAAGACGATATAACCATGTCCGTCTGTCTGGATGTCTATTGTAATCATTGTAAGAATGTTAATAATTCCTCTAAAACTCAAACAAAAATGTTTCATAGGTAAAATCTTTAAATTTATCTTCGGGAAGTGTACTGCTCTGCTTAGGAGAATATCTGTCATCAAACCCCACTGAAATTTCAAAGGAAACTATAATATTTGATTCATGGTGGTGGCCATTTAAGATTGGCCGAACTTACTGCTGCATATACTTGTTATTTTATTACTCCTTCAACTTTAATCATTTTAAATATTTTGGTGATATATTTTCTGTGTACACCTAGAAATAAAATATCTCCAAACAAAATATTCCATTATATTTTTAATTGGAAATATTTTTGTTATTAAATTACAATTTTAATTGGGATAATTTAATTTAATTTGATTAAAAAGTTAATTACATTAGTTTATGTTTTAATTTGGTTACTTTTTTAATTTAAAACCATTTTTTTAATAGGAAATATTTTTCTCTGTTTGAGAGAACCATTTGCCAAAATAAATAGTTTTCAGAAATTATGTTGCCATTTGATGAGTTATTCGTTGTTATGTGATAACCTTTTGTGACCTGGTTTGATATTTTTTTGGAAATAAAAAAAAAAAAAAACAAATGTTTGTTTTTCCCTAACGATTTCGTTTAGTTTCAATATTGAATCAAAGCCGTCGGTATTTAAAAATTTCGACCAAAATAATAATAATAATGAAAAATGTTTACGATTTCATTAAACATTTTAATAATTGGGTGTTTTGTGCCTTTTATATGTTTGGCAACACAATTTAAAGATTCCGAGAAAGAAATACGTTTGTCGAAATCTGAAGAAATTCAAAAATATCTCAATGAATCCATAGATCCTTGTGAAGATTTCTATGAATTTGCCTGCGGCAATTGGAAACATTTTCATGAAGCTGATGAAGGGCAAATGCAGAAAAATGTCCTCATGGAAATGAATACAATTTTTGATTTTAAGTTGAAAGCAATGATGGAGGATATTGAATTCAAAGCTCTGGATACAAATGAGGAAAAGGTGGTCAAATTTTATAGATCCTGTTTAAATAAGGCAGCGGATTCAGAGAGTTATCGAGAGCACTTAAGGGCTATCATAGAGGAGTTTGGAAAAATGCCTTTATTGAAGAATGATGAAGAATGGCAGGAGCAAGATTTCGATTGGCTTACAACGGTGGCCCATATAGCCTACAAATATAGCCATAATATAATGATGGGGTTTTATGTGGTGCCTTATCCCAAAAATGTCTCCATTCATGGCTTGGTAATAGGTCATCAGAAATTTGCATTTCCCTTGCCCTTGTATCCCAATAATAGTGAGGGGAATTATTGGTCTCGGTATGAGAAGAAGATGGAGGAAAATCTCATGGAGTATTTTGATGTGAACTCAACTTTGGCAAAAGAAACTGCCCATGATCTGGTCCTCTTTGAGAAGAATCTAGCCAAAGGAGCCACACAAGATCGTTATGGTCCTTATGAATATCGCAATGAAATTAGTGTTGATCGAATGCAGGGGAAATATTTTCCCCATATGGATATTGAAAAATATGTGAAAATTGCTTTTGGTTCTATACCTCAAGATTTCGTTTTGGAGGAGAATGAAGGATACCATTATAATCTTATAGAGGTTGTGGCAAGGACTCCCAAAAGGATTATAGCCAATTATGTTTTCTATAGTCTAGTGCATCATTTTGCTGCTAAAGATCGAAATTGCCTAGAGGAAACTAAATTTCATTTTAATGATCTAGTGGAAAATATGTGGTACCGAAGAAATTCCGTGGAAGAAATGGAAACAGCTGTAAAGAATATTTTCGAAGATTTAAAGTCGGTCTTATTCATATGGATGAGAACTAAAAAATATAAATGGATGAGTTCAAGAGTTCTCAGATATTCATTGGAAAAATTAAATGCTCTCTCTTTGCATATATACAGCTATAATGAAACCAATTTTGATGAAGAATATGGGCCGCTAGAACTCAATAACTCCGATTATCTGAGAAACCTACAGGAAATCTACTCCCTGCAAGCCTTAAAGAAACGGAAGAAATTTTATGAATTAACCCAAAATTATTATGATCCAGAAAATATGCCTCAGTCTATTAAATATATTCGTCAAGAGAATCGTATTGTAATTCCTTTAGCTCTACTACAGCCACATCAATTTCGTTCTTCCCTATATCCTTTGGCTGTAAATTATGGTCAATTGGGTAGTCAATTAGCCCATGCCATAATCCATGCGTTTGATGATGAAGCTCGTTTCTTTGATAAATATGGCAATGAAGTGGATTGGTGGGATCATAGATCTTCGGTTTTCTTTAAAGATCATTATGATTGCTTCCGTGATCAATATCAACACTTTCACTTTAGTGATTCCGCTTGGCCAGATAGTGTGGTACAATCGGAAAATATTGCCGATAATGGTGGTATACGTTTAGCCTATGCAACTTATATGGCCTGGTATGAGAACACATTGAGAACACATTTGGTATGAGAACACGACTCCATCATCGTCATCACGAATCGCGTAAGCGGACGAACCGCGTTAGGGGAGGGGTTACGCGATTAGTTCGCTTACGCGGTTCGTCCGCTTACGCGGTTCGTCCGCTTACGCGATTCGTTCGCTTACGCAGTTCGGCTGCTTACGCGGTTCGTCCGCTTACGCGATTCGTTCGCTTACGCGGTTCGTCCGCTTCAACCAGTTGTATTCCCCTGCCCCTCTTTTCGTTGCAGAAACCAGTGCGAGCTCCATCGGCCGTCACCATCATCACCCTCGTATACGAGCACCGTCGGCCCGACTCAACTGTCACCTTCGTGCACGAACACCATCATTAACATCAACGCCCCCGACCATCGTCGACCCGACTCCATCATCGTCATCACGCCCGAGCATCAGCAACTGACGTCAACATCATCAACCCACACGAACATCGTCGACCCGACTCCATCATCGTCATCACGCCCGAGCATCAGCAACTGACGTCAACATCATCAACCCACACGAACATCGTCGACCCGACTCCACCGTCGTCATCGTACCCGAACATCATCGACCCGACATCCTCGTCATCTCAGTATACAACACCGTCAACCCGACTCCACCGTCGTCACCGAACCCGAACCAGTCACCGTCGTCGGCCCGACACCATCGTCATCCCAGTACACGAACACTGTCGGCCCGACCGCACCGTCATCACCGTCCACGATCAACGTCGGCCCAAAATCATCGTCACTACCGCACACGAACATCATTGGCCCGACCCCACCATCATCAACGTACACGAACACCGTCTGCCCAATATCGTCACACCAGCCAGTTCATCGGCCCTGTTCATCATCGTATCCAGTCAACTCGCCGTCAAGCAATATCGTCCCCTCACCACCCCGCGCTGCACGAGTCTCCGTCATCGTCCGATCAACCCAGCCCAACATTCCTAGTCAAAGCCCCGCCAGTCGTCGCCAATCATTGCCCTTACCCACGATTGTATTGTACATAAACAAGAATTATCAATAAAACCTCATAAAAGTATATAAGTAGTGTGTTATTATTTAAGGTTTGTGGATCCTTGAAAGACTACCCTGGACGGCCACTGGCCTACCTCAGCCCACGAAGAAAACCACGTTACAAATGGCGCCCGAGCAGGGACGGCTGGTGTGACGATATTGGGCAGACGGTGTTCGTGTACGTTGATGATGGTGGGGTCGGGCCAATGATGTTCGTGTGCGGTAGTGACGATGATTTTGGGCCGACGTTGATCGTGGACGGTGATGACGGTGCGGTCGGGCCGACAGTGTTCGTGTACTGGGATGGCGATGGTGTCGGGCCGACGACGGTGACTGATTCGGGTTCGGTGACGACGGTGGAGTCGGGTTGACGGTGTTGTATACTGAGATGACGAGGATGTCGGGTCGATGATGTTCGGGTACGATGACGACGGTGGAGTCGGGTCGACGATGTTCGTGTGGGTTGATGATGTTGACGTCAGTTGCTGATGCTCGGGCGTGATGACGATGATGGAGTCGGGTCGACGATGGTCGGGGGCGTTGATGTTAATGATGGTGTTCGTGCACGAAGGTGACAGTTGAGTCGGGCCGACGGTGCTCGTATACGAGGGTGATGATGGTGACGGCCGATGGAGCTCGCACTGGTTTCTGCAACGAAAAGAGGGGCAGGGGAATACAACTGGTTGAAGCGGACGAACCGCGTAAGCGAACGAATCGCGTAAGCGGACGAACCGCGTAAGCAGCCGAACTGCGTAAGCGAACGAATCGCGTAAGCGGACGAACCGCGTAAGCGGACGAACCGCGTAAGCGAACTAATCGCGTAAGCGAACGAATCGCGTAAGCGGACGAACCGCGTAAGCGGACGAACCGCGTAAGCGAACTAATCGCGTAAGCGAACGAATCGCGTAAGCGGACGAACCGCGTAAGCAGACGAACTGCGTAAGCGAACGAATCGCGTAAGCGGACGAACCGCGTTAGGGGAGGGGTTAGTATAGAGAAGGGGGGAAAGGGAAAGGATAGGAGGAAAGTAGTCGGGAATTCTACTCTACTGTGTTCGGATGCGAACGAATCGCGTAAGCGGACGAACCGCGTTAAGATGAATCGGTTGTTGCTTTCGGAAGTTCGGCAGCGGTCGTTGCCACTCGCTTTACTGTTCGTCAAGCCTCGGTTGATTCATGCCATTGCCGACGAAAACCCACATTCTTAAGTAGGTTGAGTTATCAACCCAATGAGAATTATCAACATGTAACTTTAGTGATGTTGATGATGGAAAACATGTTTCCTTTGTACTACTTGTACTCCATGCCAGTCAATGACTACGGTTGCAACGGTCACCGTGGCCCGCAGCGACTAAATGGGTACAGTAGTACAAAGGGGAAAAATGTGGTATTTATATAAATTGATTAAATTCAAGATAAATAATTACTACGGCTGTAATGAATCAATTAAATAAAAAGTAGGAATAATATGTACGAGCAACTGGCTCGTTACATTCCCCCCCTACTTAATGAAAAGAAAACGTAAGTTTTCTTTTCCGAGTCATACCCGTGGGCGAGTTTTTGGTCCGAAGACCCGCACTACCTCGACGAGGTATATTTTACTCCCTGAAAGAGAGCTCAGCCCAGAAAATAAACCCTGCACTCGATGCCAAATATTGATAAGTGTTCTAAATTCTTAATTCTTATGGTAAGCTTATCACTATAAAAAACGCAAATTCTTATGGTAAGCTAATAAATCTTACTGCTATATATCCATTTTTTTTTTTTTTTTTTTTTTTTTTTTTTTTTTTTTATTTTTTTTTTTTTTTTTTATATAATAATTTTTTTTTATAATTTTTATTATTATTGTTTTTTTTTTTTTTTTTTTACATTAAGACTGTTAAAACTTTAACTATTCTAAACTATTAGTAGTAAAGACAAAGATCTGTCTCCATTGTACTTCTACTCCGTCTTGACGTGTGTATTGGGCTTGCTGGCAATAGCGTTGCGTGGTTGTGTTCTGTTACGACGTGTGTCTGATGGCGGTTCCCCGAGAACAATACCTCTTCTGTCGACGCATCCCTTCCATTTCGGTTTCCCTGTAGTGGTGTTGGCCGTTTTTGTTTCGGGCGTTGGCTCTGTTGCTGGTTTTGTTCGTCTGGGTGTTGTGGCTCTGAAGTGTCTTGTTGGCGGTAGCGACGGTATGAACCTCTTTGCTGTGGGCACCCTTGCCCGTTTACGACGAGTTTCTTGCGCTGAAATTGCTCTTGGCCTGACTTCTATCGACGGTAAGTATAGAAGTGGTGGATTTAGTACTTTTGGCAGAGCAAGCTTCCTTGGGCGTTTCGCCTTTTGCTCTGTTCTCCTCGAATGCACTTTTATGAATGAATGGTAATCACTGGAAAAGTATCTTCGTTTGTCTGGTTTTCGAGAAATGGTGGTTATAGCATGAGTTTCATGCTCCCGTAGAGGACAACCCACTGTAGCGTTTCGCCCTTCTGGAATGAAATTATATGACGTCAGCGCACTAAGGAGATGGGCGGACTCGGAGGGTTCAGTAGTCGGGCGGCACATGGGCTTGTCATCTAGATAAAGAGTGATGTTTCGCTGGCAGAGAAAATCCATTCCAAGTATGATGTTCTCGGCAAGCGTCGGCAGTACTGCTACCTTCAGGGGGGTACTCTTCTCATTATATAGTACGTCGATGTCATACAAATTCGTGCATGTGGTTAAGCGTCCGTCTGACATTTGGACGTTACGTTGCACTACTTCCTGCTGAATGCCTCGATGGGCCAAGAAGTTCTTTACGGTATCAGAGATATAGCTCGAGGAGGCCCCGGTGTCGATAAGCGCCTCGAAAGGGTGGTCATATATCATTACCTCAATGAAGTATCGGGTTGTGGGTGGCTCATCGTTTTGTCCGTCGTAGTGCTGAGCTCTGCAACTGCAGTCCTTAGTGAATTTTCCTTCCGTACCACAATAAGAGCAGAACAAAATGCGGGGGTTTCTACACTGAGTACGGATGTGACCCGGACGCTTGCAACGCCAACAGTGGTCGTTTCTGGAGTATGGGGTTTCTACCAACATGTGTGACGTATGGGGCTGCGACTGGCGAGATTCGTCTTTCTTCAACAGCTCGTAGTCATCGGTTAGCCCGATCAATTCATCCAACGTGTGGAAATCGTTCCTCCGAATATAGTGACGATATTCGGGTCTTAAACCATCATATATTCGGTCGAGGTGGTTCATCTCGCGAAGTCTTGGGTGTTGTCGTGCTGTTGTCAGCATGCTCAGGATATAATCCTTTGCCCTCTCGCGCTGGTATTGCCGGCGGTTATAGAATGAATGTTCCAGCTGGGCGGTGTGTCTCTTTGATAAGAAAAATTTTCCCACCTCCGTTCGAAATTGGGACCAGTTCGTGATCTCAACCCTCTTTACCCTATACCACTTCAGGGCATTCCCTTGTAGTACGCTGAGGAGTGTGGGCAATAATCGGTCTTGGGAGAGATGATGGCATTCGGCGAGCTCCTCCATCCTCTCGAGGAACTCCATTAGGTCTCCCTCACCAGTATATTTCAAATCCCATCGTTGGACGATACCCATTACTTCGTGATCGGCCGGTTCGTGTCTGGGAGTCGTTGCTGGATGAGTTTTCATTCCGGCCATGTTTGGTACTATCAGGGATTCCACTACTTTGTTCTCTTCGGCCTTTAATTCGGCTTCTAGCTCTTTGAGAATATTTTCGGTCGAAGCCCTCAGTCGTTTGGCTCGGATGTATTTGGCTAACTCCTTCCTCAGGCCATCCACCGTATAGCCTTCGGTGGGGATGTTAGCAGTCTGACACTGCTCAATCAATTGCTCCCTCTTTAGTAGGTATATCCATCCCAGTGATTCGGTCGTCAACTGTGTGGAACCGCTGGGCTTGTTGTCGTAGTGTGGGGAACTCGATTCATCCTCGCTGGCGGTTGTTTTACGATTTTCCGCAGATCGATTCTGATCGGGTCCCTGCTCGGGCGCCATTTGTAACGTGGTTTTCTTCGTGGGCTGAGGTAGGCCAGTGGCCGTCCAGGGTAGTCTTTCAAGGATCCACAAACCTTAAATAATAACACACTACTTATATACTTTTATGAGGTTTTATTGATAATTCTTGTTTATGTACAATACAATCGTGGGTAAGGGCAATGATTGGCGACGACTGGCGGGGCTTTGACTAGGAATGTTGGGCTGGGTTGATCGGACGATGACGGAGACTCGTGCAGCGCGGGGTGGTGAGTGGACGATATTGCTTGACGGCGAGTTGACTGGATACGATGATGAACAGGGCCGATGAACTGGCTGGTGTGACGATATTGGGCAGACGGTGTTCGTGTACGTTGATGATGGTGGGGTCGGGCCAATGATGTTCGTGTGCGGTAGTGACGATGATTTTGGGCCGACGTTGATCGTGGACGGTGATGACGGTGCGGTCGGGCCGACAGTGTTCGTGTACTGGGATGGCGATGGTGTCGGGCCGACGACGGTGACTGATTCGACTGACGAGCCAGTTGCTCGTACATATTATTCCTACTTTTTATTTAATTGATTCATTACAGCCGTAATAATTATTTATCTTGAATTTAATCAATTTATATAAATACCACATTTTTCCCCTTTGTACTACTGTACCCATTTAGTCGCTGCGGGCCACGGTGACCATTGCAACCGTGGTCATTGACTGGCATGGAGTACAAGTAGTACAAAGGAAACATGTTTTCCATCATCAACATCACTAAAGTTACATGTTGATAATTCTCATTGGGTTGATGACTCAACCTACTTAAGAATGTGGGTTTTCGTCGGCAATGGGATGAATCAACCGAGGCTTGACGAACAGTAAAGCGAGTGGCAACGACCGCTGCCGAACTTCCGAAAGCAACAACCGATTCATCTTAACGCGGTTCGTCCGCTTACGCGATTCGTTCGCATCCGAACACAGTAGAGTAGAATCCCCGACTACTTTCCTCCTATCCTTTCCCTTTCCCCTCTTCTCTATACTAACCCCTCCCCTAACGCGGTTCGTCCGCTTACGCGATTCGTTCGCTTACGCAGTTCGTCTGCTTACGCGGTTCGTCCGCTTACGCGATTCGTTCGCTTACGCGATTAGTTCGCTTACGCGGTTCGTCCGCTTACGCGGTTCGTCCGCTTACGCGATTCGTTCGCTTACGCGGTTCGTCCGCTTACGCGGTTCGTCCGCTTACGCGATTCGTTCGCTTACGCGATTAGTTCGCTTACGCGGTTCGTCCGCTTACGCGGTTCGTCCGCTTACGCGATTCGTTCGCTTACGCAGTTCGGCTGCTTACGCGGTTCGTCCGCTTACGCGATTCGTTCGCTTACGCGGTTCGTCCGCTTCAACCAGTTGTATTCCCCTGCCCCTCTTTTCGTTGCAGAAACCAGTGCGAGCTCCATCGGCCGTCACCATCATCACCCTCGTATACGAGCACCGTCGGCCCGACTCAACTGTCACCTTCGTGCACGAACACCATCATTAACATCAACGCCCCGACCATCGTCGACCCGACTCCATCATCGTCATCACGCCCGAACATCAGCAACTGACGTCAACCTCATCAACCCACACGAACATCGTCGACCCGACTCCACCGTCGTCATCGTACCCGAACATCATCGACCCGACTCCACCGTCGTCATCGTACCCGAACATCATCGACCCGACATCCTCGTCATCTCAGTATACAACACCGTCAACCCGACTCCACCGTCGTCACCGAACCCGAATCAGTCACCGTCGTCGGCCCGACACCATCGTCATCCCAGTACACGAACACTGTCGGCCCGACCGCACCGTCATCACCGTCCACGATCAACGTCGGCCCAAAATCATCGTCTCTACCGCACACGAACATCATTGGCCCGACCCCACCATCATCAACGTACACGAACACCGTCTGCCCAATATCGTCACACCAGCCAGTTCATCGGCCCTGTTCATCATCGTATCCAGTCAACTCGCCGTCAAGCAATATCGTCCACTCACCACCCCGCGCTGCACGAGTCTCCGTCATCGTCCGATCAACCCAGCCCAACATTCCTAGTCAAAGCCCCGCCAGTCGTCGCCAATCATTGCCCTTACCCACGATTGTATTGTACATAAACAAGAATTATCAATAAAACCTCATAAAAGTATATAAGTAGTGTGTTATTATTTAAGGTTTGTGGATCCTTGAAAGACTACCCTGGACGGCCACTGGCCTACCTCAGCCCACGAAGAAAACCACGTTACAAATGGCGCCCGAGCAGGGACCCGATCAGAATCGATCTGCGGAAAATCGTAAAACAACCGCCAGCGAGGATGAATCGAGTTCCCCACACTACGACAACAAGCCCAGCGGTTCCACACAGTTGACGACCGAATCACTGGGATGGATATACCTACTAAAGAAGGAGCAATTGATTGAGCAGTGTCAGACTGCTAACATCCCCACCGAAGGCTATACGGTGGATGGCCTGAGGAAGGAGTTAGCCAAATACATCCGAGCCAAACGACTGAGGGCTTCGACCGAAAATATTCTCAAAGAGCTAGAAGCCGAATTAAAGGCCGAAGAGAACAAAGTAGTGGAATCCCTGATAGTACCAAACATGGCCGGAATGAAAACTCATCCAGCAACGACTCCCAGACACGAACCGGCCGATCACGAAGTAATGGGTATCGTCCAACGATGGGATTTGAAATATACTGGTGAGGGGGACCTAATGGAGTTCCTCGAGAGGATGGAGGAGCTCGCCGAATGCCATCATCTCTCCCAAGACCGATTATTGCCCACACTCCTCAGCGTACTACAAGGGAATGCCCTGAAGTGGTATAGGGTAAAGAGGGTTGAGATCACGAACTGGTCCCAATTTCGAACGGAGGTGGGAAAATTTTTCTTATCAAAGAGACACACCGCCCAGCTGGAACATTCATTCTATAACCGCCGGCAATACCAGCGCGAGAGGGCAAAGGATTATATCCTGAGCATGCTGACAACAGCACGACAACACCCAAGACTTCGCGAGATGAACCACCTCGACCGAATATATGATGGTTTAAGACCCGAATATCGTCACTATATTCGGAGGAACGATTTCCACACGTTGGATGAATTGGTCGGGCTAACCGATGACTACGAGCTGTTGAAGAAAGACGAATCTCGCCAGTCGCAGCCCCATACCTCGCATATGGTAGTAGGATCTCCATACACCAGAAACGACCACTGTTGGCGTTGCAAGCGTCCGGGACATTTCCGTACCCAGTGCAAAAACCCCCGCATCCTGTTCTGTTCGTATTGTGGTACGGAGGGGACGTTAACGAAGGACTGCAGTTGTCAGGCTCAGCACTACGACGAACAAGGCGATGAGCCGCCCACCACCCGATATTTCATCGAGGTAGTAATATATGGCCACCCCTTCGAGGCGCTCATCGACACCGGGGCCTCCTCGAGTTATATCTCGGACACCTTGAAGGACTTTTTGATCCAGCGGGGCGTCCAGCCAGAGGGTATGCGACGGAAGGTCCAAATGGCCGACAGGCGCCTAACCACTTGCACCGACTTATACACAATCGACATCCAATACAGTGGGAGAAGCACTCCTCTGCGGGTGGCCGTACTCCCGACTCTGGCGGAAACTCTCATACTGGGAATGGATTTCCTCTGTCACCGAAACATTACACTCTATCTGGACAACAAAGCCGTACGCCGCCCCGTCAGCGAACCCTTAGTATCAACCCAGTTCCTCTCGGCACTTACCTCACGCGATTTTCTCTCAGAGGAACAGAATAACTCCCTGGCTCGACTCCTGCAAGAACACCAAACTCGTTTTGAGGGTGTCAAGGGGGTGTGTAACAAGGCCGAACATCATATAACTCTCCTCTCCGATAAGCCATTTAAGCAAAAATACACGCCCCGGAATCCTGCGATGATGCAGATAATCAACGAGGAAGTCGACAAGCTCTTAGACGAGGGGCGCGTCGAACCCTCTAATAGCCCCTACAGCTCACCAGTCGTCTTGGCCAGGAAAAAGAACGGAGGCTGGCGCATGTGTATCGATTACCGCCAGCTAAATGCCATTAGTGAACCCGACGCCTACCCCCTTCCCCAGGTCAATGCCATCCTAGATCAGTTAAGGGAGGCGAAATTTATTTCATCACTGGATCTAAAAAACGGATATTGGCAAATACCCCTCGCTAAGGGGAGTCGACGATATACGGCGTTTACCGTTCCCGGGCGTGGATTGTTTCAGTGGAAGGTGATGCCATTCGGCCTCCACTCCGCCCCGGCCACATTCCAGCGCACCATTGATAGCATCATCGGGACTGATCTACACCCACTCGTCTTCGTGTATCTCGACGACATAATAATTCTGGGCCGAACGTTCGAAGAACATCTTCGCACTTTGGACATCGTTTTTCGTCGACTGCAGAGCGCACAGATGGTCATCAACCTCGACAAATGTGAGTTCGTCCGAACTACCATCCGCTACCTGGGTCATGTGGTTACCCCTGACGGTATTCGAACCGATCCAGACAAGGTAGAGGCTGTCGTGAGAATTCCACCCCCGTCAAATCTGAGGGAGTTGCGCCGATTCTTAGGAATTGCCTCCTGGTACAGACGTTTCGTCCCCAATTTTTCTACGTTATCGGCGCCACTGAACTCGTTACTGAAGAAGGGGTCAAAATGGTCATGGGAGGAGGAACATGAGCGGTCTTTTCAGGAGTTAAAACAAAAACTCACCCAAAGCCCAGTACTGTCGTGCCCAGATTTCACGAAACCCTTTTTCCTGCAAACCGACGCAAGCCGGGAAGGCCTGGGAATCGTCCTGTTCCAACGACATTCGAATCAAGAGTCCGTCGTGGCCTATGCCAGTAGGTCATTAACGCCCTTGGAAAAGAAGTACTCAACAACGGAGCAGGAATGCCTGGCAATCCTTTGGGGAATCCGAAAAATGCGGCCGTACTTGGAGGGTTACCATTTCACAGTGATTACCGACCACCATTCGTTAAGATGGTTACACACCCTTCAGAATCCTTCGGGTCGTCTCGCCCGTTGGGCACTCGAGCTCCAACAATATGATTTCGATATTGAATACCGGAAGGGGTGCCAGAACGTTGTGGCCGATGCCCTATCCAGGGCCCCACTCCCAGCAGAAGCCGATCACCAAATTTTCGCTATTACCGATGTGAGCTGGTACAACCGTGTCTGCAGCTCGCTTGGGGAACCCAACGAGAAGCACCCAGATTTCCAAATGATAAACGGAAGATTGCACAAACACATTCCAAGGCAGACGTCGTTCGATCCGAGCCCTGAGTGGAAGATATGCGTACCGGCAGAAGAAAGGTGGGCCGTTATGCGCGACAACCACGATAGTGTTACGTCGGGACACTTCGGGGTGGCGAAAACCATCCGCAGGATTCAAGAGCGTTACTACTGGCCAGGGTTGTCAAGGGACGTGAAGAAGTATGTAAGGGGTTGCGAGGTCTGTGCGAAATATAAGCCGTCGCAGCAGCGTCCAGCCGGAAGGATGACCACGATGCAGTGCTCACGTCCCTGGGAAGTTGTTTGCGCCGACTTTGTGGGACCATTGCCCAGGTCTACCAGGGGGCACGCTTACTTGCTCGTTTTCGTGGACAAATTTAGCAGATGGGTGGAACTCGTTCCGTGCCGTCTAGCAACCTCTCAGGTCGTGTTACAGGCTCTTAGAGAGAGAGTCGTTTATCGTTTCGGCTGCCCACAGATCTTCCTCACCGACAATGGGGTCCAGTTTACTAGCAAAGTGGTGGTAGATTTCCTATCGAGCAAGGGCATAGAACACCGAACAACCGCGTTGTACGCACCCCATGAGAACCCGACGGAACGGATGAACCGGACAATAAAAACTATGATAGCCCAGTACACCGGAGACAACCATAAGCGGTGGGACGCCTGTCTTGCAGAGATAGCTTTCGCCATAAACACTGCCAGGAGCGAAGCCTCAAAGTTCTCGCCTGCCGAAATACTCTTCGGGAGAAATTTGGGCAGTAAACCCGATGATGAGACAATTCAGGCAGAGGGGCATCCCGCGCTAAGGGAGTTGTGGAAACAGGCAAGCGCTAATAGTGAACAGGCGACAAATCGACAACAAAAATACTACAACCTTCGGCGAAGGTACTGGTCTCCAGAGATTGGGTCTCAAGTGTGGAGAAAGGAGCGGGTTTTGTCAAGTGCGGCCGACCACTTCGCGCAGAAGCTGGCAGGAAAATTCGGGGGACCATACAAGGTAGAGACACGTGTCCATCCCAACATTTACGAGATTAGGAGCCCTAGGGGTAAGATCGTGAGAGCGCATGTGCAAGACCTGAAGCCCTTCGTCGAACAGTTTGATAATAAAAGAAAAGAATAAAAGAATAAAAAAAAAAAAAAAAAAAAAAAAAAAAAAAAAAAAAAAAAAAAAAAAAAGAATAAAAGAATAAAAAATAAAAAAATAAAAAAAAAAAAAAAAAAAAAAAAAAAAAAAAAAAAGCAGAAAGCAGTTAACCTCTAACCCAAACGGCGCCATCCTTTCCAGTTTTCCATACACCAGGGAAAGGCACGGGTTTTGTGTCCATCCGGGTCAATCATTATAAGAGGAACCGTTCACCTACCTTAACCCTCAGTTGATCTTTTGCAGTCGAAGGATATGGATCGGAAACCAACGCACCCAAGAAAATTGGTACCTCCAAAGGGAGTTAAGGCCCCGCTACCTTACCAACCACCAATGGAGGCTCGACTTCGGCAGTCATTGCCCGTTAACTGTGGAAGTCACACGGTTGTCTTGCCGGCTTCAGACTCCATGCCCTCACTTTCACCAACAACTAAATCATCCCGATCGACCCCGCTGGCAACAGCAAAGACGATGCCACCCTTGCCTCCGTTGGTCCGCTTCAAGGAGCCAGCTGTATCCGAGGTTAGGCCCCCGAAGCCGGTAGTTACTTCAATAGTTACAATCGCGCCCGCCGGTGGCACCAACAAATCAAGGGAGAGCAAACGCGGGGAGATGCCGGTGGCAACACCGACTACGGGTATAAGGCCTAGTCCCACTTTGGAAACCAAGCGGCCGGGGGAACCGACCAGCAGCAGCAGCAGACCGGTATCAAAACCGACTACTGGCATGAGGCCTATCCCCACTTTGGTGAACAAACGGCCGGGGGAAGCGACCAGCAACAACGGCAAGCCTAGAAGGTCGGCAGAAGAAATCGAGGCTTGGTTAAGGACCGTAAAGGTCCGGCGTCCTAAATCGAAGAAGATGCACCAGACCCTGTTAAAAATTCAGGGAAAGCCCCCTATAAAGGTAACTTACTTGAACGGGGAGCAGGCACGGTTGCTGTGTTGCAACGTCCGGGTAGTGGTGCCTCTCACCTAGGTGGAGGCTCATGCAACGCCAAGCTGTAGGACAGCACAATTACGTTATAAATAACCTGTATTATTTTTTTTGTTTGTTGTTATGAATAAATTGAAAAAAAAAAAAAAAAAAAAAAAAAAAAAAAAAAAAAAAAAAAAAAAATGGATATATAGCAGTAAGATTTATTAGCTTACCATAAGAATTTGCGTTTTTTTTTAGTGATAAGCTTACCATAAGAATTAGAATTTAGAACACTTATCAATATTTGGCATCGGGTGCAGGGTTTATTTTCTGGGCTGAGCTCTCTTTCAGGGAGTAAAATATACCTCGTCGAGGTAGTGCGGGTCTTCGGACCAAAAACTCGCCCACGGGTATGACTCGGAAAAGAAAACTTACGTTTTCTTTTCATTAAGTAGGGGGGGAATGTAACGAGCCAGTTGCTCGTACATATTATTCCTACTTTTTATTTAATTGATTCATTACAGCCGTAATAATTATTTATCTTGAATTTAATCAATTTATATAAATACCACATTTTTCCCCTTTGTACTACTGTACCCATTTAGTCGCTGCGGGCCACGGTGACCATTGCAACCGTGGTCATTGACTGGCATGGAGTACAAGTAGTACAAAGGAAACATGTTTTCCATCATCAACATCACTAAAGTTACATGTTGATAATTCTCATTGGGTTGATGACTCAACCTACTTAAGAATGTGGGTTTTCGTCGGCAATGGGATGAATCAACCGAGGCTTGACGAACAGTAAAGCGAGTGGCAACGACCGCTGCCGAACTTCCGAAAGCAACAACCGATTCATCTTAACGCGGTTCGTCCGCTTACGCGATTCGTTCGCATCCGAACACAGTAGAGTAGAATCCCCGACTACTTTCCTCCTATCCTTTCCCTTTCCCCTCTTCTCTATACTAACCCCTCCCCTAACGCGGTTCGTCCGCTTACGCGATTCGTTCGCTTACGCAGTTCGTCTGCTTACGCGGTTCGTCCGCTTACGCGATTCGTTCGCTTACGCGATTAGTTCGCTTACGCGGTTCGTCCGCTTACGCGGTTCGTCCGCTTACGCGATTCGTTCGCTTACGCGGTTCGTCCGCTTACGCGGTTCGTCCGCTTACGCGATTCGTTCGCTTACGCGATTAGTTCGCTTACGCGGTTCGTCCGCTTACGCGGTTCGTCCGCTTACGCGATTCGTTCGCTTACGCAGTTCGGCTGCTTACGCGGTTCGTCCGCTTACGCGATTCGTTCGCTTACGCGGTTCGTCCGCTTCAACCAGTTGTATTCCCCTGCCCCTCTTTTCGTTGCAGAAACCAGTGCGAGCTCCATCGGCCGTCACCATCATCACCCTCGTATACGAGCACCGTCGGCCCGACTCAACTGTCACCTTCGTGCACGAACACCATCATTAACATCAACGCCCCGACCATCGTCGACCCGACTCCATCATCGTCATCACGCCCGAACATCAGCAACTGACGTCAACCTCATCAACCCACACGAACATCGTCGACCCGACTCCACCGTCGTCATCGTACCCGAACATCATCGACCCGACTCCACCGTCGTCATCGTACCCGAACATCATCGACCCGACATCCTCGTCATCTCAGTATACAACACCGTCAACCCGACTCCACCGTCGTCACCGAACCCGAATCAGTCACCGTCGTCGGCCCGACACCATCGTCATCCCAGTACACGAACACTGTCGGCCCGACCGCACCGTCATCACCGTCCACGATCAACGTCGGCCCAAAATCATCGTCTCTACCGCACACGAACATCATTGGCCCGACCCCACCATCATCAACGTACACGAACACCGTCTGCCCAATATCGTCACACCAGCCAGTTCATCGGCCCTGTTCATCATCGTATCCAGTCAACTCGCCGTCAAGCAATATCGTCCACTCACCACCCCGCGCTGCACGAGTCTCCGTCATCGTCCGATCAACCCAGCCCAACATTCCTAGTCAAAGCCCCGCCAGTCGTCGCCAATCATTGCCCTTACCCACGATTGTATTGTACATAAACAAGAATTATCAATAAAACCTCATAAAAGTATATAAGTAGTGTGTTATTATTTAAGGTTTGTGGATCCTTGAAAGACTACCCTGGACGGCCACTGGCCTACCTCAGCCCACGAAGAAAACCACGTTACAAATGGCGCCCGAGCAGGGACCCGATCAGAATCGATCTGCGGAAAATCGTAAAACAACCGCCAGCGAGGATGAATCGAGTTCCCCACACTACGACAACAAGCCCAGCGGTTCCACACAGTTGACGACCGAATCACTGGGATGGATATACCTACTAAAGAAGGAGCAATTGATTGAGCAGTGTCAGACTGCTAACATCCCCACCGAAGGCTATACGGTGGATGGCCTGAGGAAGGAGTTAGCCAAATACATCCGAGCCAAACGACTGAGGGCTTCGACCGAAAATATTCTCAAAGAGCTAGAAGCCGAATTAAAGGCCGAAGAGAACAAAGTAGTGGAATCCCTGATAGTACCAAACATGGCCGGAATGAAAACTCATCCAGCAACGACTCCCAGACACGAACCGGCCGATCACGAAGTAATGGGTATCGTCCAACGATGGGATTTGAAATATACTGGTGAGGGGGACCTAATGGAGTTCCTCGAGAGGATGGAGGAGCTCGCCGAATGCCATCATCTCTCCCAAGACCGATTATTGCCCACACTCCTCAGCGTACTACAAGGGAATGCCCTGAAGTGGTATAGGGTAAAGAGGGTTGAGATCACGAACTGGTCCCAATTTCGAACGGAGGTGGGAAAATTTTTCTTATCAAAGAGACACACCGCCCAGCTGGAACATTCATTCTATAACCGCCGGCAATACCAGCGCGAGAGGGCAAAGGATTATATCCTGAGCATGCTGACAACAGCACGACAACACCCAAGACTTCGCGAGATGAACCACCTCGACCGAATATATGATGGTTTAAGACCCGAATATCGTCACTATATTCGGAGGAACGATTTCCACACGTTGGATGAATTGGTCGGGCTAACCGATGACTACGAGCTGTTGAAGAAAGACGAATCTCGCCAGTCGCAGCCCCATACCTCGCATATGGTAGTAGGATCTCCATACACCAGAAACGACCACTGTTGGCGTTGCAAGCGTCCGGGACATTTCCGTACCCAGTGCAAAAACCCCCGCATCCTGTTCTGTTCGTATTGTGGTACGGAGGGGACGTTAACGAAGGACTGCAGTTGTCAGGCTCAGCACTACGACGAACAAGGCGATGAGCCGCCCACCACCCGATATTTCATCGAGGTAGTAATATATGGCCACCCCTTCGAGGCGCTCATCGACACCGGGGCCTCCTCGAGTTATATCTCGGACACCTTGAAGGACTTTTTGATCCAGCGGGGCGTCCAGCCAGAGGGTATGCGACGGAAGGTCCAAATGGCCGACAGGCGCCTAACCACTTGCACCGACTTATACACAATCGACATCCAATACAGTGGGAGAAGCACTCCTCTGCGGGTGGCCGTACTCCCGACTCTGGCGGAAACTCTCATACTGGGAATGGATTTCCTCTGTCACCGAAACATTACACTCTATCTGGACAACAAAGCCGTACGCCGCCCCGTCAGCGAACCCTTAGTATCAACCCAGTTCCTCTCGGCACTTACCTCACGCGATTTTCTCTCAGAGGAACAGAATAACTCCCTGGCTCGACTCCTGCAAGAACACCAAACTCGTTTTGAGGGTGTCAAGGGGGTGTGTAACAAGGCCGAACATCATATAACTCTCCTCTCCGATAAGCCATTTAAGCAAAAATACACGCCCCGGAATCCTGCGATGATGCAGATAATCAACGAGGAAGTCGACAAGCTCTTAGACGAGGGGCGCGTCGAACCCTCTAATAGCCCCTACAGCTCACCAGTCGTCTTGGCCAGGAAAAAGAACGGAGGCTGGCGCATGTGTATCGATTACCGCCAGCTAAATGCCATTAGTGAACCCGACGCCTACCCCCTTCCCCAGGTCAATGCCATCCTAGATCAGTTAAGGGAGGCGAAATTTATTTCATCACTGGATCTAAAAAACGGATATTGGCAAATACCCCTCGCTAAGGGGAGTCGACGATATACGGCGTTTACCGTTCCCGGGCGTGGATTGTTTCAGTGGAAGGTGATGCCATTCGGCCTCCACTCCGCCCCGGCCACATTCCAGCGCACCATTGATAGCATCATCGGGACTGATCTACACCCACTCGTCTTCGTGTATCTCGACGACATAATAATTCTGGGCCGAACGTTCGAAGAACATCTTCGCACTTTGGACATCGTTTTTCGTCGACTGCAGAGCGCACAGATGGTCATCAACCTCGACAAATGTGAGTTCGTCCGAACTACCATCCGCTACCTGGGTCATGTGGTTACCCCTGACGGTATTCGAACCGATCCAGACAAGGTAGAGGCTGTCGTGAGAATTCCACCCCCGTCAAATCTGAGGGAGTTGCGCCGATTCTTAGGAATTGCCTCCTGGTACAGACGTTTCGTCCCCAATTTTTCTACGTTATCGGCGCCACTGAACTCGTTACTGAAGAAGGGGTCAAAATGGTCATGGGAGGAGGAACATGAGCGGTCTTTTCAGGAGTTAAAACAAAAACTCACCCAAAGCCCAGTACTGTCGTGCCCAGATTTCACGAAACCCTTTTTCCTGCAAACCGACGCAAGCCGGGAAGGCCTGGGAATCGTCCTGTTCCAACGACATTCGAATCAAGAGTCCGTCGTGGCCTATGCCAGTAGGTCATTAACGCCCTTGGAAAAGAAGTACTCAACAACGGAGCAGGAATGCCTGGCAATCCTTTGGGGAATCCGAAAAATGCGGCCGTACTTGGAGGGTTACCATTTCACAGTGATTACCGACCACCATTCGTTAAGATGGTTACACACCCTTCAGAATCCTTCGGGTCGTCTCGCCCGTTGGGCACTCGAGCTCCAACAATATGATTTCGATATTGAATACCGGAAGGGGTGCCAGAACGTTGTGGCCGATGCCCTATCCAGGGCCCCACTCCCAGCAGAAGCCGATCACCAAATTTTCGCTATTACCGATGTGAGCTGGTACAACCGTGTCTGCAGCTCGCTTGGGGAACCCAACGAGAAGCACCCAGATTTCCAAATGATAAACGGAAGATTGCACAAACACATTCCAAGGCAGACGTCGTTCGATCCGAGCCCTGAGTGGAAGATATGCGTACCGGCAGAAGAAAGGTGGGCCGTTATGCGCGACAACCACGATAGTGTTACGTCGGGACACTTCGGGGTGGCGAAAACCATCCGCAGGATTCAAGAGCGTTACTACTGGCCAGGGTTGTCAAGGGACGTGAAGAAGTATGTAAGGGGTTGCGAGGTCTGTGCGAAATATAAGCCGTCGCAGCAGCGTCCAGCCGGAAGGATGACCACGATGCAGTGCTCACGTCCCTGGGAAGTTGTTTGCGCCGACTTTGTGGGACCATTGCCCAGGTCTACCAGGGGGCACGCTTACTTGCTCGTTTTCGTGGACAAATTTAGCAGATGGGTGGAACTCGTTCCGTGCCGTCTAGCAACCTCTCAGGTCGTGTTACAGGCTCTTAGAGAGAGAGTCGTTTATCGTTTCGGCTGCCCACAGATCTTCCTCACCGACAATGGGGTCCAGTTTACTAGCAAAGTGGTGGTAGATTTCCTATCGAGCAAGGGCATAGAACACCGAACAACCGCGTTGTACGCACCCCATGAGAACCCGACGGAACGGATGAACCGGACAATAAAAACTATGATAGCCCAGTACACCGGAGACAACCATAAGCGGTGGGACGCCTGTCTTGCAGAGATAGCTTTCGCCATAAACACTGCCAGGAGCGAAGCCTCAAAGTTCTCGCCTGCCGAAATACTCTTCGGGAGAAATTTGGGCAGTAAACCCGATGATGAGACAATTCAGGCAGAGGGGCATCCCGCGCTAAGGGAGTTGTGGAAACAGGCAAGCGCTAATAGTGAACAGGCGACAAATCGACAACAAAAATACTACAACCTTCGGCGAAGGTACTGGTCTCCAGAGATTGGGTCTCAAGTGTGGAGAAAGGAGCGGGTTTTGTCAAGTGCGGCCGACCACTTCGCGCAGAAGCTGGCAGGAAAATTCGGGGGACCATACAAGGTAGAGACACGTGTCCATCCCAACATTTACGAGATTAGGAGCCCTAGGGGTAAGATCGTGAGAGCGCATGTGCAAGACCTGAAGCCCTTCGTCGAACAGTTTGATAATAAAAGAAAAGAATAAAAGAATAAAAAAAAAAAAAAAAAAAAAAAAAAAAAAAAAAAAAAAAAAAAAAAAGAATAAAAGAATAAAAAATAAAAAAATAAAAAAAAAAAAAAAAAAAAAAAAAAAAAAAAAAAAGCAGAAAGCAGTTAACCTCTAACCCAAACGGCGCCATCCTTTCCAGTTTTCCATACACCAGGGAAAGGCACGGGTTTTGTGTCCATCCGGGTCAATCATTATAAGAGGAACCGTTCACCTACCTTAACCCTCAGTTGATCTTTTGCAGTCGAAGGATATGGATCGGAAACCAACGCACCCAAGAAAATTGGTACCTCCAAAGGGAGTTAAGGCCCCGCTACCTTACCAACCACCAATGGAGGCTCGACTTCGGCAGTCATTGCCCGTTAACTGTGGAAGTCACACGGTTGTCTTGCCGGCTTCAGACTCCATGCCCTCACTTTCACCAACAACTAAATCATCCCGATCGACCCCGCTGGCAACAGCAAAGACGATGCCACCCTTGCCTCCGTTGGTCCGCTTCAAGGAGCCAGCTGTATCCGAGGTTAGGCCCCCGAAGCCGGTAGTTACTTCAATAGTTACAATCGCGCCCGCCGGTGGCACCAACAAATCAAGGGAGAGCAAACGCGGGGAGATGCCGGTGGCAACACCGACTACGGGTATAAGGCCTAGTCCCACTTTGGAAACCAAGCGGCCGGGGGAACCGACCAGCAGCAGCAGCAGACCGGTATCAAAACCGACTACTGGCATGAGGCCTATCCCCACTTTGGTGAACAAACGGCCGGGGGAAGCGACCAGCAACAACGGCAAGCCTAGAAGGTCGGCAGAAGAAATCGAGGCTTGGTTAAGGACCGTAAAGGTCCGGCGTCCTAAATCGAAGAAGATGCACCAGACCCTGTTAAAAATTCAGGGAAAGCCCCCTATAAAGGTAACTTACTTGAACGGGGAGCAGGCACGGTTGCTGTGTTGCAACGTCCGGGTAGTGGTGCCTCTCACCTAGGTGGAGGCTCATGCAACGCCAAGCTGTAGGACAGCACAATTACGTTATAAATAACCTGTATTATTTTTTTTGTTTGTTGTTATGAATAAATTGAAAAAAAAAAAAAAAAAAAAAAAAAAAAAAAAAAAAAAAAAAAAAAAAATGGATATATAGCAGTAAGATTTATTAGCTTACCATAAGAATTTGCGTTTTTTTTTAGTGATAAGCTTACCATAAGAATTAGAATTTAGAACACTTATCAATATTTGGCATCGGGTGCAGGGTTTATTTTCTGGGCTGAGCTCTCTTTCAGGGAGTAAAATATACCTCGTCGAGGTAGTGCGGGTCTTCGGACCAAAAACTCGCCCACGGGTATGACTCGGAAAAGAAAACTTACGTTTTCTTTTCATTAAGTAGGGGGGGAATGTAACGAGCCAGTTGCTCGTACATATTATTCCTACTTTTTATTTAATTGATTCATTACAGCCGTAATAATTATTTATCTTGAATTTAATCAATTTATATAAATACCACATTTTTCCCCTTTGTACTACTGTACCCATTTAGTCGCTGCGGGCCACGGTGACCATTGCAACCGTGGTCATTGACTGGCATGGAGTACAAGTAGTACAAAGGAAACATGTTTTCCATCATCAACATCACTAAAGTTACATGTTGATAATTCTCATTGGGTTGATGACTCAACCTACTTAAGAATGTGGGTTTTCGTCGGCAATGGGATGAATCAACCGAGGCTTGACGAACAGTAAAGCGAGTGGCAACGACCGCTGCCGAACTTCCGAAAGCAACAACCGATTCATCTTAACGCGGTTCGTCCGCTTACGCGATTCGTTCGCATCCGAACACAGTAGAGTAGAATCCCCGACTACTTTCCTCCTATCCTTTCCCTTTCCCCTCTTCTCTATACTAACCCCTCCCCTAACGCGGTTCGTCCGCTTACGCGATTCGTTCGCTTACGCAGTTCGTCTGCTTACGCGGTTCGTCCGCTTACGCGATTCGTTCGCTTACGCGATTAGTTCGCTTACGCGGTTCGTCCGCTTACGCGGTTCGTCCGCTTACGCGATTCGTTCGCTTACGCGGTTCGTCCGCTTACGCGGTTCGTCCGCTTACGCGATTCGTTCGCTTACGCGATTAGTTCGCTTACGCGGTTCGTCCGCTTACGCGGTTCGTCCGCTTACGCGATTCGTTCGCTTACGCAGTTCGGCTGCTTACGCGGTTCGTCCGCTTACGCGATTCGTTCGCTTACGCGGTTCGTCCGCTTCAACCAGTTGTATTCCCCTGCCCCTCTTTTCGTTGCAGAAACCAGTGCGAGCTCCATCGGCCGTCACCATCATCACCCTCGTATACGAGCACCGTCGGCCCGACTCAACTGTCACCTTCGTGCACGAACACCATCATTAACATCAACGCCCCGACCATCGTCGACCCGACTCCATCATCGTCATCACGCCCGAACATCAGCAACTGACGTCAACCTCATCAACCCACACGAACATCGTCGACCCGACTCCACCGTCGTCATCGTACCCGAACATCATCGACCCGACTCCACCGTCGTCATCGTACCCGAACATCATCGACCCGACATCCTCGTCATCTCAGTATACAACACCGTCAACCCGACTCCACCGTCGTCACCGAACCCGAATCAGTCACCGTCGTCGGCCCGACACCATCGTCATCCCAGTACACGAACACTGTCGGCCCGACCGCACCGTCATCACCGTCCACGATCAACGTCGGCCCAAAATCATCGTCTCTACCGCACACGAACATCATTGGCCCGACCCCACCATCATCAACGTACACGAACACCGTCTGCCCAATATCGTCACACCAGCCAGTTCATCGGCCCTGTTCATCATCGTATCCAGTCAACTCGCCGTCAAGCAATATCGTCCACTCACCACCCCGCGCTGCACGAGTCTCCGTCATCGTCCGATCAACCCAGCCCAACATTCCTAGTCAAAGCCCCGCCAGTCGTCGCCAATCATTGCCCTTACCCACGATTGTATTGTACATAAACAAGAATTATCAATAAAACCTCATAAAAGTATATAAGTAGTGTGTTATTATTTAAGGTTTGTGGATCCTTGAAAGACTACCCTGGACGGCCACTGGCCTACCTCAGCCCACGAAGAAAACCACGTTACAAGAACAATTACCTGATTTAAAATATAAAAATCGAAAATTATTTTTTATTTCTTATGCTCAATCCATGTGTTTTGATATCCATCGGGATTTTTATCCTTTTGTATTGGCTAAAGAGTATTATCCTCCGGAGCGTTTAAGAGTCCTTGTATCATTAGCAAATCTTGAAGAATTTTCCAAAGTGTTTCTTTGTCGTCGTGGTAGTCCAATGAATCCTGAAAATAAGTGTAAAGTCTATTAAGATTAAGATAAATCTTTATTTGTATTTATTTAAATAGTCTAATAAATTCAATCCAAAAATATAAAGTGTATAATTTATAAAAAAATATATATATATTTTTTTAGCTGCCCAACAAAAACTATGAAAGTAGTTAAGATGAAAAATAAATTGTAAAAAGAATTTGTGCTATTACACTCAAAACAAGTGAACCCTATATTTCACTAAAGCCGATTTAATTATATTTTAGTTCATAGAATTATTAAGTTTTAAGAAAATTTTCATAACTTTAATAATTTTGTGCGTAATTTAATGAAATTAACTAAAACTGAGGAAAACATTATACACAAATGAAGCATAAAGATAAATGTAAATTTTACCAATAACAAACCCATCATGAACTTCGTATGGTACTAAAGACATTTTTGCAATTTTAAACTCCAATTTTTTCCTTCAAACATGACAATTTTCACTAACAAGTGAAAATGAAAAAAATGAATTATGTCGAATAAATTTTCTTGCATTTGTCTAATACAGTTTCGTTAAAATTTTCTAAAATTAATATATTTTTTCAAAAATTAACTAGGTTAGGTTAGGTGGCAACCCGATGTATCAGGCTCACTTAGACTATTCAGTCCATTGTGATACCACATTGGCGAACTTCTCTCTTATCACTGAGTGCTGCCCGATTCCATGTTAAGCTCAATGACAAGGGACCTCCTTTTTATAGCCGAATCCGAACGGCGTTCCACATTGCAGTAAAACCACTTAGAGAAGCTTTGAAACCCTTAGAAATGTCACCAGCATTACTGAGGTGGGATAATCCACCGCTGAAAAATTTTTGGTGTTCGGTCGAAGCAGGAATCGAATCGGGGTATATTAACTTTGTCATTCCGTTTGTAACACATCGACATATTGCTCTAAGACCCCATAAAGTATATATATTCTGGGTCTTGGTGAAATTCTGAGTCGATCTAAGCATGTCCGTCCGCCCGTCTGTCTGTTGAAATCACGCTAACTTCAAACTTGGCACAAGTAGTTGTTATTAATGTAGGTCAGATGATATTGCAAATGGACCATATCAGTCCACTTTTACGTATAGCCCCCATATAAACGGACCCCCAGATTTGGCTTGTGGAGCTTCTAAGGGAAGCAAATTGGTCCATATCGGTCCATAATAATATAGCCCCCATATAAAAAGCACCCCAGATTTGTCCTCCGGAGCCTCTTGTAGGAGTAAAATTCATCCGATCCGGTTGAAATTTGTAACTTGGTGCTAGTATGTGATCTCTAACAAACATGCAAGAATTAGTCCATATCGGTCCATAATTATATATAGCCCCCATATAAATCGATCCCCAGATTTGACCTCCGGAACCTCTTGGAGGAGCAAAATTCATCCGATTCGGTTGAAATTTGGTACGTGGTGTTAGTATATGGTATCTAAAACCGTGCAACAATTGGTCCATATCGGTCCATAATTACATATAGCCCCCATATAAACCGTTCCCCAGATTTGATCTTCGGAGCCTCTTCCAAGAGCAAAATTCATCCGATCCGGTTGAAATTTGGAACGTGGTGTTAGTATATGGCCGTTAATAACCATCCCAAAACTGGTCCATATCGGTCTATAGTTATATATAGCCGATCCCCAATCACACAAAAATTGGTCCATATTGGTTCATAATCATGGTTGCCACTCGAGCCAAAAATAATCTACCAAAATTTTTTTTCTATAGAAAATTTTGTCAAAATTTTATTTCTATAGAAAATTTTGTCCAAATTTGATTTCTATAGCAAATTTTATCCAAATTTTATTTCTATAGAAAATTGTGTCCAAATTTTACTTCTATAGAAAATGTTGTCAAAATTTTATTTCTATAGAAACTTTTGTCAAAATTTTATTTCTGTAGAAAATTTTGTCATACTTAATTACATACGTATTTAATCGGCCTTTTTGAGTTTAATATATACCACGTATGGACTACCTTTCAATTTAGAAGACGGTGTCAGGAAGTTTTAAGATACCTTGCCTTCGGCAAGTTTCACCGCAATCCAAGTAATTCGATTGTGGATGACGGTCTTCAGTAGAAGTTTCTACTAGAGGTTTGCACAATTCCATTTGTTAATGCAGAGTACACGTGTACTTGCTAAATGAGTACATATATTTGAGAGAGTCGCAAAGCAATTGGTACACATTTTAATGAACACCAAAAGCCACGAGTAACTTCTTGTTGCTACTCTGATGTCTTCACTACCAACAAACACATATTCCTCTTTCTCTCTTATTGAAGTGTACTCAGAGTGATCACGTCGAGTATGTTGCGAGAGCAAAACTTCATAGAGTACTCCATGTACCACGTGCAGTTTCAGAAATACAAGAAAACATTTACTCTCCATAATATATGTTTTCGGATTGATATAAAGAACGGCAAACGTTAAGGTAAGTGTGTGACATACATAAATATATGAAATATGTGACATACATACATATCTATGATTAATAATAATGGAAAGTTTTGCTTCGCACATAACTGAGCAATACTTGTGGTACCACGTGAAGTGAAGAGAATCCATGTTGTACTTTTTCTCAAGTACTTACATTTTTATTGTTCCTTTTTTTCGGAACACATATTGTTTCGGATAAGTACTTGGTGGCATTTGACAAGCAAGTGTTCTCTTCACTTCACTACTTGCGCTCTGAGAGAAAGACAGTGTATGTACTATATTCGACAGCGAATTGCATACATGTATTGAAAAGTTATTCGATGCAGACCTCTAGTTTCTACGCAATCCATGGTGGAGGGTACATAAGCGTCGGTCTGACCGAACTTACGGCCGTATATACTTGTTTCAGTTTACCTTAGCAATACTGTATGCTGGAGAATAACGACTTACCGCACTGTTTCATTTACCATACAATAGTTTTTCATGAGATCTGTCATGTATAAAATACATTGGATCTAATATATAGATTTTCTCTATATGGGGCAACTAACAACAGCCCTGGGGCTACTGCCATCGTTGTGCAATGGTTAGCATGCCCGCCTTGCATACACAAGGTCGTGGGTTCGATTCCTGCTTCAATCGAACACCAAAAATTTTTTCAGCGGTAGATTATCCCACCTCAGTAATGCTGGTGACATTTCTGAGGGTTTCAAAACTTCTCTAAGTGGTTTCACTGCAATGTGGAACGCCGTTCGGACTCGGCTATAAAAAGGAGGAATCGGGCAGCACTCAGTGATAAGAGAGAAATTCACCAATGTGGTATCACAATGGACTGAATAGTCTAAGTGAGCCTGATACATTGGGCTGCCACCTAACCTAACCTAACCTAGCCGAGTCGGAACTACGTTTCACTTTGCAGTGAAACCACTTAGAAAAGCTTTGAAACACTCAGAAATGTCACCAGCATTACTAACGGGGGAGCCTGATACATTGGGCTGCCACCTAACCTAACCTAACCAACTGCCATCTGGAGTGAGGAACCGAGTTGCTGTGCGCTGGTTATTGAATAGAGTGGCCGGTTTTTGGCTCAGTCTGCGGGGCGCGGTTCAATGGCAACACTGTCCTGACAAAAAAAAAAAAACGTGTATGGCCATAGCATACCTTACACGGTTGCCACTCAAGGCAAAAATAATCTACCAAAATTTGAAGAAAATTTTACCAAAAGATACCGAAGAAAACAATCTTATTTTGTCAAAATTTTACTTCTATAGAAAATTATGTCAAAACTGTATTTCTATAGAAAATTTTGTCAAAATTTTATTTTTATAGAAAATTTTATCAAAATTTTATTTCTATAGAAATTTTTAGCAAAATTTTAATTCTATAGAAAATTTTGACACAATTTTATTTCTATAGAAAATTTGGTCAAATTTTTATTTCTATAGAAAATTTTGTAAAAGTTTTATTTCTACAGAAAATTTTGTCAAAATTTTATTTTTAGAGAAAATTTTGTTAAAATTTTATTTTTATTGAAAATTTTATCAAAATTTTATTTCTCAGAAAATTTTGTCAAAAATTTTATTTTTCCGAAAATTTTGTCAAAATTTTATTTTTCCGAAAATTTTGTCAAAATTTTATTTCAATAGAAAATTTTGTCAAAAATTTTATTTTTCCGAAAATTTTGTCAAAATTTTATTTTTCCGAAAATTTTGTCAAAATTTTATTTCAATAGAAAATTTTGTCAACATTTTTTCTATCGAAAATGTGTTCAAAATTGTTTCCTATTTATGAATTATGAACCGTGATACCTAATCCATTAGGGTGACATCTCAAATGCTACTCACCTGTGCTTTAGATTACCGTTTTGCCTTTTCCGTAAAAAAATCCTTTAGTCTTTCATTGTCAATTAAAAAATCCATTCTCTACCAATGATGTGAAAAACAGTCTTAAAATTTTGTCAAATTTGTAGATGAATGATACCGGACAATTTTAAAATATAGCACCAATGAAGAGAAACCAATAATAACAAACAAAACGAATAAAGATAGAGGAAGCATGCTCAAAAACAAACCCAGCCAACTACATTCGAATCGATGATTTGTCAAAATTTTATTTCAAATCGATGATTTGACTTTGGCAAAGGATAAGAGATATGCATGCAAATTTGTTTAGGCAGTAGCCGACTATCAAACCTTTTTTCGGAAGGTTCAAGTGTAGTTTACTTTGGGTTGAGTGAATTACCCGAATTTATTCTGATAATTGGTTGATAGTTTTACTGCAAGTAGATGATGCTGATAAGGAATGTGGTAATTCCGAAACGTGCGTCCATCCAACCATCTTGCAGTCTATAGGGCTTTGCCCAAATAAATTTGACAAGCATACTTTTCCTCGGTTGGTTAAGCTACACTTGTAGTTTAGTCAATGTATGGTTTTAAGCTGAAATCAAAAAACAACAACAATGCTTAAAGAACAAAACTAACAATATCAAAACAAAACGAATGAAATAAAATTTTAACAAAATTTTCTTTAGAATTAAAATTTTTACAAAATTTTCTATAGAAATAAAATATTGACAAGGTTTTCTATAGAAATACAACTTTGACAAATTTTTCTAAAGAAATAAAATTTTGACAACATTTTCTTTAAAAATAAAATGTTGACAAAATTTTCTATAGACATAGAATTTTGACAAAATTTCCTATAGAAATAAAATTTTGACAAAATTTTCTATAGAAATAAAATTTTGACAAAATAAAATGTTGACAAAACTTTCTATTGAAATGCAATTTTGACAAAATTTTCTATACAATTAAGATTTTGACAAAATTTTCTGTAGAAACAACAATGCTTAAAGAACAAAACCAACAATAACAAAACAAAACGAATGAAATAAAATTTTGACAAAATTTTCTTTAGAATTAAAATTTTTACAAAATTTTCTATAGAAATAAAATATTGACAAGGTTTTCTAAAGGAATAAAATTTTTGACAAATTTTTCTAAAGAAATAAAATTTTGACAAAATTTTCTGTAGAAACAAAAATTTTGAGAAAAGGTTGTATGGAACTTTTGAGAAAACTTTCGATAGAAATAAAATTTTGACAAAATTGTCTATAGAAATAAAATTTTGACAAAACTTTCGATAGAAATAAAATTTTGAAAAAATTTTCTATAGAAATAAAATTTTGACAAAATTTTCTATAGAAATAAAATATTGACAAAACTTTCTATGGGAACAAAATTTTGACAAAATTTTCTAAAAAAATACAATTTTGGCAAAATTTTCTTTAAAAATAAAATTTTGACAAAATTTTCTTTAAAAATAAAATTGTGACAAAATTTTCTTTAAAAATAAAATTGTGACAAAATTTTCTATAAAAATAAAATGTTGACAAAATTTTTCTACAGAAATAAAATTTTGACAAAACTTTCTATAAAAATAAAATGTTGACAAAATTTTCAATAGAAATAAAATATTGACAAAACTTTCTATGGGAATAAAATTTTGACAAAATTTTCTATAGAATAAAAATTTTGACAAGGTTTTCTATAGGAATAAAATTTTGAGAAAATTTTCCAAAAAAAAAAAAAATTACAAAATTTTCTTTAAAAATAAAATTTTGACAAAATTTTCTATAGAAAAAAAATTTTGACAAAATTTTCTATAGAAATAAAATTTTGACAAAACTTTCTATTGAAATACAATTTTGACAAAATTTTTATAGAATTAAGATTTTGGCAAAATTTTCTATAGAAATAAAATTTTGAGAAAATGTTCTATGGAACTTTTGAGAAAACTTTCGATAGAAATAAAATTTTGACAAAATTTTCTATAAAAAAAAAATTATTTTTGACAAAATTTGCTATAGAAGTCAAATTTTGACAAAATTTGCTATAGAAATGAAATTTTGACAACATTTTCTATAGAAATAAAATTTTGACAAAATTTTCTATATAAATACAACTTTGACAAATTTTTCTAAAGAAATAAAATTTTGACAAAATTTTCTTTAAAAATAAAATTTTGACAAAATTTTCTATAGAAATAAAATTTTGACAAAACTTTCTATTGAAATGCAATTTTGAAAAAAAATTTCTATAGAATTAAGATTTTGACAAAATTTTCTATAGAAATAAGATTTTGATAAAATTTTCTATAGAAACAAAAATTTTGAGAAAATATTCTATGGAACTTTTGAGAAAACTTTCGATAGAAATAAAATTTTGACAAAATATTCTATAGAAAAAAATGTTGACAAAACTTTTGATAGAAATAAAATTTTGACAAAATTTTCTATAGAAATAAAATGTTGACAACATTTTCTATTGAAATGCAATTTTGACAAAATTTTCTATACAATTATGATTTTGGCAAAATTTTCTATAGAAACAAAAATTTTGAGAAAATCTTCTATGGAACTTTTGAGAAAACTTTCGATAGAAATAAAATTTTGACAAAATTGTCTATAGAAATAAAATTTTGACAAAATTTTCTATAGAAACAAAATATTGACAAATTTTCTATGGGAATAAAATTTTGACAAAATTTTCTTTAAAAATAAAATTTTGACAAAATTTTCAATAGAAATAAAATTTTGACAAAATTTTTCTATAGAAATAAAATTTTGACAAAACTTTCTATAAAAATAAAATGTTGACAAAATTTTCTAATAAAATTTTGAGAAAATGTTCTATGGAACTTTTGAGAAAACTTTCGATAGAAATAAAATTTTGACAAAATTGTCTATAGAAATAAAATTTTGAAAAAATTTTCGATAGAAATAAAATTTTGACAGAATTAAGATTTTGACAAAATTTTCTATAGAAATAAAATTTTGAGAAAATGTTCAATGGAAATTTTGAGAAAATGTTCTATGGAACTTTTGAGAAAACTTTCTATCGAAATAAAATTTTGACAAAATTGTCTATAGAAATAAAATTTGATAAAATTTTCTATAGAAGTAAAATTTTCACAAAATTTTCTATAGAAATAAAATTTTGACCAAATTTTACATTGAAATAAAATTTTGAACAAAACTTTCTATAGAAAGAATTTTCTCCAAATAGGTAGATTATTTGTGACTCGAGCGGAAACCGTGCGGATCCTCTTGTAGGAGCAAATTTTATCGAATCCAAAAAATGATCCATATCAGTCCATAATTATATAAAGCTCCCACATAAACCGATATCCAGATTTGATTTTCTGAGCTTATTCCATTCACGGTTTCAAAGTATTTTGTTTTTCGGAGAAAAACATTATTATAGAGATTGCCTCATCCGTGTTGCCATTTGGAAGCTCTTCCCCTTATTGAAAAAATGAAGAATTTTATTTTCTCCATCGACAAAGCCTATTAAGCCAATTATATTTTGGCGTGAACTCAATGTGAATAAAGGCACTCCATTCATGTGATCAATGCGTAGGCTAAGTTCGCGAATAAGATTTTTAATTTATGTATGATTTTCCATTATAAGGAACCTATTTATTTTATATCGCTATAGGCCAAGACTACTGTGGACAATAAATAATAATAAAGTCGAGCCAAGATTTATTGAAAAAAAATGTCACTTTAGAATAAACTCTGCCTTTGTGAGGGCCATCAGATAACATGCAACAGCATTTCAATTGCCAAAATTCCGAGTATGAGTCTTTAGCAATTAACTGCTTTGAAGTCCTTCAGCTATTGCCAATTGATATAAGGACCTCCCTAAAAAACGGGAAGCAGTTCTATGTTTGCTCATAGTACAAGAGCAATAAATAAAATTAGAAGAGATACACGGATGAAAAATACTGTTTTTCATATGTTTGGCTATAAACATTATATGTTTGGAACACAAATTTTTAAACACAATATTTTTGAGTGCAAGCATATAATGTTCATAAACTAGCATAACATGTTTGGGACATATATGTTAATATGTTAGAACATATTATGTTTGGGACATAAAATGTTTGTAAATATAATATGCTTGGATGCAAACATATATTAATTTAGAAATAGCCTATAAACATATATGTGTTTAGTAGCTTGGAGCGCTATTTAACAGGGAGCGATATTGAATTAAGTTGGTGGTGGTTGCTTGTTATTACAAAATTAACATTTTATTTTCCCTTGGGCAATTGATCAGCTACTTCTTTGATCCTTACAAACTGTGTGGTCCGCTGTTCGAATCCCCGTCCGGCAAAAGGTAAAATTAAAAAAAAATCATAAAATTGAATAATTTCTTCTACAATGTTTGTATTACAGAAAAAGGTGCTAAGAACTAAAAAATCTCGTGGAAGTGAGAAAGATGTGAGGGAATATACAATTAGGCAGAAACAAAATTTTGAGCATTCAGGTCGAAAACCTATGTTGTTAGCACCTATATTACCTGTTTATTTTCATAATCCATTATGATTGTAAATATATAAATAAATAAATAAAATTTTGAGCACAATATTGTTTGGGAGAATTTTTTTAAGCATATAATATTTTTTGGTGCAAAATGCTTCCAAACATATTATATGTTCACATAATAACATATTGTTTTTTGGAAGACAACATTATTGAATTTGGTTGCAAAAATACAAAATGTTTGGAACTTAGACTACCCAAACATATATTGTTTAGACCAATATGCTTTCAAACATATTATATATTGGAAGAGATCAAACATATAAATGTTTGGGCAATACCCAAAAATGTATATGCTTGAAGCAAAATATGTTTGGGAGTATATGTTACAGAAGCGATTTTTTGTGAGGGTGTAGAAAAGCGCTAAATCAAATGGAAAAACATTTGTCAAAATCAACGAAGACATGTGAACAAATCCAAATTTCAAATGAAGTATGAAACAAACTTGCAGTGAAATGAACTATGGCCGTCATTGATTAGGAATGGAGACGTTGGTGAATTTTAAAGCTCATGCCGCCTGCCTTCATCATCATCATCGAGAGGGGATAGCTCAGTGGTAAGCACTAAATCATTTTCCAGAGTAAACCAGAAGTAAGTGTAAACCCACTCCACTGCACAACCAACATCCAATCTTCATCAGCTATAGCCAGGCAAAGAAAAATCTGCGCTATGACATACGGTTTCTTAAATCCGATTCGTAGCTCCAAGCGAATGCGGACAAGACATTCGCGTAAACCAAAACTATTTGGAGGAGCAAAGTGAAGATTTTTTTCTTCGCACTTTAGGAAATGGTTATGGCCAATGACGGTAAAGGAATTAGTCTTCCATACTTTTCGAACGTAGAATTTGTGCAAAATTGTCATCGCAATAAGAAACATTGTCGAAGTTTTTGTCTCCTTTTGCAGTAAGTCTCGGAAAGGAAAAAGGATTTACCAGTGGTTGTATATGGTAGCTGAGGAAGCTAGAACAAATAAAAGTTCTTTATTAATACTGATCGATGAGCTAAAATCCCTTTTGTAAAATAAATGTTTTCACTTCACTACACCCTTGACTATGAGGGTTTATTTTGTGGGGTGTTGGATGTATCAACATTTTTTTTCTTTTGTTTATTTTATGTATGATTAAACAAATACAATAAGTGATAGTAAGGGGTTTTGTCTTGTAAAAGAAAAACGAATAGTTTTTGGAAATGGCTAAATATCGCAAGGATATCCTTTATATAGTTTTGTTGTTGTTCGAGGGTAATAAGGATAATTACAGTGGTACATTGGAGAACACTACACTATGCCAGCCTTTAAACATGACGTAAAAGATGGATTATAGGATTTATTAGAGGATGACACCAATCCGTGGAAAATGAAATGGTTTCCAATTAAACCATATTGGTTCATTGTGATTCCTCATAGTCATTTTAGTCCTCTTCATCATCCATCTTTCTCCAGGATTGATCCCTTACTTGCGTTTCCAAATTAGTTTTCTAGGTCTCCCAACCAATATTCCGTTTCTTCTAAATGATAATTCCGGACACTGTCACAGAAAATGGTAGGACTATTCCCTTGCCTCCGAGTCCAGACACCATCTACAAATATCACCAGTCGTTAAGCCAATCCTTACAATGTGTTTTTTCAAGTGTGTTATGTCCAGTTATGATTCTTATCAATGGTCTCAAATCCTCTCTATGTGTCGCCAGTAGAATCCAGAATTCTCACTACTTTTGGAATAAAATTTCTACAAAATTTTCTATTGAAATAAAATTTTGACCAAATTTTCTTTAGAAATAAAATTATGACCAAATTGTTTTTAGAAATAAAATTTTGACAAAACTTTATATAGCAATAAAATGTTTACACGATTTTCTATAGAAATAAAATTTTGACCAAATTTTCTTTAGAACTAAAATTTTGACCAAATTTTCTTTAGAAATAACATTTTGACAACATTTTCTATAGAAATAAAATTTTGACAAAATAAATAAAAAATAAAATTTTGACCAAATTTTCTTTAGAACTAAAATTCTGACCAAATTTTCTTTAGAAATAAAATAGAGAAATAGAGAAATAAAATTTTGACCAAATTTTCTTTAGAACTAAAATTCTGACCAAATTTTCTTTAGAAATAAAATTTTGACAAAATTTTCTATAGAAATAAAATTTTGACAAAATTTTCTATAGAAATAAAATTTTGACAAAATCGTTATTATTGTTTTTTTTTTTATCTCAGCTTAAAGCCATGCATTGACTAAACTACAAGTGTAGCTTAACCAACAGAGGAAAAGTATGCTTGTCAAATTTATTTGGGCAAAGCCCTATAGACTGCAAGATGGTTGGATGTACAGCTGTTTCGGAATTACCACATTCCTCATCAGCATCCTCTACTTGCAGCAAAACTATCAACCAATTATCAGAATAAATTCGGGTAATTCACTCAACCCAACGTGAACTATACTTGAACCTCCCGAAAAAGGGTTTGATAGTCGGCTACTGCCTAAACAAATTTGCCAGCATATCTCTTTTCATTTGCCAAACTCAAATCATCGATTTGTATGTATTTGGCTGGGTTTGTTTTTGAGCGTGCCTCCTCTATCCTCATTCGTTTTGTTTGTTATTGTTGGCTTCTCCTCAATCGTTATTGTTGTTTTTTTTTGATCTCAGCTTAAAGCCATGCATTGACTAAACTACAAGTGTAGCTTAACCAACAGAGGAAAAGTATGCTTGTCAAATTTGCAGTCTATAGGGCTTTGCCCAAATTTATTTGTGCAAAGCCCTCTAGAGTGCAAGGTGGTTGGATGGACGCACGTTTCGGAATTACAACATTCCTCATCAGTATCCTCTACTTGCAGCAAAACTATCAACCACTTATCAGAATAAATTCGGGTCGATGATGTAGCTGATATTGCTTCTGAATAACGACCTCATCTACAGTGACTCAGAAGCTTATGTTGTCGCAGAAATCTCCGCCTGAAAAATACAGCAATCACTATTCAACGTGGGAGAATCCCGTATTCCTAGTTCAATGCAATAAATGCCGCATTAGTTCCTTCATCCATCGTTGATCCTTCCGTATACATATTCAGAGTTCCGAAAGGTATACGCCTGCCCACTTCTCTATACTTGTATATATTATACAAGTATAGAGAAGTGGGGAGGCAGTGTTGGCTTGTGATGACAAACATGCTCAGTGGCCATATGGTCCGTCTCTATATAATGTTCAGCAAGAATTTCAGTATTCCTGCAGGTAGTGCTCTTCAGCGTGTCCAAGCTCTTAAGTCTCATGAGTGTGAACTCTGTTATTTTCCTTACGTGTAAATCGAGTAGGCAAACTCCCATCAGTATCTCCAAAGCGGCAGTAGCTGTGGTCCACATAGCGCCTGTCATATATGGTAAATAAGCGCAGTTCTATTTATCCTATTCATTTTCGACATATGATTTTAGTGGCTGCCGATTGTCCACCAAACATGACAACCCATATGTGGTCACAGGTCTTACAACCGCGGTATGAAAAAGGGAAGGCCTTATTCCCCATCTTCCCCCGACCAATTTCTGACAAGAGTACAATGCCTCGTAGACCCTTTTTATGCGGCCTACAGTATTCTCCATCCAGTTCAGTTTGGAGTCTAAGTCCCAAGTACCTTGGTGATTCCGGGAGGCTCAACTTCGTCCCTTGGAATTCAGGAGCCTTGTATCCCATAACCTTTCGTCTCCTGGTGAAAATTACTAGCTCATTCAGGACAACCGAAATCGTATCCAGGAATTTTCCCGATACCAATATCACAATATCAACCGGGTATGCCAATACCTTGATGCCCTTGCAGCTCAGCCCAATTAAAATTTCGTTCACCACCAATAGCCACAATAAATGTGACATTACACCTCCCTGTGGCAATCCTCTTGTGGTCCTAGCCCACAATCCATTGCCACCATGGTGCAATGGTTAGCATGCACGCCTTGTATACACAAGGTCGTGGGTCGATTCCTGCTTCGACCGAACACCAAAAAGTTTTTCAGTGGTGGATTATCCCATCTCAGTAATACTGGTGACATTTCTGAGGGTTTCAAAACTTCTCTAAGTGGTTTCACTGCAATGTGGAACGCCGTTCAGACTCGGTTATAAAAAGGAGGTCCCTTGTCATAAAGCTTAACATGGAATCGGGCAGCACTCCATCCACTGTGGTATCACAATGAAATAGTCCGAGTGAGGCTGAAATATCGGGCTGCCACTATACCTAACCTATCGATAGTCTCATTTTTAGCTGATTTCTTGTATGGTCATCCAATATTCTTTCTATAGTCTTTAGTAAAAAGGATGATAAGCTTATGGGTCTGAAATCCATGTGATATCTCCCAGCTTTCCTTAACCTTCCTCAAGAGCCTAGTCTTCTTCAACTTCACATAAGTTTCGCCCAAAAGATCGATTCAGAGGACTGAATCATGGGTATACTCTGTCCAACCCTGGAGATTTAAATGGGCCAAAACTATCCATCGCCCATTTAACGATCTCCATGGTTACTATACTTAATATCTCTTTCTCCGCTGATCTGCTCTCTATAGAATTACAAATATCCGTTGTTTCTCTGATTTCACATTCTGGGAAGTGTGTTGCCAATAAAAGGTCTTTAGTCTCCTCTGGCGATTAGGTCCAGTTTCCATTGCTGTTCTGCTAGTTTCCAATAAACTTAGGTTGTTTGAAAAAAACCTTACGTAGTCTTGCAGTGTCCTTAATAGTAGAAAGTTCCTCTTTCATGGGAATAAAGTCCTTCCTTTTAGCTTTCCTTGTTTCCTTTTTAAAAATTTCAGACAGTCTTTCAAGTCCTCCTAGACTTTCTCCTTAGATCCATTAGTTCCATTAATTTTCTTCTCAGAGTGCATCTTATGTTTGCTGTAACTACTGTGCTCTTAACACGCTTTCCCTACTTCAAGTCAATACTGAAATATGGGGTGTTATTTTCATTAAAATCGAATAAATTTTCTTTCGTTCTTTATGGTCTTTTTGTTTACCAGCATCATAAGAAGAAGGAGGAGAAATTTTACCAAATGTTCGTCTGTCGATTTTCATTCATTATTTTTGTTCGTCAAAGGAGGGTGGATATCCTTAGTAGTAGTTTTCCTATTTTTTGTGTTCTTAGTCTATTGGTGGCATGTCGTTTTGGTCAAGATTCGCCCATGTTTGGTTTGTATTACAAGTGATGTATTAATCGTTACATCAAAACTGTTTAATTCATTTTTTTTGTGTGTGTGGAGAAAATCTTCCTCCCTCCCATTTATGTTAAAACTGTTGGTTTTCAATCAATTTATCATATTTTTTTTTGTTGGCTATGTCCAAATATGAATTCCTGTGTAGTTTTTTTTGCGTTTCTGTTTATGGCGGACAATAATTCGAACGGTGACGATGATGATGGTGATGCTGATGATGCATAGAGTCCATTGGGTTGGTTCTGGACTGGACTACACTGCTGCCATTTCATTCACTATTGCCTTTGGCTTGGTAATGATGAATGCAACAAATGATTCATGTTTAATTTTAATATTAAATTGTTTCAAACGGGACAAAGGGATGACTGACGAAGTGACTGGATCAATAGATGGGTGGTGGTGGTGGTTGAGTGGTTTGGGAGTTCTTTTGTATGTAAATGTCATATTTGAAATGATTTATCATTTTTATACAATGTCATACCTTATGACGTCATTTTTGTGTGTTTTGATTTCCTAGCCAAATAGAGTTGACAAAGGTATAGTCATTAGCTTTGGTCCCCAAAGATTTAGTATGAAAATATATATATATGAATGAAGAATAAATCCATAAACCGATCTATAGTTTACGTGGGTGGTATTAAGGAATTTTGCCCACAAAAAATCGGGTTTTTAAGTTTTTTTATACCCTCCACCCTATGGTGGGGGTATATTAACTTTGTCATTCCGTTTGTAACACATCGAAATATTGCTCTAAGACCCCATAAAGTATATATATTCTGGTTCGTGGTGAAATTCTGAGTCGATCTGAGCATGTCCGTCCGTCCGTCTGTTGAAATCACGCTAACTTCCGAACGGAACAAGCTATCGACTTGAAACTTGGCACAATTAGTTGTTATTGATGTAGGTCGGATGGTATTGAAAATGGGCCATATCGGACCACTTTTACGCATAGCCCCCATATAAACCAACGCTCAGATTTGGCTTGCGGAACCTCTTGGAGGAGCAAAATTCATCCGATCCGGTTGAAATTTGGTACATGGTGTTAGTAAAACGCCAAGTTTTTTTTCCGAATTTTATTTGACATTTCTCTATTTCAGACTTACTCAATTTGAACCATGGAGAGATACACAATCCAACAACGTGTTAAATGGTTCCAAGAAATGGCAACAGTGGATGATCAATTTTCGAAGAAAATCATCTTCAGTGATGAGGCACATTTTCACCTCAGTGGATTCGTCAATAAACAGAATTGCCGCATTTGGGCGAATGAGAATCCAAGAGTGATTGTCGAAAAACCAATGCAACCACAAAGAGTGACTGTTTGGTGCGGTTTATGGGCTGGCGGCATCATAGGGCCGTATTTTTTTTCCAAAATGAGGCCGGTCAGGCAGTTACTGTGAATGGTGTTCCCTATCGTGCGATGATAACGAATTTTTTATAGCCCGAATTGGAAGTTATGGATGTGGACGATATGTGGTTTCAGCAAGACGGTGCCACTTGCCACACAGCTAACGAAACAATGGCTTTTTTGCGCAACAAATTCAATGGCCGTGTTATCTCACGTAATGGCGATGTCAATTGGCCGCCAAGATCATGTGATTTGACACCGTTGGGTTTTTTTCTTTGGGGTTATTTGAAAGAAAAGGTGTACGTCGATAAGCCAGCAATAATTCAAGAGCTAAAGGATGTGATAATTTGGCACATTAACGGCATACGGAATTATGTCTCAGCGTCATCGAAAATTTGGACCATCGAATGAAGGTGTGCCACCGAGGTAGCGGCGCCCATTTGGCCGATATTTTGTTCCATACATAATTGAGTAATACCAATATATCATAATAAAATAAAATTACAATAATTTCCTAAATAGTTTGTGTTTTATTCAAAATAAACATCGGCCCTTGAAACTTTAACCACCCTTTATATGGTCTCTTACAACCATGCAAAAATTGGTCCAAATTGATCCATAATTATATATAGCCCCCGTATAAACCGATCCCCAGATTTGTCTTGCGGAGCCTCTAAGAGAAGCAAATTTCACCCTTTCCGGTTGAAATTTGGCGTATGGTCCAAATCGGTCCATAATTATATATAGCCTCAATATAAACCGATCCCCAGATTTGACCTCCGAAGCTATTGGAAGAGCAAAATTCATCCAACCCGGTTGAAATTTGGTACGTGGTGAAATTTGGTACAATGCGCTAGTATATGGCCGCTAACAACCATGCCAAAATTGGTCCACATCGCTCTATAGTTATATATAGCCGATCCTCAAAAATAATCTACCAAAAATTTATTTATTTTGTCAAAGAAAAAAAAATTGAAAAAACTTATGATTACTGGTGGTACCTTCAACTTTTGTGGAACACAGAAAAAAACATCACCAAAATATTTCCAATTAAAAAGTTAATTGAAGTTGAAAATTTTTTCAATTAATTGATACAATTAACTTTTTAATCATGATAGAAAGTTAAGTTAATTAAGTCAATGATTGAACATTTTAAAATTTTTAATTAAAAAATTAATTGATACAATTAACTTTTTAATCAAATTCGGAAGACTAGTTCAGTTAAAAAAAGTGCTGATTTTTTTTTAATTTTTATTGAAAAATGTATTTCAACCAATCATTTGTTAATCCAAATAAAAACGTTAAGCCAATTCAGAAAGTAATTAAAAATAGTTACCTTTTTTAATTAATAAATTATTTGAGTTTTGCAATCAACATCAATTAAATTTTTAATTGAATCAATTAAAAAATTAATTGAAATTTTCTGAAAAAAATCAATTAATTTTTTAATCAAGAATTTTTTCTATGCCCAATTAAAACTGTGTTTGATACTATCATTTTCGTGATTGAAGACATTTCAATTAAAAAATTAATTGGATCAATTAATTTGGTGATTGAATCAAAAAAAATTTTTTTTTGTGTGAAGTGGAAAATCTTACTCAGACTTCATATCATTGTTGTTGTTATTGCCATCAATCCCTGTCGTTGCTTTCTTCGCCGTTTTGTGGGTTGTTGAAACTTCGTTTGGCTTAATTTAAAATCGCTGCATTGTTGTTGTTGGGTGTAATTGGAATTCGGTTGTTGCTATTCTTTTGGGTACAAAAACTAATAATTTAGCTCATATTTAAGTGGGAAGAATTTCCCAGTCCTTCATTGGATTTTATTTCTATAGAAAATTTTGTCAAAATTTTATTTCTATAGAAAATTTTGTCAAACTGAATTATTTACGTATTTAATCGGCCTTTTCTGTGTTTAATATATACCCCGTGTGGACTAACTTACGGCCGTATATACTTGTTTTCACTTTTTAAAGCAAATTTTTTGAAAGAAACAACACGCAGAGAAGAAACATGATTGCCACAATCATATTCGAAGAGCAAAATAATATGATAGCAGCTATTTTTGCGGCGACCATGTAACATTTTAACCTGCAACCATGTTGGCTCAGTGAACATGGTTCTAAGAAAAATACAATTGTCCTCATCTAAAATGTTATTATATTGATAAAAAGAATTTTGTTTCCATTAAAAGACAATGGTCACGATCTAAAATGTTATGTTATTCGTCAAAAATGTTTTTCTTCTAGTTAAAAGAACATGGTCACAACCTAAAATGTTTTGATTTTTATGAAAAAACTTTTTTCGTCGTCGAAAAAAGGACGCCACTTGAGAAAAGAAAACACAAAATCAACTTTATTTATTTGTTTTTATTTATTTATAAACTAATTCATTGTTTATTTGTATTTATAATGTTGTGCAAGCAAACTTCACATATTTTTACACACTCTAGTTTGGTTCAATTTCAACAATAAGAAATCATTCCATATTTACTTCGTGCCCATCAAATGTACAAACACAGACATCATATAACTGCAAATAAAAATAAATTATACCATATGTCAAAATGCAGAACAAAAACCAGGTACATTTGTTTCAATTACACTTTCCTTTTTTGTATTCACATAAAACCACGTGCCATTTCTGAATAAATAAATTAACACAAAACACAATAATTCCGTATTCTCCGTCCATTCCAAGAAACAATCAACACACGACTGACGCGCAAAATGAAAATCGTGTGTACCTGCTCAATGTTTTTATAAAATTCTTGTCGCTGCAAAAAAATTAAAAAAATAAATGGTCACGAAAACAATGTACATGGTCTTTATGGCCATGTAATGGTTGTATACATGTCTATACGTAAACTATAAAAATACTTTTTTCTTTGCAAAAAAGTAAAAAAAATTGAATGGTCAGGTACATGATTTTCCTGACCATATAATGGTCTCAAATTCTATCATTTAAATAATAGAACATGTTTGCGGCATTTGAGAACCATTTAAATGCTTATTGCCAACATATATTTTTCTCCACTCGAAAATTATTTTTACAAAGACAAAATACATGGTTTTCGCGACAATTAAATACTCTAAATAAGCATTAAATGGATGCGGCAACCATGTCCAAACATGTTTTTTCTGTGCGTGAAGTAAGGAAAATCTAAAGTCGGGCGGGGCCGACTATATTATACCCTGCACCACTTTGCAGATCTAAATTTTCGATACCATATAAAGGGTTGTCCCAAATACACACATTTAAATATCACTCGATCTGGACAGAATTTGATAGACTTCTACAAATCTATAGACTCAAAATTTAAGTCGGCTAATGTACTAGGGTGGAACACAATATTAGTAAAAAAATATGTGAAACATTTAAATCTGAAACAATTTTAAGTAAACTTCGCAAAAATTTATTTATGATTTATCGCTCGATATAAATGTATTAGAAGTTTAGGAAAATTAGAGTAATTTTTACAACTTTTGGACTAAGCAGTGGCGATTTTACAAGGAAAATGTTGGTGCTTTGACCATTTTTGTCGAAATCAGAAAAACATATATATGGGAGATATATCTAAATCTGAACCGATTTCAACCAAATTTGGCACGCATAGCTACAATGCTAATTCTACTCCCTTTGTAAAATTTCAACTAAATCGGAGTTAAAAATTGGCCTCTGTGGTCATATGAGTGTAAATCGGGCGAAAGCTATATATGGGAGATATATCTTAATCTGAACCGATTTCAACCAAATTTGGCACGCATGGCTACAATGCTTATTCTACTCCCTGTGCAAAATTTCAACTAAATCGGAGTTAAAAATTGGCCTCTGTGGTCATATGAGTGTAAATCGGGCGAAAGCTATATATGGGAGATATATCCAAATCTGAACCGATTTCAACCAAATTTGGCACGCATAGTTACAATGCTAATTCTACTCCCTATGCAAAATTTCAACTAAATCGGAGCAAAAAATTGGCCTCTGTGGTCATTTGAGTGTAAATCGGGCGAAAGCTATATATGGGAGCTATATCTAAATCTGAACCGATTTCAACCAAATTTTGCACGCATAGTTACAATGCTAAATCTACTCCCTGTGCAAAATTTCAACCAAATTGGGCCAAAACACTGGCTATTAGAACCATATTAGTCCATATCGGACGAAAGATATATATGGGAGCTATATCTAAATCTGAACCAAATTTGGCACACATAGCTATACAAATTTGGCACACATAGCTATACTACTAATTGTACTCCAAGTGCAAAATGTCAACCAAATCGGGCCAAAACTCTGGCTTCTAGGACCATAATAGTCCATATCGGGCGAAAGATATATATGGGAGCTATATCTAAATATGAACCGATTTTAATCAAATTTTGCACACTTGACTATACGACTAAGTGTTATGTTTGTACAAAATTTCAAGCAAATCGGTTTAAAACTCTGGCTGCTGGGTCTATATTAGTGTATATCGGGCGAAATATATATATATGGTAGCTATATCTAAATCGGAACTGATTTCTTCCAAAATAAATAGGGTTCTATTCTGACCCAAATTAGGAACATGTGCCAAATTTGAAGGCGATTGGACTTAAATTGCGACCCAGACTTTGATCACAAAAACGTGTTCACAGACAGACGGACGGACGGACAGACGGACATGGTTATATCGACTCAGGGACCCACCCTGAGCATTATTGCCAAAGACACCATGTGTCTATCTCGTCTCCTTCTGGGTGTGAAAAACATATGCACTAACTTATAATACCCTGTTCCACAGTGTGGTGCAGGGTATAAAAATGGACCTCAGAACAATATGATTGAAATCGTCCTTAGAAGAGGACATAATATCCGAGTATTCAACCCCATTTATGACTATCGGCATTAGTAATTCTTCGCCCTTTATGCTTATAAGTAGACGGCGAAATTTCACTCGTGAGCTATTCCCAAATGCAAACACCGCCGTCTTCAATATTAATAAACTATAGACCACGCTTATTTATTATCCTCACATTGTTCATAGTTATTGATCCAGTGCTGTAGTAATAATCCACAGCTAAGGGAACGATCCTTTATAGTCTTAGCTAGTTGTCCCAAACGATGTAATTGCTGTTTTTATTTTTCTTCGAGAATCTAAGCTTTAGGGTATACAAGAAATGACAATCGTTAATATGAAAGGTTAAGAAGAATTTTTAATAGTAAGGATAGATATTTATCGATATAAGCAAGCAAGTACACATGTTATCTTACACCAAACCCTTCCATATAGCAGCAGCTCACACATCCCCCTTATGGTATGAGTGTTGTATTGTTTATTTGTGAAAATATTTGTTTATGAATATTTCCGACTAAGTTAAGATGTAGAGGAAAAAAAGCAAAAACTTTTCTCAGCCAAAGACAGTAAAATTCTTTTTGCAGAAAGTGTTCCTTTACACTGCAAAGAATATTACTGTGAGCTCAAATATTTCATGATTAAAATCTAAGGAGAGATGTGGAATTTCTCAAAAAAAAAAAAAAAAAAAAAAGCATAAAGAAACCTCGTGCACTTTATTATTATTAAAGGCAGAGATCCTGAATTATGCTAGAGCGTTATTGAAAATTTGGACCCTGGGATGGATGTATGTCGCCGAGGTTGCTTCGGTAATTTTGTTCATATTGGATAATCGAAAAAAAATCTTTTTCGTCTTTTGTCAAAAGATTTAGTTAAATTCGTTTGCAATTGATTCAGTCATTGCAGAACTTTCTTAAATTGGCTTCAGAAGAAGCCTGCGAAAAATGGCTTGTCATAGTTTTTCGTTCAGTTTTACACTGATGGAAGAACATCTGTAGAGGGACAATGGCAATTGCTGGTCGACTAAAATCGTACATATTTGTTTCAATAAAGTTCATTATACACCCAAGTAATAAAATTTTGACAAAATTTTCTATAGAAATAAAATTTTGACAAAATTTTCTATAGAAATTAAATTTTTGCAAACAATTTCTATAGAAATAACATTTTGACAAAATTTTCTATAGAAATAAAATTTTGACAATATTTTCTATAGAAATACAATTGTGACAAAATTTTCTATAGAAATAAAATTTTTGACAAAATTTTTTACAGAAATAAAACTTTTGACAAAATTTTCTACAGAAATAAAATTTTGACAAAATTTTCTATAGAAATAAAATTTTGACAAAATTTTTTTCTATAGAAATAAAATTTTGACAAAATTTTTTTTTTTAGAAATAAAATTTTTACAAAATTTTCTATAGAAATGAAATTTTTGCAAAAAATTTCTATAGAAATAACATCTTGACAAAATTTTCTATAGAAATAAAATTTTGACAACATTTTTTATAGAAATGAAATTTTGACAAAATTTTCAATAGAAATAAATTTTTGATAAAATTTTTTATAGAAATAAAATTTTGACAAAATTTTTTTTTTTAGAAATAAAATTTTTACAAAATTTTCTATAGAAATGAAATTTTTGCAAAAAATTTCTATAGAAATAACATCTTGACAAAATTTTCTATAGAAATAAAATTTTGACAACATTTTTTATAGAAATGAAATTTTGACAAAATTTTCAATAGAAATAAATTTTTGATAAAATTTTTTATAGAAATGAAATTTTGACAAAATTTTCTATAGAAATACATTTTTGACAAAATTTTCTATAGAAATACAATTTTTGACAAAATTTTCTACAGAAATAAAATTTTTGACAAAATTTTCTACAGAAATAAAATTTTTGACAAATTTTTCTACAGAAATAAAATTTTGACAAAATTTTCTATAGAAATAAAATTTTGACAAAATTTTCTATAGAAATAAAATTTTGACAAAATTTTCTATAGAAATAAAATTTTGTTGTTGTTTTTTATTTCAGCTTAAAACCATACATTGACTTGTTTTTTTATTTCAGCTTAAAACCATACATTGACTAAACTACAAGAGTAGCTTAACCAACAGAGGAAAAGAATGTTTGCCAAATTTATTTGGGCAAAGCCCTATAGACTGCAAGATGGTTGGATGGACGCACGTTTCGGAATTACCACATTCCTCATCAGCATCCTCTACTTGCAGCAAAACTATCAACCAAAACTATGCTGCAAGTAGAGGATGCTGATGAGGAATGTGGTAATTCCGAAACGTGCGTCCATCCAACCATCTTGCAGTCTATAGGGCTTTGCCCAAATAAATTTGGCAAACATTCTTTTCCTCTGTTGGTTAAGCTACTCTTGTAGTTTAGTCAATGTATGGTTTTAAGCTGAAATAAAAAAACAACAACAATGCTTAAAGAACAAAACCAACAATAACAAAACAAAACAAATGGAAAAAGAAGAGGAGGCACGCTCAAAATAAACCCAGCCATGTGAATTCAAATCGATGATTTGACAGTGGCATAGGAAAAGAGATATGTTTGTTTCGAATTTATTTCGGCATAAGCCGGCTATCAATGTAAAACCTTTTTTCGGAGGGTTCAAGTGTGGTTTTTGTTGGGTTTAATAAACTGCCTGAATTTATTCTGATAATTGGTTGATAGTTTTGCTGCAAGTAGAGGATGCTGATGAGGAATGTGGTAATTCCGAAACGTGCGTCCATCCAACCATCTTGCAGTCTATAGGGCTTTGCCCAAATAAATTTGGCAAACATTCTTTTCCTCTGTTGGTTAAGCTACTCTTGTAGTTTAGTCAATGTATGGTTTTAAGCTGAAATAAAAAAACAACAACAATGCTTAAAGAACAAAACCAACAATAACAAAACAAAAGAAATAAAATTTTGACAAAATTTTCTATAGAAATAAATTTTTGACAAAATTTTTTATAGAAATACAATTTTGACAAAATTTTCTATAGAAATAAAATTTTTGACAAAATTTGCTACATAAATAAAATTTTGACTACATTTTCTACAGAAATACAATTTTGACAACATTTTCTATAGAAATAAATTTTGACAAAATTTTCTATAGAAATAAAATTTTGACAAAATTTTCTATAAAATTTAAATTTTTGCAAAAATTTTCTATAAAAATTAAATTTTTGCAAAAATTTTCTTAGAAATAAAATTTTGACAAAATTTTTTATAGAAATAAAATTTTGACAAAATTTTCAATAGAAATAAATTTTTGACAAAATTTTCTATAGAAATACAATTTTGACAAAATTTTCTATAGAAATAAAATTTTTGACAAAATTTTCTACAGAAATAAAATTTTGACAAAATTTTCTACAGAAATAAAATTTTGACAAAATTTTCTACAGAAATAAAATTTTGACAAAATTTTCTAAGGAAATAACATTTTGACAAAATTTTCTATAGAAATTAAATTTTTGCAAAAAATTTCTATAGAAATAACATTTTGACAAAATTTTCTATAGAAATAACATTTAGACAATATTTTCTACAGAAATACAATTTTGACAAAATTTTCTATAGAAATAAAATTTTTGACAAAATTTTGTACAGAAATAAAATTTTGACAAAATTTTCTACAGAAATAAAATTTTGACAAAATTATCTATAGAAATAAAATTTTGACAAAATTTTCTATAGAAATAAAATTTTGACAAAATTTTATATAGAAATAAAATTTTGGCAAAATTTGCTATAGAAATAAAATTTTGACAAAATTTTCTATAGAAATAAAATTTTGACAAAATTTTCTATAGAAATAAAATTTTGACACAATTTTCTATAGAAATAAAATTTTGACAAAATTTTCTATAGAAATAAAATTTTGCAAAAATTTTCTATAGAAATAAAATTCGTTTTGTTTTGTTATTGTTGGTTTTGTTCTTTAAGCATTGTTGTTGTTTTTATTTTTATTTCAGCTTATGGGAAAAGAAGAGGAAGCACGCTCAAAATAAATCCAGCCAACTACACTCAAATCGATGATTTGACAGTGGCATAGGAAAAGAGATATGTTTTGTTTAGAATTTATTTCGGCATAAGCCGGCTATCATACAAAACCTTTTTTTCGGAAGGTTCAAGCGTGGTTCATTGTTGGGTTTAATGAACTGCCTGAATTTATTCTGATAATTGGTTGATAGTTTTGCTGCAAGTAGAGGATGCTGATGAGGAATGTGGTAATTCCGCAACGTGCGTCCATCCAACCATCTTGCAGTCTATAAGGCTTTGCCCAAATAAATTTGACAAACATTCTTTTCCTCTGTTGGTTAAGCTACACTTGTAGTTTAGTCAATGTATGGTTTTAAGATGAAATAAAAAAAAAAACAAATAAAATTTTGACAAAATTTTCTATAGAAATTAAATTTTTGCAAAAAATTTCTATAGAAATAAAATTTTGACAATATTTTCTATAGAAATAAAATTTTGACAAAATTTTCTATAGAAATAAAATTTTGACAAAATTTTCCATAGAAATAAAATTTTGCCAAAATTTTCTATAGAAATAAAATTTTTCCAAAAATTTTCTATAAAAATTAAATTTTTGCAACAATTTTCTACAGAAATAAAATTTTGACACAGTTTTCTATAGAAATAAAATTTTGACAATATTTTCCATAGAAATACAATTTTGACATAATTTTCCATAAAAATTAAATTTTGACAACATTTTTTATAGAAATGAAATTTTGACAAAATTTTTTATAGAAATGAAATTTTGACAAAATTTTCAATCGAAATAAATTTTTGACAAAATTTTCCATAGAAATAAAATTTTGAGAAAACTTTCTAGAGATATTAAATTTTTGCAAAATAGGATTTTTTGTTTGATAGTTTTTTGGTAAAGTTTTCTCTCAATTGTGATAGATTATTTTGGGCTCGAGTGGCTACCGTGATCCTCGTTGCAATTTTCCGTTTTTTGGCTCGGAATCAATACAAAAATCATTAGTGTATAGACAAATTCTGTAGAACCGGACATGATTTTTTTCAGCGCAGAAGATCGTGTAATATCGTTTCTTCAGCCCCACTGTGAAATCTGTATCTAGTGAGAGAAGGACTTTAAACAATATAATTATCTATTAATACATTGCTTTTGCCCCAAACACATGGTGTTAAAATACTCCGATTTGGGTAAAATTTATTATCAGTGTACTACATGTACATTTTCATTCTTCTGGTATTTCTATTCATTTCTGGAGTATATGAGTATAGAAGGCAGTTAAAGTTCCTTTTAGCTACTACTAGTAGTAGTAGTCCCCTTTTTTTGTTGAGTGGATGTTGGTAGGATTCGAGTCATTTGTGAAGAAAATGATATATTTGACATATAAATATGTAAACATAAGTTTAATGTTGTGTTGCCATTTTGTTGTCGTTGTTTTGCAGAAGGATTTATTTTTTCGTCCTGTGTTTTTTTTTTTTTGTTTCTTTGGAGGGCTCTTGTTCAGAGAACTTCTTATTTTATTTCTTACTTTTTTTCAATTTCTCATGAGATTCAAATGTGTTTGTACTACCGAACATTGTTCTTGTTTCTTCTTCTATTCCTTCGGAGACATTGCCTACAGAAACAACAAAAAAAAAAAATAAATTTTTATAAATTGTATATGCGAAAATATAATAAATGACAATATTATGATGTCTACTTAAGAAATGCCTGGTATATCCTCTTTATTAGACTTTCTGTGGGTTATTATAAAATATTTGCTAGTGCACAGTGGTTTGGTGAGTGGAATGAGTAACAAGTGGGAAAGGGGTAATTTAGGGAGGAGCCGCGCGAGCTCACATTTGACCAAAAATAACAACGTGTTGATGATTCTGAGCGGTGTTTTCAGCTGTTAACTCGTAATACACCGAGTTTATCCGTCGATATGTGACAATGGATGAAACATGGCTCCATCCCTACACTCCTGAGTCCAATCGACAGTCGACTGAGTGGACAGCGACCGGTGAACCGTCTCCGAAGCGTGGAAAGACTCAAAAGTCCGCTGGCCATGTAAAGGCCTCTGTTTTTTGGGATGCGCATGGAATAATTTCTATCGATTCTATCAACAGTGACTATTATATGGCGTTATTGGAGCGTTTGAAGGTCGAAATCACTGCAAAACCATATGAAGAATAAAAAAGTGTTGTTCCATCAAGACAATGGCAAAAATTCATGAATTGGGCTTCGAATTTCTTCCCCACCCACCGTATTCTCCAGATCTGGCCCCAGCGACTTTTTCTTGTTCTCCTCAAAGGATGCTCGCAGGGAAAAAATTTGGCTGCAATGAAGAGGTGATCGCCGAAACTGAGGTCTATTTTGAGGCAAAACCGAAGTAGTACTACCAAAATGATATCAAAAAATTGGAAGGTCGTTGTAATCGTTGTATCGCTCTTGAAGGGAACTATGTTGAATAATAAAAACGAATTTTGACAAAAAAGTGTTTTTCTTTGTTAGACCGGGGACTTATTAGCCAACCTGTTATGATCAATACCATACATTCAATCCATTTTTGTTACTACTAGGACACTTAACAGCGAATATTTTGATGATTATGGAGATTTAAACACGGAGTTTGATATAAATCGTGGTTGTAGAAAATGCACAAGATGTAAGAGAAGATTCTAGTCGTAGTTGGCCTATCGTTAGAGAATCGTATAACATACAAGCTGTTGGGTTGTAATTGTTACACGTATATTCATTGTGATAGATAGGTTAGGTGGATTCAATATTTTTCTCCGGTGTTCTATGCCCTGTTAATAATGTTGGTGATAATTTTAGATGATTCAAAGCTCCTCAAAGTGGTTCACATTATGGTGAAATACCATTCCAACTCGGCTATAGAGCTTAATATGAAATCGAACTACACTCAGTTATAAACAGAAGTTATGGGTAGCCACGATATCTAACCTAACCTAGGTAAAAAGAGGGTTCAGATTTCCATGTATCATATAGGCTGACATATACCAAAATCAGTTTTCAGCTTGTGGTACGTTCTACCTCCTTTGTTGTAACAGCCTAGCATTTGACTAAACAGAGTTCCAAGGTCTCTTTCTCGTCAAAATACGGCTGCATACACAATCATCCGTTGTTCCTACTCGGCCGAACTCTATGTGCCCGGTAATGATTCGTACGAAGTTGCTGTTCCTCATACTCTTCTCTTTAAGTAGTTCTCCAGTCTTTTTCTTGTTTGGGTCACCCCCTAGAAGTTTCGTCGCCCTTACGACCGTTGCACTGTTCGACGTGGAGCAGTTTGGCGAAGTCCGCCAAACGGTCCCGCCTCTATGGGATTGCGTTCACCAAGTTCACTTCCCTTTGTGTTAAATGTAAAATGTACATCAAAACAGGCAGAAATTATTTAGAATCCCAAAAGTTTGACTTCATCATTGCACCACGAGAAGGAATATGATCAAACATGTTTCAGAAGTAACATGTAGTTTTCGATTGGGAACATGTAACATGTGTGTCGCAACGATGTATCTGATTTTGCAAACATTTTATGTTTGGCGAGAAAACAAATTTTGTTTTGGTAAAAATTTTATATTTTCCCCATCCAGCAATGAAAATTTTCCCTTAAAACATGTTTAATTCACATTCATCCTCCATGTGTGATATAACATAAAATTGTCGTTAACTCGTTTTTAAAGGGCTTTAATAGAATACGAAACGATAAAGCGAAAAATTAAATTTTGCTTCCTAGAAGCAAGTACCCAAATTTAAAAAGAATTGTGTTTTAAAAATTATCCTTACTTGTATTCTGCGCTTCTTTGGCTCGGAATCAATACCAACATTTTTAAATTAAAGACAATATCTTTGGAACCGGGCATGCTTTTTTTCAGTGTGATAATACATGCAATGGTTAAACATTTCCATAAAAACCTCAAATTTTCTATAACTTAACTTTTTTAAGGTGAAGTATTTTGTGAATTTTATTTGACCAATTATATATGTACGTTTCTATACCCTCCACCATAGGATGGGGGTATATTAACTTTGTCATTCTGTTTGTAACACACCGAAATATTGCTCTAAGAATCCATAAAGTATATATATTCTGGGTCGTGGTGAAATTCTGAGTCGATCTGAGCATGTCCGTCCGTCTGTTGAAATCACGCTAACTTCCGAACGAAACAAGCTATCGACTTGAAACTTGACACAAGTAGTTGTTATCGATGTAGTATTGCAAATGGGCCATATCGGTCCACTTTTACGTATAGCCCCCATATAAACGGACCCCCAAATTTTGCTTGCCGATCCTCTAAGAGAAGCAAATTTCATCCTATTCGGCTAAAATTTTGTACATGGTGTAAGTATATGGTCTCTAACAACCATGCAAAAATTGGTCCACATCGGTCCATAGGCCCCATATAAACCGATCCCCCGATTTGGCTAGCGGAGCCTCTAAGAGAAGCAAATTTCATCCGATCTGGCTGAAATTTGGTACATGGTGTTGGTATATGGTTTCTAACAACCATTGGTTCACATCGGTCTATTTATATATAAAGCCCCCATATAAACCGATCCCCAGATTTGGCTTGCGGAGCCTCTAACAGAAGCAAATTTCATCAGATCCGGTTGAAATTTGGTACATGATGTCAGCATATGGTCGCTAATGACCATGCAAAAATTGGTCCACGTCGGTCCATAATTATATATAGCCCCCATATAAACCGATCCCCCGATTTGGCTAGCGGAACCTCTAAGAGAAGCAAATTTCATCCGATCTGGCTGAAATTTGGTACATGGTGTTGGTATATGGTTTCTAACAACCATTGGTTAACATTGGTCTATTTATATATAAAGCCCCCATATAAACCGATCCCCAGATTTGGCTTGCGGAGCCTCTAAGAGAAGCAAATTTCATCCGATCCTGTTGAAATTTGGTACATGGGGTCAGCATATGATCTCTAACAACCATGCAAAAATTGGTCCACATCGGTCTATTTATATATAAAGCCCCATATAAACCGATCCCCAGATAATTATATATAGCCCCCATATAAGCCAATCCCCCGATTTGGCTAGCGGAGGCTCTAACAGAAGCAAATTTCATCCGATCCGGCCGAAATTTAGTACACGGTGTTAGTATATGGTATCTATTGACCATGCAAAAATTGGTCCACATCGGTTCATAATTATATATAGCCCCCATATAAACCGATCACCAGATTTGACCTCCGGAGCCTCTTGGAAGACAAAATCATTTGATTCAGTTGATATTTGGTACAAGGTGTTAATTTATGGCCTCAAACACCAATGCAAAAATTGGACGAAATCGGTCCATAATTATATATAGGCCCCATATAAAACCATCCCCACATTTGACCTCCGGAGCCCCTTGGAAGAGCAAAATTCAACCGATTCGGTTGAAATTTGGTACGTGATGTTAGTATATGGTATCCAACAACCATGCAAAAATTGGCCCACAGCGGTCCATAATTATATATAGCCCCCATATAAACCGATCCCCAGATTTGACCTCCGGTGCCTTTTGGAGAAGCAAAATTCATCCGATCTGGTTGAAATTTGGTATGTGGTGGTAGTATATGATATTTAACAACCATGCCAAATGTGTTCCATATCAGTCCATAATTATATATAGCCCCCATATAAACCGATCCCGAGATTTGGTTTTGGAGCCTCTTGGAGGAGCAAATTTCATCCGAGTCAGTTGAAATTTGGTACATTGTGCTAGTATACGGCCGTTAACAACCATGCCTAACTAGGTCCATATCGGTCTATAGTTATATATAGCCCTCAGATAAATCGATCCCCAATCACTCACAAATTGGTCCATATCAAGTTCATAATTGTATATAGTCCCCATATAAGCAATTTCAATTCTGCCTCTCTACATACCGTGCAAAAGTCCATATCGATTCGTAATTATTTGTAGACTTACATACATTTTTGTCTAATATATACCCGTGTGGACTAACTCACAATTTAGAAACGATTTAAGATACCACAACCCAAGTAATTCGATTGTGGATGACAGTCTTTCGTAGAAGTTTCTACGCAATCCATGGTGGAGGGTACATAAGATTCGGCCTGGCCGAACTTACGGCCTTATTTACTTGTTTCTGCTTAATTTTCCTGATAGAGGCAATTTCAAAACAAAAATTATTTTCTTCTCAGTTTGGGACTATATCTAAATTTTTAACCAAAACCTTTGATGCTTTATCTTGTATAGTTCCCTGCACACATTACAGAAAAAATAAGTTTGTAATAGTTTCAGAGAATTTTTGTCTTTATTTTAGTAAACTTGCCACATCTCTCCCTCTCGCTCTCAATACAATCGACATTTAGCCTCCGGATTCATGACACTTCCCTTGGGACAATTGAATGCTAAAGCAAATTCTTCATAGTTTGACAATGAATTGAGAATCCTCAAATTAGCCGGCATATGAGGATCATAAGCTATCGTTTGGTCCATGATATCTTTGGCCATATCGAAACACTCTACTTGAGCATAGCTCAAGAAGAACAATTGCTTATCTTTTTGTGATAAATCTGGAAGCATTTCCATATCACGATCCGTTTGAGAGAGCAAAGGACCTTCAAACCAAGCCTTGTAGGTTTCATAGGCCAAACGTAAACCTCCATTATCGGCAATATTTTCCGATTGTTTTTCTTCTGGTTTTAATTGTGTGCCATCATAGGTAAGTCGTTGAATTTGATCTGAGAAACATTTCGAACGTTTATTGAAATTTTCCAAAGAGTATTGATCCCACCATTCATCCTTTATACCATGTAAATTGACCCCAAGGCCTTTATTATCCAGGGCATGAACAATTTCGTGACCAATTACAAAACCTATACGGCCAAAATTATAGGCCAAAGGAAGTTCAGGATCCATGAAAAAGAAACGTTGTAGAAAAGCCAAAGGAATGCGTATAATATTTTCCTGGTAAATATATCGAGGAGCATAGGAGAGTTGTGCAGCTTTGTGATAGCGTTTTACGGTGGAATATAGTTTAGCTCTATGTTTGACACCCTCTTCGCTACGAATAGATTTCAAATTGGCCATATAATCTGTGGCATCCATAATCAAACTACCATATTCCTCGGCAAAGTTTGCATCCTTAAAAGTGTTGAATTTTATTTGCATGGCTCGAAGTTTTGCTACAGCCAATTTTCTTGTGTCCTTGCTGATCCAATTGTAATAGCCCTCCGAAGCCAAAGCACCATCGTAGAAAGCCTGTAAATCGAGGAATATACTCTGGACATCTTGTTCGGCTTGTTTGAAATCATTTCTCTTATAAGCCATATACTCAAGGGCCATGACAAAAAATTGTTTGGTAATTTTATGACATTTATGACGACGATCTTCAGCCGCATCAAATTCTGGAGGCAGAAAATGTTCTAATAATTTGTAATAAATATAATTGGCCACCAGCCTCTTGGAGGTGATATTCATAAGTGAGATTAAATTCTCCTGATATTCAGCATCATATTCAATAACATAACCTTTCGGTTGAAAGCCCAATGAGATCTGGGCTAGTTTCTTTATATCCAAATTGGGCTCATATTTTCTATGGAGAACATCTAGACTAGAACCATTATAGGATTTCGATTGCGTGGAACCCTTAATCAAAGCCTCTTCAAAGGCCACAATTTCCTCGGCAGTAATTTGAGCTTTATCTTCATTTACCAACAAATATTTCACCAAATTCTCTTTAACTCTAGCAACATCACTTTGCTTCATATGGGGATGACGTAAAGTCATACGATATATCTTGATAGTCTCTGTGTTCAATTGTATATCGATTATCAATAGAATATCCACATTATAATTGTACTTTATCTCAGCCACAATCTTTTGCCAATCAAATTCATTCTCCACCCATTTGGATTCGTCTAGAGTAGGCATATGACCAAATTCTTCAATTAATGATCTCAATTTATCTGTGTATAATTTCCCTGTGGTTACATTCAAGCACGACGCATAGAAATATTTGGCTTTACGTTCTGATTCCGTATCATCATATCTTTCGGAAGCTAAATATTGTAAAGTAGTATCACGCCATTGCTTCTGGGCCAAATGAAATACATTGGTTACTTTTTCCTCCGTTGAAACTGGATAAATTTGAGGCCAATTGCCACATGCAAAATTATAGAAATCTTCACATGGATCTGCTGAGTGGTTCATATAACTGCTCATTTCTTTTGATTTTATTGATAGAAGAATATTTTCTTCTAACACTGGAGATCCTTCCACACTCTTTGCAAGACATAATAGGGAAATTATTAAAAATAGTTTCAAGGCTCCACAACTATTCAACATTTCTCTTCCACAATATTTTTTATTCTTAACTACATTAAATTTTTGTTTAAACTAAATTTTGGATTTATTCAAATGAATTACTATTCAGTTTATATTCTTATACCCTACACAATGCAGTGGTACTTGGTTTTATACGTTTGCGGAGTGGCATTGAATTCATTTAGGTATTACTGATTAATCTTCCTACGACCATTCTCCACGTACACCCTCAAAAAAAATCGCTTCTTTAACATATGTTCCAAACATATTTTGCAGGAAGCACATATATTATTGGATACTGCCGAAATATTAATATGTTTGTTTTATGTGAACATATTATATGTTTGGAAGCATTTTGAGCCCAAAAATATTATATGCTTGGAAGAATTTTCCCCAAAGAAGATTGTGATCATTCCCTCACATAATTTTCACTTCCACGAAATTTTTAGTTCTTGGCACCTTTTTCTGTAATACAAATAATGTTGAAGAAATTATTCAATTTTATAATTTTTTTTTTTAATTTTACCTTTCGCCTGGGCGGAGAATCGAATCGAGGCCCATACAGTTTGTAAGCCAACACACTATCCACTGGGCTACGTAGTAGTTATAGTCACCAGTAGACAATTATCGTTACAAGTTACATACTTTGCAGCGCCCACGAGCCCATGCAAACATAACATTATTTAAAAGAAACATACATTTGTTGGCCACGTGGAGCAGTGGTTAGCATGTCTGCCTTGCATGCAAAGGGTCGTGGGTTCAATTCTTGCTCCGACCGAACCAATTTTTTTTTGCAATTTAGACATTTATACTATATTAAATTTTTATAATGAAACTTCGAAATGTGGGTTATTAAAAATTTACAGTCCCCACATACATAAAATTCTCCTCTCAAGGCGAAAACACATGCTGTTTTTTTTTCAAATCTCTATGCTCTTAGTTCCCAATGTCTATTCTCTTTACTCCGAATACTCATTCTAATATTCAAATTAAATAATATTTAGACTTAAGCATATAAAATTTTAGGTTTCGTCGTCCATTACCACGCAGTCAAACTTCGTCAGCATCGTCGTGTACAGCCTTCGGGATCGCGCTTTGGCCGTCGTATTTTGTTTATCATCGCGATTTGGAGTCACTACCTTCTTGTAAGTCGATAGTCCGGCTCGTTTTTTGGCTCGATGCGCGGTTGTAGACGATACACCCAGCTTATTTGCGGCATCTCGTAGAGAGAGGTTAGGGTTTTGCTTGAAACTACCGGCAACTCTCTTTGTCGTCTCAGCGGCTTCCGGTTTTCGATTGCCCCCCGATCCAGTCTGTCTGGCAGTCGACAAACGTTCCCCAAACACTTTAATTACATTTGTAGCGGTTGATTTGGCAACTTTTAGCGATTTTGCCAGCTTTGCGTGCGAGTAGCTCGGATTTTTGCGATGCGCGAGCAAAATTTTGATACGCTGCTCTTCTTGCTTGGACGGCATTTTGACAACTGAAGAGTGAATTCCAAAATCAAAATAGGAGCAACATTCTACACACACACATACCTTAAAAATGAGGGGTTTGCAGGTTTTTTAAATGCAAAATTGAAAGAAATACGTCAAGTTTATATTGACCAAATTTTGACCGTATCACCCTTTACATAAAATGCTGCTCTCAAGGCTGTTTTTTTTTTCAAATGTCTATTCTCTTGGTTCCGAATGTCTATTCTCTTTACTCCGAATACTCATTCTAATATTCAAATTAAATAATATTTAGACTTAAGCATATCAAATTTGTGGCCTTATCATAAAACAGTTTTCCGAAACAACATACAAGCGGTTTTACAGAAATTGCTCTCTTCTCAATCTCTCGCTGTGTTATGTTGATATCTTTCGTCAACCCTCCCGGTTTTCATCTCTATTTCTTTCTCTATACTCTCTCTCTCTGTCGCTCTCTGAATAAAATATCACAAAATACATAAGTATGTTTAGTCGAAATTTGTAAATTTATATATGTTTGCATTCACACATACGATTTTTATGAAACATTCATGCCCCAAACATAATATATTCTAACATATTAACATAGATGTGCCAGACATTTAGTGTTAGTTTAGGAACATTACATGTTTGCACTTAAATATATTGTGTTTAAAAATTGTGGCCGAAACACATTTTGTTTATATCGGAACATATGAAAAACATATTTTTCTAACAGTGTATGATAGCCATCTGTCCGAACTTTCGCTTGGATATTAAAAAAAAGATTGAAAGCTTCCTGACAGCAGGGAAACCTAACTTTCGCAGAAAGTTACCGTACCCTTTCTATTATTAAGGAAAAGAGAAAGATCAAAGTTAATAATTTATAGGCGGGTCCACAAACTTTAACGAATAAAAGATGAATATCATTGCTTACATTTGGAACAACAAATGATTGTCCTTGCGGGTTGCTACCAGGGCTGTGGAGCCGGAGTCGGAGTCAGAGTCTGAAGATTTTGCTGGAGTCGGAGTCGGAGTCGTAAAAATTTTGCTCGACTCCGACTCCGGCTAAACCAAATTTTTTAAAATACTTCACACTTTTGTAACTAAGCAAGTTTTTACGCAAATTAGTTTCCATTGCGTTATTCATTCGGTCAATGTACAGCATGATTGTAAATGAAAATCAACTTTCAATTACGGCTATCTTTTTATGTTTCCTAGAATGTTAGACTAGCAGATGGGCTGGATCGATTCATTTTAATGCCCATATCAATTTACGTTATTTGAAATATTTCGAACGATCGAAATTATTTTTTTTTAATTTTATTTTAAGGCCATGTACATATGTGGAATATTGACAGAAATTGTTTTCAAAGTTGTTTTTTATAGAAAATTTTGTCAAAATGTTATTTCTATAAAAAGTTTTGTCAACATTTTATTTCTATAGCAAATTTTGTCAAAATTTTATTACTATAGAAAATTTAATCAAAATTTTATTTCTATAGAAATTGAGTCAAAATTTTGTTTCTATAGAATATTTTGCAAAATTTTATTTCTATAGAAAATATTGCCAAAATTTTATAGTAACAGATTTTTTTATTAGAAAATTTGGTCAAAATTTTATTTCTATAGAAAATTTAGTCAAAATTTTATTTCTATAGAAAATTTAGTCGAAATTTTGTTTCTGTAGAATATTTTGCAGAATTTTATTTACTACACAAAAATTTTTCTAAAATTTTATTTTTATTGATAATTTTTTCAAAATTTTATTTCTATAAGAAAAAATTGTCAAATTTTATTTCTATAGAAAATTTTCTCAAATTTTTTTTTCTTACTTGTTGCTCACTCCTATAAAAATGTATTCAAAATTTTATTACTATAGAAATATTTTTATCTATATAAAATTTGGTCAACATTTTATTTCTATAGAAGATTTAATCAAAATTTTGTTTCTATAGGATATTTTGCAAAATTTTATTTCTATAGAAAATTTTGCAAAATTTTGTTTGCTACACATTTTTTTTGTAATTGTATTTCTATTGATAATTTTTTCAAACTTTTATTTCTATAAAAAATTTTGCCAAATTTTATTTCTATAAAATTTTATTCAAAATTGTATTTCTATATATTTGGTCAACATTTGATTTCTATAGAAAATTTTGCCTAAATTTTATTTCTATAGAAAATTTAGTCAAATTTTGTTTCTGTAGAAAATTTTGCAAAATTTTATTTCTATATAAAATTTTGCAAATTTTTTTTTACTACACAAAAATTTTTCTAAAATTGTATGCTCACTGATACTCACTGCTTAGTCGAAAACTTGTAGAAATGACTCAAATTTTCAAATTTTTCAATGAATGAATCATAAATGCATTTTTGCGAAATTATCTCAACAATTATAAATATTTCCCAAATATTGCCCGAGATTTTGTAGAAGTCTGATTTGAGATTTTATCAAAATGTAGATCTAAATACAAAGTTGTGCAGAGTATATTATAATCGACCCGCCCGACTTTAGACTTTCCTTGCATTTTTATTTTTTGTTAAAATTGTTTTACGTCCCATAACGTTAGATTTAAATTTTAAGTACATAGATTTTGTAGAAGTATATACAATTTTGTCTAAATCGATTCACATTCAAATTCATGCATATGGGAATATAAACCTTTATATAGCTCGCAACAAATTTAAAGGATTTGAGATAGTATCAATAATTTTGGTCCACAAATACGTATACTGTTGGTATCTTCTCATATTATGATGGGTATTTATATCATTATTTTATTTATTAAACATTGCCCTAAATTTTAAATATAGAGTTCAATTGGCATCTAATGTGAAATTAAGACCTTTCTTTGCACACATAAATAAATACGATACTTTTTATCGATCCACTTACGGTACCCCCACAATAGAACTTCAAATTAGTGGTATTAAAATAAGATTTAGTTATATTACCCGGAGTCGACTCCGGAGTCGGAGTCGAGCTGATGAAAAATGCTGGAGTCGGAGTCGAGTAAAACTGGCTCGACTCCACAGCCCTGGTTGCTACTTCGGCTGACAAAAATAAAATAAGTAGATGTATATTTTATTCCAATAATGAATATTTGGAAATCGTAGACGGACACACAGTTTTGTTATTTAATCTGGTTTTAAAAATTATTAACGACATACCTTCCTCTTTGTTATGATATCAACATCCGCTCATTTATCTCTAAACAATTAATATTCAATGAATAACAAAATAAATTAACACTGACTGAGAAATACTTAAGATTGTATCTGTATTCTATTGCTGTGGATGGAATTAACATCAAATTTCTTAAGTCAAAATCTTTCGATCTTACAACATCTTATCCCTACATAGACTTTCATCCCATTTTCTTAATAATTCTAATATTTTCCATTTTTAATTTGTATGCCAACTTTGCCGAACATTTGCACGTGTTGTATTTATTTATTCAAATCAATGGTGAAGGGTATAAGAGCTTCTTCTATGTCGATATTTTTCATTCTTATGTTGTTGCTTGAATGTGCTATTGATAATTAGTACGCCTTTGAATGTGTTCGTTCAATAAACGATTCCAATAATGTACCGAGAAACACTTTTAATAGAAATTCGAAAAACCGCCCTTATCTAATACGCGATTTGGGGTTATCACCATCATTTACTATTCGCTGAAATTGTTTTGAATTTCGAGTGACTAAAGTAATTAAAAGTTGAGCTGCTGTTATAATTGAACAAAAGCTTGGATAGTGGATCGATCCCTGAAAATTGTCCCATGTTCACCGTCCGAAAATAATATTATGCTCTTGAAAAATGTTTGGGGTGATCATATTCCTTCTCTGCGTGTGGCCTGAGTATTTATTCAAGTTTTTAAAATGTTTTTACTTTTTTTACATAAAAGGACCAAAATCATTTTTTTTTTAGTTTTTTTTAGATTTTTTTTAGATTCATAGTTAAAACAAAAGCAAAGCGTCGCAAAAAACGTGAAGCAAATATTCATCTTGGATTCGAAAGTAGTGCTAAATTTAATAAGAAGCAATGAATTTTACCGGATCCTGTCATAGAGCAGAAGGAAGTAAAATCTTGCTTAACATTAAAATTAGAATACAGATATCATTTATCGAATATTAATTCTCTTTGTGTGATATTCTAATAAAGTTGCTCACTTATAAATAAATGTCATGGGTCGAAAACCTTTGTAGTTACCCTACCTTCTGTCATTATTTATATTCGTAATTTATTATGGTTATAAATATTACAACAAAAAACAAGTATATACGGCCGTAAGTTCGGCCAGGCCGAATCTTATGCACCCTCCACCATGGTTTGCGTAGAAACTTCTATGAAAGACTGTCATCCACAATCGAATTACTTAGGTTGTGGTATCTTAAAACTTCTTAACATCGTTTTCTACATTATGAGTTAGTCCATACGTGGTATATATTAGACAAAAAAGGTATGTATAATTAATTCTACAAATAATTACGAATCGATATGGACTTTTGCACAGTACGTAGAGAGCCAGAATTGAAATATGGAGGTCGCTTGTATGGGGGCTATATACAATTATGAACTTAATATGGATCAATTTTTGTGTGATTGGGGATCGATTTATCTGAGGGCTGTATGTAACTATAGACCGATATGGACCTAGTTAGGCATGGTTGTTAACGGCCATACACTAGCACAACTGACTCGGATGAAATTTGCTTCTCCAAGAGGCTCCAAAACCAAATCTCGGGATCGGTTTATATGGGGGCTACATATGATTATGGACTGATGTGAACCACTTTTGGCATGGTTGTTGGATACCATATACTAACATCACGTACCAACTTTCAACCGAATCGGATAAATTTTGCTCTTCCAAGGAGGATAAATCTGGGGATCGGTTTGTATGGGGGCTATATATAATTTTGGACTGATATGAACCAATTCCTGATTGTTGGATACCATATACTAACATCACGTACCAAATTTCAACCGAATCGGATGAATTTTGCTTTTCCAAGGTGCTCCGGAGGTCAAATTTAGGGATCGGTTTATATGGGGTCTATATATAATTATGGACCAATTTTTGCATGGTTGTTTCAGCCAATATATATTAACACCACGTACCAAATTTCAACTGAATCAGATGAATTTTGGTCTTCCAAGAGGCTCCGGAAGTCAAATCTGGGTATCGGTTTATATGGGAGCTACATATATTTTTATGGACCGATGTGGACCAATTTTTGCATGGTTATTAGAGACCATATACTAACATCATGTACCAAATTTCAGCCGGATCGGATGAAATTTGCTTCTCTTAGAGGCTCCGCAAGCCAACTCTGGGATCGGTTTATGTGGGGGCTATATATAATTGTGGACCGACGTGGACCTCTTTTTGCATTGTTGTTAGAGACCATATACTAACACCATGTACCAAATTTCAGCCGGATCGGATGAAATTTGCTTCTCTTCGAGGATCCGCAAGCCAAATCTGGGGATCGGTTTATATGGGGGCTAAATATAATTATGAACCGATGTGGACCAATTTTTGCATGTTTGTAAGAGACCATATACCAACACCATGTACCAAATTTCAGCAAGATCGAATGAAATTTGCTTCTCTTTGAGACTCCGCAAGCCAAATCTGAGGATCGGTTTATAGGGGGGCTGTATATAATTATGGACCGATGTGGACCAATTTTTGCATGGTTTTTAGACACCATATACCAACACCATGTACCAAATTTCAGCCGGATCGGATGAAATTTGCTTCTCTTAGAGGCTCCGCAATGCAAATCTGAGGGTCCCTTTATATGGGGGCTATATGTAAAACTAGACCGATGGCCCATTTGCAATACCATCCAACCTACATCAATAACAACTATTTGTCGATAGCTTGTTTCGTTCGGAAGTTAGCGTAATTCAACTGACGGACGGACGGACGGACATGCTTAGATCGACGCAGAATTTCACCACGACCCATAATATATATACTTTATGGTGTCTTACAGCAATATTTCGATGTGTTACAAACGGAATGACAAAGTTAATATACCCCCTAATGTATAGTGGAGAACATAGAAACGAAATGTTTGAACACGTATCACGATTTGCGACAAATTTTTTGAGATATAAGCCGCAAACAATATTTTACTAAAAATATGAAAGGAGTTTGTTGCTGTTAATTGTGCGATAATTATTGGGTACAGTAAATGTTTCTCTATTTATCTGTTGATTGCTTCATAACACCCGAAAAGTTCATTAACATTGTGAAAATTACGAAATGTCGAGGATATTTTGATGTAGGTTAGTTTAGGTTAGGTGGCAGCCCGATGTATCAGACTCACTTAGACTATTCAGTCCATTGTGATACCACATTGGTGAACTTCTCTCTTATCACTAAGTGCTGCCCGATTCCATGTTAAGCTCAGTGACAAGGGACCTCCTTTTTATAGCCGAGTCCGAACGGCGTTCCACATTGCAGTGAAACTACTTATTTAGAGAATCTTTGAAACCCCCAGAAATGGCACCAGCATTACTGAGGTGGGATAATCCACCGCTGAAAATTTTTTGGTGTTCGGCCGAAGCAGCAATCGAACCCACGACCTTTTGTATGCAAGGCGTGCATGCTCACCATTGCACCACGGTGGCTTCCGGCCATATACTAACACCATGTTTCAAATTTCAACCGGATAGGATGAATTTTGCTCTTGGAAGAGGCTCCGGAGATCAAATCTGGGGAACGGTTTATATGGGGGCTATATATAATTATGGACCGATAGGGACTAATTCTTGCATATTTGTTAGAGATAACATACTAGCACCACGTTCCAAATTTCAACCGGATCGGATGAATTTTACTCCTACTAGAGGCTCCGGAGGGCAAATCTGGGGATCGGTTTATATGGGGGCTATATAATTATGGACCGATATGGACCAGTTTTTGCATGGACCTTATACTTACATCATGTACCAAATTTCAGTCAGATCGGATGAAATATGCTACTCTTAGAGGCTCCACAAGCCAAATCTGGGGGTCCGTTTATATGGGGGCTATCGTAAAAGAAGACCAGCGTTGCCAGAATTGTTTCACCAAAAACCGCTAGATTTGCCCAAAAAGTCCTCACATTTAAAGACTATTTCATTAATTCTTCCTTCTTTCATGAAAACATACCCATTTTTAAGTTGAATCACTTAATTATAAGGACAAAACCACTTTATCGTCTTTTGGACAAGGAAAACAGTTTATATAAAATAAATTCACAAATGCTATTATAACCAAAATTCGCGTTCGTATTTTAAGGAGACGCCCATATTTTTTCACTGCACAAAGCTATTCACATCTACTATTTTAATTTAGTAATATCGTAATAACTTTAGAATATTATAATAACATAAAAAGGATAAACGAGTCAAATGATAATATTCCCAATAATTTACTGACAGTTTATCTAACAAATTTGTATGGTAATAGTAGATTTAAAGTTTACGATAACTTTTATGTATATAATGAAAAAACTTTACAACAAGGTGTATTTGCTACAAAAATGCCCGCATAATGGCTGGACTCATTATTAATGTTTCACCTGAGCTTTGAAATATGTGGAAACCCTTATACTTGCAGCAAGGCTTAGATAAAAACGCCGATTTATCCATATTTCAATAGAAACATGTCGAAAATAAAAAAAGCCAAAAATAGCTAAAAGGGTCATGAAAAAAAGCTTAGATCGACTCAGAATTTCACCGCGACCCAGAATATATATAGGGTCTTAGAGCAATATTTCGCAATAGGGTCTTAGAGCAATGTTATCCTATGGTGGAGGGTATAAAAATATATTCTACGAACACTTCTATCCCACTGTCCACACAAATTTTCTGGTGTGGGATGTAATTATATGCCACGATATTGTCTAAGATTTATTTGAAATGCATTTGTGTATTGTTGTAGTATTTGTAAATTTTTTGGAAGCACATATGCGTGGAATATATTGGGTCGCTAATAAAGAAAATATCAACATCCATAAATTATTTAGAAATGCTATATCGAAGGCGTTTAATCAAGCCAAGGCAATTGAAACAAAGCCAATTTTTAAGATGAATAAAATTCTTAGTATTTTCCTCCAAATTAGTGAACCCTTCCCTCACATAAGCTTCAATTAGGTAAACTCCCTCTTTGCATTTCGAATGGGTAGTTGATGATAACCCATAAAAATTTATGTATTTTACTAATTTGTTGATTGGTTGGCCCTAAAATTCCTTAACATTTACTTTTGATTAAAGTACTTAAATTAATATGAGGGTTCAGAGTATCAGCTAACTTTGAATTACAATGACTGCAAGAAATTTGAAATCACACGTTTATATATTTGCCTCTTTATTTCTGTTGCTGTTGATAATAAGCGATGTATGGAGGAGTATCGACAAGTCTTTCTACACAGAGAGAAAGAGAGAAAGAGAGCAAATATAAATGAGTCTACGAGTATGTGTATGAGTGTGTATGTGTCTCAGGGCCTCTTTGAGTATGCTTGATTAAGAGCATCGCATCATAAAAACGAAATTGTGAATTAAATTGGTTTTAATGAAAGAGTAAACATAACGTTAATTAAAACCAAACAGACAGTTGTCCATCCCAAACGATCAACTAACCAATCTGCTGGGAACCACTCTTCTCCACTCGCACACACACTCACTCACACATGTAAACAATACTTCGTAAAACCACGATGTACCTCAAATTTAAATTTCAATTGTTGCACACTTCCTATAGGCGGTGGGGGTGGCCGTGCGGAGGACATTTAACTTATTGCGTGTCTAATGATCATATATCTAGCCAAGAGTCCGTCAGTGTTGTCCACCAAACAAAGGCGGGGGTGCAGGGAAAAAGATAAAGCAAAAAGAATGTAACATCACCGCGGTACGGATCACTATTAACGGTGTTCTTGCATTGTAATTGGTATAAATGAGCGGCGCCTTTTCAATAGAATAATGGTGGCGTTGCAAACAAAAACCCCTTCAAAAAAAAAAAGAGAACGTCAAACGTCAGGGATAATGAATTGAAACAAATTGCTTTGGAATTCCATACAGAGAGCTGTGGAAAAAAAATAGGTGTTTATGATATTCATTAAATTGATGAAATACAGTAAAACGTATTTAAGATTGTTAAAATTGTATTCTTGTAATCTTAATTAGAGAAATTTGTAGAAAACATATGAAAAAACACTAAGTTTGTCAATCTGAACCTCATATACTTTCCACCATGAATTTGGAACCTTATCTCTTCATTTACATATATGCTGCTGGCTTTTAGATGTAAATGAATGAATTCTGCAAAAACAAGTAAAAAATGTGTAAAATCGGGTGGGACCCACTTTGTAGACCTACACTTTCGATACCATCTCAAATCCTTTACATTTGTTGTGAGCTATTATAAGGGTTTCTATTTCCCTATACATATATTTAAATCTGAACCAATTTGGAAAAACAAATTACATCTCTACAAAGTGTTTACCCCAATTTTTGTGAATCAACGTTAGCTGGCGAACTTACTATGGACATAACTGTCATCTTGCCTACACTGAAAAAAAAAATTGACGTAGTATGAAAGCTAATTTTTAATTTTAATTTATACAAAATTAAGGAAAAATATATTTAAAATAAATAAACTTTATTAAAAAAAGTTTATACTCTCTACTTTAAACATTTCCTTCCGTAAATTTAGAAACCTATTGCAATTTTGCGTCCCTTCGTTAAAGTCGTATGTCTTTGAAATAAGGCAAGTTTCCTTAAAGTGAAGAAAGTTTTTTGTTTTTAAGTTTTTTTTTCATAATTAAGAAAATAGTTTTTTTAGTTTGAAATATACAGAACCCAATTTTAATTTTATAGAGCCTAGATTTAAAGCTAGATAGCTTCCAAAAAATTTCCTTAGATTAGGTTATGTGGTAAAGGATGACATCATTTTTGTGTTGAATTGATATCCACTTAGATCATTAAGGCTGTGATTCCTCGATGTAATCTATCCACCTTCTTCCTTCCGAGGTGCTCCCCTTTGAAATAGTCTCAGAACTTCCACTTGTACGTCTTCTTTAAAAGAAATCTCGGAACAACTAACCAGAGTCCCTGATAAAGGTAACTATGTTTCTGAAGCTGCACTCCCGCAGATTAGTGCGAGCCTGAAAAAAGGAGCCCAGTATTTTGTTCCTTGTTCCTGCTGGACACTGACACAGGAAGTGGTACGAGTCTTGCATAACTTCCAGGTCCAGACCATCTACAGATGTCATAATTTTTAAGGCCTATTTTTACCATGTGTTTCCCAAGTGTGTTATGATGCCAATCAAAGGCCGAAATTCCTGTCTGTTCATCGACATTAAAGTTTCGCAGTTCCTTTGGTTCTTTTCCTCCCATATCAACTTGGTTTGTTGGCGTATTCGCCATAGTTCATCATATTTGGCTTCTATCCTGTGAAGATAAGAAGATAGTGAAGGAAAAACGTACGCAAGGACATTATTCGTTCCACGAGCACCCTGCTTAGGTGCCCAGGTACCCAGCACAGAGTTTTATTATGCAGGGTAGCCACCGTGGTGCAATGGTTAGCATGCCCGCCTTGCATACACAAGGTGGTGGTTTCGATTCCTGCTTCGACCGAACACCAACCCCACAGAAATGCTGGTGACATTTCTGAGGGTTTCAAAGCTTCTGTAAGTGGTTTCACTGCAATGTGAAACGACGTTCTGACTCGGCTATAAAAAGGATGTCCCTTGTCATTGAGCTTAACATGGAATCGGACAAAGAGAAGTTCACCAATGTGGTATCACAATGGACTGAATAGTCTAAGTAAGCCTGATACATCGGGCTGCCACCTAACCTTTATTATACAGTTCAGTGAGAACCTCGTGTTGTCTACGACAGCGCCTCACTACCTTAGACCTTATGTCAGCACTTTATAAGGCTTTTATAGCTGCTTGGCTGTCGATTAAGAAGCTGATATCGCTTCTGAATAACGACCTCATCAATAGGACCATCAGAAAGAAGTTCACCAATGTGGTATCACAATGGAATGAACAGTCTAGGTGAGCCTGATACATCGGTCTACCACCTAACCTAACGACTTCATCAATAGCGACTCAGCTGCCTTTGTGATTGCAGAAATCTCAGACTGAAAAATACTGCAATCACTATTCAACGTGTAAGATTCCCTTATTCCCAGTTCACTGCAATAAATGCCATCTTTGAACCGTCTGTATACATGTTCATGGTAGAGGTGTGCACGTGACACGAAAATGTTGCGACTCACGAAAATTTTCGTGACTCACGCGTGATTCGGGAGTCAAGCTGACGGCTACGGCGTGAGTGTGCGTGAGCGTGATTAACAAATCAAATGTCGTGCGTAAGCGTGAGTCACGAAAATATTATCGTCGTGAGTGTGCGTGAGTAACGAATTTCGGAAAAACACGCTCACGAAAATAATCCCGCTTACGAACATAAAATGCCTACACGGATGAAAAAGACTGTTTTTCATATGTTTGGCTATAAACATTATATGTTTGGAACACAAATTTTTAAACACAATATTGGTGAGTGCAAGCATATAATGTTCATAAACTAGCATAACATGTTTGGGACATATATGTTAATATGTTAGAACATATAATGTTTGGGACATAAAATGTTTGTAAATATAATATGCTTGGATGCAAACATATATTAATTTAGAAATAGCCTATAAACATATATGTGTTTAGTAGCTTGGAGCGCTATTTAACAGGGAGCGATATTGAATTAAGTTGGTGGTTGTTGCTTGTTATTACAAAATTAACATTTTATTTTTCCTTGGGCAATTGATCAGCTACTTCTTTGATCCTTACAAACTGTGTGGTCCGCTGCTCGAATCCCCGTCCGGCAAAAGGTAAAATTAAAAAAAAAAATCATACAATTGAATAATTTCTTCTACAATATTTGTATTACAGAAAAAGGTGCTAAGAACTAAAAAATCTCGTGGAAGTGAGAAAGATGTGGGGGAATATACAATTGGGCAGAAACAAAATTTTGAGCATTCAGGTCGAAAACCTATGTTGTTAGCACCTATATTACCTGTTTATTTTCATAATTCATTATGATTGTAAATATATAAATAAATAAAATTTTGAGCACAATATTGTTTGGGAGATTTTTTTTTAAGCATATAATATTTTTGGGTGCAAAATGCTTCCAAACATATTATATGTTCACATAATAACATATTGTTTTTTGAAAGACAACATTATTGAATTTGGATGCAAAAATACAAAATGTTTGGAACTTAGACTACCCAAACATATATTGTTTAGACCAATATGCTTTCAAACATATTATATATTGGAAGATATCAAACATATAAATGTTTGGGCAATACCCAAAAATATATATGCTTGAAGCAAAATATGTTTGGGAGTATATGTTACAGAAGCGATTTTTTGTGAGCGTGTACGAGTTGAATTCATTTATAATGTTAGTGACATTCTAGGTGTTAATGAATTTTATAACGCTCTCGATTTTAATCATACTCATGTTTTTAGTCAGATTCTTTAAGTAAATTACTCATAAAATTATTCGTGAGTTACGATATTTTTCGTGAGTAACGAAATTAAAAAAATTTTCGTGCGTGAGTAAAAATTTTCTTTTCGTGAACGTGCGTGAGTGTGACTGAATAAGATTTCTCCGTTTTGAGTGTGCGTGAGCAAAATATTACTCACGTGCACACCTCTCGTTCAGGGTTCCGAAGGGATCCTGTCTCCGCACTTCTCCATACTTGGTACAATATGTGTCGGCTTGTGATGATAAATATGCTCCGTGGCCATATGGTCCGTCCGTCGCCGGAATCAATACCAAAATTGAAGATTAAAATCTTTGGATCCAAGTATAGTTTTTTCAAGTGTATATATTCCATATGCCAGCTATGAACTTAACTGCTGAAAATGTTTCAGATATAGTTAATCGGAGAAAAGATATTTCCATTTTTATACCCTCCACCATAGGATGGGGGGTATATTAACTTTGTCATTCCCTTTGTAACACATCGAAATATTGCTCTAAGACCGCATAAAGTATACATATTCTGGGTCGTGGTGAAATTCTGAGTCGATCTAAGCATGTCCGTCTGTCTGTCCGTCCGTCTGTTGAAATCATGCTAACTTCTTGTGTCGCTATCGACTTGAAACTTGGCACAAGTAGTTGTTATTGATGTAGGTCGGATGGTATTGCAAATGGGCCAAATCGGTCCACTTTTACGTATAGCTCCCATATAAACGGACCCGCAAGCCAAATCTGGGGAGAAGCATATTTCATCCGAGCCGGTTGAAATTTGGAACATGGTGTTAGTATGTGGTCTCTAGCAACCGTACCAGAATTGGTCCATATCGGTCCATAATTATATATAGCCCCCATATAAACCGTTCTCCCGATGTGACCTCCGGAGGAGCAAAATTCATTCGATCCGGTTCAAATTTGGAACGTGGTGTTAGTATATGGCCGCTAACAACCATACCAAAATTGGTCCATATCGGTCTATAATTATATATAGCCGATCTCCAATCACACAAAAATTGGTCCATATCAGTTCATAATCACGGTTGCCACTCGAGTCAAAGATAATCTACCAAAATTTTATTTCTATAGACAATTTTGTGAAAATTTTATTTCTATAGAAAGTTTTGTTAAAATTTTATTTCTATAGAAAATAAAATTTGAACAAAATTAAATACCGCAACTTAAGTGTTTAGAAGAAGTTTCTACGCCCTATATACTTGTTCTTTCTGCTAACTGGCTGTTGGCCCTGGGACAGAGTAAAATGTTAGTAAAAATATACACCTTACCACACCTTACTTTAAAGAAATTTTTAACTTGATACATTGTATTTTGGAGTTGTAGTTTTCATGAACTCATTTTTTAGGAGTATGGAGAAAAAAATGAAAAAAAAAACTAAAAATTTTTAATTTGCTTTCTAGAATCAAATATGCAAAACTCAAATTTAAAAGAAAATTATGACTTAAGTGCAGTATTACTTCAATTATCCGTTTTTTTTTTTGTCTCTGAATCAATACCAAAATCATTAGCGTAAAGGCAAAACCTTTGGAACCGGGGTTGATCTCAAATTTCAAAGAATTACGATGAAGCTAGTGGGTCCCATGTATAGAATTCAACTCGGGAAATCAGTCTATGTGGGGGCTATATCGAACTATATATCAATACAGCCCATCTTCGAATATGACCTGCAGACAAAAATACGAGTTTGTGTAAAATCTCAGCACCAGAGCTTCATTATTGAAGGCTGTAGCGTGATCATAAAAACAGACAGATGGACATTGTTATTCGTAATAGAATTTTACAATGATCAACAATATTCCCCTTGCGAATTCCTTTACAAATTGGCAAAACGCTATAGACTCAATAAATCATCAACCGATTTCTTTACTATAAGAATTGTTTGTAAAAAATTGCTATGTTATCATAGTGATCACAGTGGTTCGGAAAATAAAAATTAAGGAAAATTTGTATTTTATTAATTCACAAACCAGAAGATATTTACTTTATATAGTCCACAAACTATATGAATTATAAACGGAAAAACAAAATTATTATACCCCCTTCACCATCCTATGGTTGTAGGTATAATAAAGAATGACTGTAGTAAAAACTATTACACTTAAAAAAATTACTAATGGTAATGTTCTCCTTGTTAATCCTACTGGTGGGTGTTTAGTTTTTAAATTAAAAGAAGAAAATTTAGTTGATATATTAAATATACACTTTTAACCATAATAATTAATAACCTAATATATGAGTTATTTTCAAACCGTATATTATTTTACTTCCTCACCGCTGTTACTTTTCCATTGACAAATGATCTTATGATTAATTATTCGACAAATTCCTATGAGAATATTCATTGAACATCGAATTGACTAGCAACAAATGTGTAAACAAGTAGCACTTACTTAAAATTAAGAATCGGAAAACCAAGCAATGATCACAACATGAAACACATGTTAGTGGAGGAACATTATTTCAATATTCCAATTTTTAAAAATACAAAAACCTCAAATATGCCAAGGCATCTGATGAGAGGACACATTCACTGCAATCAGGCGCATCAATAATCGTTTATAAATGTCAACGATGAACTGTGGGATGCTGCAAGTGTTCCACACCACCACACACAACTGGAATACAAAACACATGGACCGTTTTACGTCAATGGCCTAGCAACCAGGTCCCTGTAAAAGAAACAAATGTTCAATACACCAAGCGAAGTCATCAGTGAAAAATTAACTGTATCCTCTTGAAATGCTTAATTAATTTTCACGTTTTTTTCCTACTTGCAAACGTGTCAATAAGTATCTAATTTTAATGATGTCTCTAGAGTTTTGTCGCCATGTAATTATGATTATTTTCAGAATATTTGTTTTAGTTATATTATCACGAAGATATTTTAAGATTCATATGAGCCCTATAATATTGCATCGAAATTGTATTTTTCGATAGAAAGGATTTTCTATGATTACATAAGAGTAATCAAAATATTTCATTCTCAAAAGCGGTATCAAGTTCAAAAGCTAGAGACACAACATTCTGCATGACTTCCAGGAATCCAACTGTTATAAACTTTATTCATTTAATTTCGACTAAATGTGCACTGAAAAAATATTTACGTGATATTAAAGATTACGCAACCTAAATTTTAGGATTTGAAATTTACAAAATATTAAGGACAACTTTCTTTAAAATAATGAAATTTTAATTAAATTAAAGTTTATAATCTTTGCTTCAAAATTCTTTTTCATTAAATTTAGGACACAAATTTTGTAAATTTGAGTCCCTCCATTAAAGTCGCATGTCTTTGAACTAAGGCTAATTTTTCTTAAAGTAAAGAAACACATTTTTGATTTAAAGAAATTGTCCTTAAATTAACTTAAATTTTGAAACTTTAGATTTAAGATTAAAATGCTTCAAATCTAGGCTAAGACTTATTTTGAGGATTAAGCATCTTTGGTTTAAAGTTTTTTTGGAATTAAAAAAACATTGTTTACTTTGAAGCATCCGTTATAATTTGGATTTTTATACCCTCCACCATAGGATAGGGGTATATAAACTTTGTCATTCCGTTTGTAACACATCGAAATATTGCTCTAAGATCCCATAAAGTATATATATTCTGGGTCGTGGTGAAATTCTGAGTCCACCTGAGCATGTCCGTCCGTCCGTCCGTCCGTCCGTCTGTTGAAATCACGCTAACTTCCGAACGAAACAAGCTATCGACTTGAAACTTGGCACAAGTAGTTGTTATTGATGTAGGTCGGATGGTATTACAAATGGGCCATATCGGTCCACGTTTACGTATAGCCCCCATATAAACGGACCCCCAAATTTGGCTTGCGATTGCTCTAAGAGAAGCAATCGATCCGGCTGAAATTTGGTACATGGTGTTAGTATATGGTCTCTAACAACCATGCAAAAATTGGTCCAAATCGGTCCATAATTACATATAGCCCCCATATAAACCGATCCCCAGATTTGACCTCCGGAGCCTCTTATAGGAGAAAAATTCATCCGATCCGGTTGAAATTTGGAACGTGGTGTTAGTATATGGTCTCTAACAACCATGCAAGAATTGGTCCATATCGGTCCATAATTATATATTGTCCCCAGATTTGTCTTCCGGAGCCTCTTGGAGGAGCAAAATTCATCCGATCCGGTTGAAATTTGGAACATGGTGTTAGAATGTGGTCTCCAACAAACACGCAAGAATGGGTCCATATCGGTCCATAATTATATATAGCCCCCATATAAACCGTTCCCCAGATTTGATCTCCGGAGCCTCTTAGAGGAGCAAAATTCATCCGATCCGGTTGTCAAAATTTCATTTCTATAGAACATTTTGTCAAAATTTTATTTCTATAGAAAATATTGTCAAAATTTTATTTCTATAGAAAATTTTGTCAGAATTTTATTTCTATAGAAAATTTTGTCAGAATTTTATTTCTATAGAAAATTTTATCCAAATTTTATTTCTATAGAAAATTTTTTCCAAATTTTACTTCGATAGAAAATGTTGTCAAAATTTTATTTTGTCAAAATTTTATTTCTATAGAAACTTTAAACTTAATTATATACGTATTTAATCGGCCTTTTTAGTTTAATATATACCACGTATGGACTATGTGGTACATATTACGGTGTTAGGAAGTTTTAAGATACCTTGCCATCGGCAAGTGTTACCGCAACCCAATTAATTCGATTGTGGATGACAGTCTTCAGTAGAAGTTTCTACGCGATCCATGGTGGAGGGTACATAAGCTTCGACCTGGCCGAACTTACGACCGTATATACTTGTTAAACTTGCATTTGTTTGTACGTGAGTCCTTTATTAATGAACCGCGAAAAGAGAATGAAAATTTAATAAATAAGATCCGTATCCTAATTTTAATTTTATTGGTCCTAGATTTAAAGCCAGATACACGCTCACAAAAAATCGCTTCTGTAACATATACTCCCAAACATATTTTGCTTCAAGCATATATATTTTTGGGTATTGCCCAAACATTTATATGTTTGATCTCTTCCAATATATAATATGTTTGAAAGCATATTGGTCTAAACAATATATGTTTGGGTAGTCTAAGTTCCAAACATTTTGTATTTTTGCATCCAAATTCAATAATGTTGTCTTTCAAAAAACAATATGTTATTATGTGAACATATAATATGTTTGGAAGCATTTTGCACCCAAAAATATTATATGCTTAAAAAAATTCTCCCAAACAATATTGTGCTCAAAATTTTATTTATTTATTTATATATTTACAATCATAATGAATTATGAAAATAAACAGGTAATATAGGTGCTAACAACATAGGTTTTCGACCTGAATGCTCAAAATTTTGTTTCTGCCCAATTGTATATTCCCCCACATCTTTCTCACTTCCACGAGATTTTTTAGTTCTTAGCACCTTTTTCTGTAATACAAACATTGTAGAAGAAATTATTCAATTGTATGATTTTTTTTATTTTAATTTTACCTTTTGCCGGACGGGGATTCGAACAGCGGACCACACAGTTTGTAAGGATCAAAGAAGTAGCTGATCAATTGCCCAAGGAAAAATAAAATGTTAATTTTGTAATAACAAGCAACAACCACCAACTTAATTCAATATCGCTCCCTGTTAAATAGCGCTCCAAGCTACTAAACACATATATGTTTATAGGCTATTTCTAAATTAATATATGTTTACATCCAAGCATATTATATTTACAAACATTTTATGTCCCAAACATAATATGTTCTAACATATTAACATATATGTCCCAAACATGTTATGCTAGTTTATGAACATTATATGCTTGCACTCAAAAATATTGTGTTTAAAATTTGTGTTCCAAACATATAATGTTTATAGCCAAACATATGAAAAACAGTCTTTTTCATCCGTGTAGGTCGCTAAAAACTGTCTTTATTTTAAAGAAGCCGCATCTTTGGCTCGGAATCAATACCAAAATCTTTAAGAGAAGGTCAAAAATGTGGTTGTAATGTGGTACGTGGTGTTAGTATTTGGTCTCTAATAACCATGCGGAAATTGGTCCATATGGGTCCATAATTATATATAGTTCATATAAACCGATCCCCAGATTTTACTTCCGGAGCCTCTTGGAGAAGCCAAATTTATCCGATCCAGTTGAAATTTGGTACGTGGTATTAGTATATGGTCTCTAGCAATCATGCAAATATTGGTCCATATCGGTCCATAATTATATATAGGCCCCATATAAACCGATACCCAGATTTGACCACTGGAGTCTCTTGGAAGAGAAAAATACATCCGATCTGGTTGAAATTTGGTACATGATGTCAAAAGTTTAAACGTTTATCAAAAAAAAAAAAAATCGTTTATTACAAAATTTTTATTTTTTGAATACAAAATTTTTTGTTGAACCAACAACACAGTCCATTTCGTTTATATCAAGCACTGTTCTTTTTTGACACATTTTACAGTTCATAGTAAAAATTTAATACAGTAGTATGTAATGTTGAACATCTTTTCGGAATCTTCCGAACATATCTGGAATATATGTAAAAAAAAAAAACAAAAAATAAATTTTTGGTGTTCGGTCGAAGCAGGGATCGATGCTTCACGGTGCCCAACTAAATATATGTTTCTCTTAAATAAAGTTTGTTTAATCGGCTCGTGGGCGCCGCAAGATATGCTATATAAATATAACTTATATGGATAATTGTCTATTGATGACAATAACAGCTGCATAGCTCAGTACATAGTGTGTTGGCTTACAAATTGCATGGTCCGCGGCAGGGCTGTGGAGTCGAGCCAATTTTGCTCGACTCCGACTCCGACTCCAGCATTTTTCATCAGCTCGACTCCGACTCCGGAGTCGACTCCGGGTAATATAACTAAATCTCATTTTAAAACCATTAATTTGTAGTTCTATTGTGGGGGTACCCTAAGTGAATCGATATAAAGTATCGTATTTATTTATGTGTGCAAAAAAAAGGTCTTAATTTCACATTAGATGCCAATTGAACTCTATATTTCCAATTTAGGGCAATGTGTAATAAATAAAATAATGATATAAGTACCCATCATAATATGAGAAGATACCAACAGTATATGTATTGGTGGACCAAAATTATTGATACTATCTCAAATCCGTTAAATTTGTTGCGAGCTATATAAAGGTTTATATTCCCATATGCATGAATTTGAATCTGAATGGATTTAGACAAAATTGTATATACTTCTACAAAATCTATGTACTTAAAATTTAAATCTAAAGTTTTGGGACGTAACACAATTTTAACAAAAAATAAAAATGCAAAGAAAGTCTAAAGTCGGGCGGGCCGATTATAATATACTCTGCACAATTTTGTATTTAGATCTACATTTTGATAAAATCTTAAATCAGACTTCTACAAAATCTCGGGCAATATTTGGGAAATATTTATAATTGTTTAGACAATTTCGCAAAAATGCATTTATGATTCATTCATTGAAAAATGTGAAAATTTGAGCCATTTCTACAAGTTTTCGACTTAGCAGTGAGTATCAGTGAGCATACAATTTTGGAAAAAATTTTGTCTAGGAAATAAAATTTTGCAAAATTTTCTACAGAAACAAAATTTTGACTAAATTTTCTATAGAAATACAATTTTGACAAAATTTTCTATAGAAATCAAATTTTGACCAAATATATAGAAATAAAATTTTGAATAAAATTTTTATAGAAATAAAATTTGGGAAAATTTTTTTATAGAAATAAAAGTTTGAAAAAGTTATCAGCAGAAATACAATTTAAAACAAAAATTGTGTAACATACACAATTTTGCAAAATTTTCTATAGAAATAAAATTTTCTATAGAAATAAAATTTTGAATACACTCTTTATAGCAGTGAGTATCAATGAGTATCAGTAAATCAAATTTGAGAAAATTTGTTATAGAAATAAAATTTGACAATTTTTTCTTATAGAAATAAAATTTTGAAAAAATTATCAATAAAAAACAATTTTAGAAAAATTTTTGTGTAGTAAATAAAATTCTGCAAAATATTTTACAGAAACAATATTTTGACTAAATTTTCCATAGAAATAAAATTTTGGCCAAATTTTCTAATAAAAAAATCTATTACTATAAAATTTTGGCAAAATTTTCTATAGAAATAAAATTTTGGCCAAATTTTCTATAGAAATAAAATTTTGACCAAATTCTCTAATAAAAAATCTATTACTATAAAATTTTGGCAAAATTTTCTATAGAAATAAAATTTTGACTTAAATTTTTATAGAAATAAAATTATCAATAGAAATAAAATTTTGAAAAAATTTTGGTGTAACAAGCAAAATTTTGCAAAATTTTCTATAGAAATAAAATTTTGCAAAATATTCTATAGAAACAAAATTTTGACACAACTTTCCACAGTCATAAAATTTTGACAAAATTTCCTATAGAAATAAAATTTTGACTAAATTTTCTATAGAAAAAAATATTTCTATAGTAATAACATTTTGAATAAATTTTTTATAGAAATAAAATTTTGACAAAATTTGCTATAGAAATAACATGTTGACAAAATTTTTTATAGAAATAACATTTTGACAAAATTTTCTATAAAAAACAACTTTGAAAACATTTTCTGTCAATATTCCACATATGTATATGGCCTTAAAATAAAATTAAAAAAAAAAATAATTTCGATTGTTCGAAATATTTGAAATAAATTGATATGGGCATTAAAATGGATCGATCCAGCCCATCTGCTAGTCTAACATTCTAGGAAACATAAAAAGATAGCCGTAATTTGAAGTTGATTTTCATTTACAATCATGCTGTACATTGATCGAATGAATAACGCAATGGAAACTAATTTGCGTAAAAACTTGCTTAGTTACAAAAATGTGAAGTGTTTTAAAAAATTTGGTTTAGCCGGAGTCGGAGTCGAGCAAAATTTTTACGACTCCGACTCCGACTCCAGCAAAATCTTCAGACTCCGACTCCAAGACTCCGACTCCGGCTCCACAGCCCTGGTCCGCGGTTCGATTCTCGGTCCAGGCGAAAGGTAAAATGTAAAAAAAAATAAAATCGAACAATTTCATATACATTGTTTGTATTACAGCAAAACGAGCTAAGAACTAAAAAACCTCGTGGAAGTGAGAAAGATGTGAGGGAAAATGCAGTTAGCCAGAAAATATTGTTTTTTTTTTTGAATTAGTCTTTATGAAATTGATTTTACATCCTGGAAAAGAATAAACGTTTATCACAAAAAGTACACGCAGAGAAGAAACATGATTGTCACAATCATATTCGAAGAGCAAAATAATATGATAGGAGCTATTTTTGCGGCGACCATGTAATATTTTAACCTGCAACCATGTTGGCTCAGTGTACATGGTTCTAAGAAAAATATAATTGTCCTCATCTAAAATGTTATTATATTGATAAAAAGAATTTTGTTTGAATGAAAAGACAATGGTCACGATTTAAAATGTAATGGTATTCATTACAAATGTTTTTAAAAGAACATGGTCACAACCTAAAATGTTTTGATCTTTATGAAAAAACTTTTTTCATCGTCGAAAAAAGGACGCCACTTGAGAAAAGAAAACATTAAATTAAATTTATTTGTTTGTTTTTATTTATTTATAAACTAATTCATTGTTTATTTGTATTTATAATGCCGTTCAAGCAAACATTATATATTTTTACACACTCTTTTTTTCAATTTCAACAATAAGTAATTATTCCATATTTACATAATGTCCATCAAATGTACGAACGCAGGTATCGTGTAACTGCAAATAAAATAAATGATCCATATAGCAAAATTCAGAACAAAAAACATTTACATTTATTCAATTACACTTTCCTTTTTTGTGTTCACTTAAAACCACGTGCCACTTCTGAATAAATAAACACAAAACACAGTAAATCCGTATTCTCCGTCCATTCCAAGAAACAATCAACACGCGACTGACGTGCAAAATGAAAACCGTGTGTACCTGCTCAATGTTTTTATAAAATTCTTTTCGCTGCAAAAAAGTTATGTCTATACTTAACCTGTAAAAATACTTTTTTCCCTGTAAAAAAGTAAAAAAATTGAATGGTCAGGTACATGATTTTCCCGACCATTTAATGGTCTCAAATTCTATCATTTAAGTGATAGAACATGTTTTTCGGTATTTGAGAACCATTCAAATGCTTATTGCCACCATACATTTTTTCCGCTCGACAACTATTTTTACAAAGACAAAATACATGGTTTTCGCGACAATTACATGCTCTAGATAAGCATTAAATGGATGCGGCAACCATGTCCAAACATGGTTTTTCTGTGCGTGTATATACTTTTCTTCCAAGTAAATTTCCTTACAGCGAAAAGCAAATGAGAAACGAACTTTGTTTGTCTACAATTTCGTTTGGAAGAAAAGAATTATTTTTTGTGTGTATCGTTCGATACCCAGCAAAAAAGTACTGAAAATGTTCTTTTTGGATCCGAAAGTGGTGCAAAATTGACGCAGAATCGATGAATTTAACATGGGCTTGTCTTAGAACGGAAGTCTCCCATTTCAACAGCCGTTGCACTGAAATTGCATCACTTCTTTAGGTGTGATCCGAATTCAATGTTTTGGATGTAAATTAAAAAATTCTGCGATATTTTGTCAAATAAATAATTTTTACATTTTTTATAATTTTAAATGGATTCTAACGTTTGTCGGAAACCTTTGACCTCAAATATTTTCAAAAATTCACAATTTTTTGAGATTGGATTTAACATGTTTTTCGACAAAATTTAAATGATTTGTACCATTTTATGAATTCTAACTTTGTTTTTAATCTATTTGAAACAAAAAAGTTAAAATTACCCATTAAAAGTATGAAAAACCCAAGTTATAAAACATTGAATTAAAATATCTTCCTGGGTAGTTAAAATAAAGAACATCATTGGGAGTGCATCTTCTGGAAGCACTTTTAAAGTTGTGCCTTTGGAAGAACTTCCAAATTTTTTTGTCGGGTAGTTATACACTGTCTCAAACAATTGTCTTGATATACGGACAAATTGTTGAAAATATATTTTATCGTATCTCAGAAACTATATAATTAAATTTTATTCGATCTTTTTTGGTATCAAATAGAAAATAATTTCTCAAGCTTGATTTTCAAAATAAAATTTATTTGAAACTAATCGACCATATAGTTTCTGAGATACAATGAAATATAGCTTTAACAGTTTCGTGTACGGACAATTGTTTGAGATAGTGTATCGTATATAGCCCCCCGATAAATCGGTCCACAATCACACAAAAATTGGTCCATACCGGTTCATAATTGTATATAGCGACGCCCATATTTATATTCCTCCTCTCGAATTTTTACAAAAGCCGAAGAGTTTACTCTTTGCTTTTTATCACAATTCCCAGTATATACTAAAGAAGGTAATTAAATTACTAAACTGAATTGATAAATTATTAGTCAGTATTCAGTCAATATTCCCAACTGATGCGTTCTGACAGGTTAATAAATCTTAAAATATAGCAAAACTTAACTGGAAAATCCAGTATTAAAATTAAGAAAAAGTTGATATACAAAAATAAATAATATTATTCTTAATTTACTAACTTAGATTGTCTAAGCTCTTTGCCAAGATATCCCTCCTTCTACATTCTTCTCCATGTCTACTTCGAGTTATTATTTTTTCCAAACATTTGTTGGTAATCGTTTCTGTCACACTTCCTGCCAAAGGATAATAGCTACCAGATGAAAATACCAGACACCAGGATATTAAATGAATTGTTCTAAGTACTAACCATAACAGATTTATATGTTTAAATACATTCATTACAAAATGTTATATGGTGCATTGCTACTACTCATACGATACGATTTCTACCAGATATACAATAACAATGGGTGTAAGGAGGAATGTATCGCAGAACAAATGAATATTGGATGAAAGAGAGTAACAAAATGAAAAAAAAAATGTGCAACATAAAATAATTGCAATTGCCAATCATTAGAGTACATTAGCAAAATTGAATTGAATCGTATGAAGTGCACGGGTGGTTAAGCAGCCGGATGGTAAAGTCTAATGATTTAAAATAATCTTTTAGTGCAGCCAAAAATACAAGAAAGACAGTGCGAACATTTTATGATCCTAACTAGGGGTGGTGTTATTGTTGTTAGACAATCTAATACCTTCATTGCTACATTCATGTTCGAATGTATAGCAATTGTACACGTTTTGTGGCGTGTTCGGAGGTACACACAACATAATAAAACGCTTGGAAAATATGTATCGCAAATGCTGTAAAAACTCAAACTTTTATCACCAAAAGAAAACTTCTTTTTATACCCTCCACCATAGGATGGGAGTATATTAACTTTGTCATTCCGTTTGTAACACATCGAACTATTGCTCTAAGACCCCATAAAGTATATATATTCTGGGTCGTGGTAAAATTCTGAGTCGATCTAAGCATGTCCATCCGTCCGTCCGTCTGTTGAAATCACGCTAACTTCCGAATGAAAGAAGCTGTCGACTTGAAACTTGGCACAAATAGTTGTTATTGATGTAGGTCGGATGGTATTGCCCCCAGATTTGGCTTGCGGAGCCTCTAAGAGAAGCAAATTTCATCCGATCCGGCTGAAATTTGGTACATGGTGTAAGTATATCTTCTTTAACAACTGTGCAAAAATTGGTCCACATCAGTTCATAATTATATAAAGCCCCCATATAAACCGATCCCCCGATTTGGCTTGCGGAGCCTCTAAGAGAAGCAAATCTCATCCCATCCGGCTGAAATTTGGTACATGGTGTTAGGATATGGTCTCTAAAAACCATACAAAAATTGGTGCACATCGGTTGATAAATATATATAGCCCCCATATAAACCGATCCCCCGATTTGGCTTGCAGAGCCTCTAAGAGAAGCAAATTTTATCCGATCCGGCTGAAATTTGATACGTGGTGTTAGCAAAAAATGGTCTACATCGGTCCATAATTACATATAGCCCCCATATAAACCGATCCCCCGATTTGGCTTGCGGAACCTCTAAGAGAAGCAAATTTCATCCGATCCGGCTGAAATTTGACACATGGTGTTAGTATATGGTCTCTAATGACCATGCAAAATTTGGTCCATATCGGTCCATAATTATATATAGCCCCCATATAAACCAATCACAAGATTTGACCTCCAGAGCCTCTTGGAAGATCAAAGTTCATCTGATTCAGTTGAAATTTGGTATGTGGTGTTAATATATGACGTCAAACACCCATGCAAAAATTGGTCGAAAGCGTCAATAATTATATATAGGCCGCATATAAACCGATCCCCAGATTTGACCTCCGGAGCCCCTTGGAAGAGCAAAATTCGTCTGATTCGGTTGAAATTTGGTACGTGATGTTAGTATATGGTATCCAACAACCATCCAGGAATTGGTTCATATCAGTCCATAATTATGTATAGCCCCCATATAAACCGATCACAAGATTTGACCTCCAGAGCCTCTTGGAAGACCAAAGTTCATCTGATTCAGTTGAAATTTGGTACGTGGTGTTTATATATGACGTCAAACACCCATGCAAAAATTGATCGAAAGCGTCAATAATTATATATAAGCCGCATATAAACCGATCCCCAGATTTGACCTCCGGAGCCCCTCGGAAGAGTAAAATTCATCCGGTTCGGTTGAAATTTGGTACGTGATGTTAGTATATGGTATCCAACAACCATGCAGGAATTGGTTCATATCAGTCCATAATTATATATAGCCCCCATATAAACCGATCCCCAGATTTGATCTACGGAGCCCCTTGGAAGAGTAAAATTCATCCGGTTCGGTTGAAATTTGGTACGTGATGTTAGTATTATTTAGTTAGTATATTTAACAACCATGCCAAAACTGGTCCATATCAGTCCATAATCATATGGAGGAGCAAATTTTAATCAGTTGAAAATTGGTACATTGTGCTAGTATATGGCCGTTAAAAACCATGCCTAACTAGGTCCACATCGGTCTATAGTTATATATAGCCCTCAGATAAATCGATCCCCAATCACACAAAAATTGGTCCATATCAAGTTCATAATTCTATATAGCCCCCATATAAGCGACCCCCATATTTCAATTCTGGCTCTCTACGTACCGTGCAAAAGTCCATGTCGATTCGTAATTATTTGTAGACTTATGTACCTATACATAACTTTTTTGTCTAATATATACCAAGTATGGACTAACTCACAATTTAGAAAACGATGTTAAGAAGTTTTAAGATACCACAACCCAAGTAATTCGATTGTGGATGACAGTCTTTCGTAGAAGTTTCTACGCAATCCATGGTAGAGGGTACATAAGATTCGGCCTGGCCGAACTTACGGCCGTATATACTTGTTAATTCTTAATCTGCTTTAAAACTATTTGAAACAAACACAAGTATATACGGCCATAAGTTCGGCCAGGCCGAATCTTATGTACCCTCCACCATGGATTGCGTAGAAACTTCTACGAAAGATTGTCATCCACAATCGAATTACTTGGCCAATTTTTGCTTGGGTGTTTGAGGCCATATACTAACACCATGTACCAAATTTCTGCCGGATCGGATGAAAATTGTTTCTCTTAGAGGCTCTGCAAGCCACATCGGGGGATCGGTTTATATGGGGGCTATATATAATTATAGACCGATGTGGACCAATTTTTGCATGGTTGTTAGAGACCACATACTACCACCATGTACCAAATTTCAGCCGGATCGGATGAAATTTGCTTCTCTTAGAGGCCTCGCAAGCCAAATTTGCGGGTCCGTCTATATGGGGGCTATACGTAAAAGTGGACCGATATGGCCCATTTGCAATACCATCCGATCTACATCAATAACAACTACTTGTGCCAAGTTTCAAGTCGATAGCTTGTTTCGTTCTGAAGTTAGCGTGATTTCAACAGACGGACGGACGGACGGACATGCTCAGATCGACTCAGAATTTCACCACGACCCAGAATATATATACTAGAGGTCTGCACAATTCCATTTGTAAGTGCAGAGTACACGTGTACTTGCTACATGAGTACATCTATTTTAGAGAGTCGCAAAACAATTGGTACACATTTTGATGAACACCAAAAGCCACGAGTAACTTCTTGTTGCTACTCTGATGTCTTCACTACCAACAAACACATATTCCTCTTTTTCTCTTATAGAAGTGTACTCAGAGCAGGGATGGAAAATGCAGTACTAAAGTACTTTTTTCAATACATTTTCACCCCGGTCAGTACCGTAGTACCCCCGCGAATGATTTAGTACCTTTTGTGTAGACATTTTTGAGTCGATATCAGATTTATGGTACAATAGCTTTGACAAAATATTTTAATATTTTCAGAAAGTCTTTATCAACCTTATTTGCTAATAGTCTTTTACAAATATGGCAAAACAGACATGTTCATGTGGGAAGAAAATCTCGATTTTGTAAAAGATATAGTCAAAAACAGGATTTTATTGAACTTCAAGAATGTTTTAGTCGAAAAAACAATGCGATTCTATATTCTCAATTTTTTATTTCGGTAGAAAATGTTGTCTAAATTTTATTTCTATATAGAATTTTTGCAAAATTTTATTTTTATAGATAATTTTGTCAAAATTTTATTTCAATTGAAAATTTTGTAAAAATGTTATTTCTATAGGAAATTTTTGCAAAACTTTATTTCTATAGAATTTTTTTGCAAAATTTTATTTCCCTTCGTTTTGTTTTGTTATTTTTGGTTTTGTTCTTTAAGCATTGTTGTTGTTTTGTTATTGCAGCTTAAACCCATACATTGACTAAACTACAAGTGTAGCTTAACCAACAGAGGAAAAGAATGTTTTTCAAATTTATTTGGGCAAAGCCCTATAGACTGCAAAATGGTTGGATGGACGCACGTTTCGGAATTACAACACTCCTCATCAGCATCCCCTACTTGCAGCAAAACTATCAACCAATTATAAGAATAAATTCAGGCAGTTCATTAAACCCAACAATAAACCACACTTTAACCTTCCGAAAAAAAAGGTTTTTGTATGATAGCCGGCTATAGAAAATTTTTGCAAAATTTTATTTATATAGAAATTTTTTTCAAAATTTTATTTTCTTTAAAATTCAGTCTCTTGGCAATAATCTTCCAGTGAAATTTTTGTTGAAATTTAGTAAAAAGTACCTTTCCGCTCAAAAAATACCTGTTTTGTACTTTCTTAAAAATTGTATTTTCCATCCCTGACTCGAGTGATCACGTCGAGTATGTTGCGAGAACAAAACTTCATAGAGTACTCCATGTACCATATGCAGTTTCAGAAATACAAAAAACAGTTACTCTCCATAATATATGTTTTGGTTTGTTATAAATAACGGCAAACGTTAAGGTAAGTGTGTGACATACTTAAATATATGAAATATGTGATATACATATATATCTATGATTAATAATAATGGAAAGTTTTACTTCGCACATAACTGAGAAATACTTGTGGTACCACATGAAGTGAAGAGAATCGATGTTGTACTTTTTGTCAAGTACTTACATTTTTATTGTTCCTTTTTTTCGGAACACATATTGTTTCGGATAAGTACTTGGTGGTATTTGACAAGCAAGTGTTCTCTTCACTTTACTACTTGCGCTCTGAGAGAAAGACATTGTATGTAGTATATTCGACAGCGAATTGCACACATGTAGTGAAAAGTTATTCGATGCAGACCTCTAATATATACTATATGGGGTCTTAGAGCAATATTTCGATGTGTTACAAACGGAATGACAAAGTTAATATACCCCCATCCTATGGTGGAGGGTATAAAAAATTAATTTTCCAATTGAAATCAAATGAACTTCCTGTGCAGTTAAAATAAAGAACATGTTAGGGAGCACATTTTTAGAAGTGCATTTAAAGTTGTGCCATTAGAAGAACTTCCAAACTTTTTTGCTGGGTTAGAAAATAAACAAATTATACCAAACACAGTAATTAGCCCTTTAAACGATTTTTACTACCATATTTTATCATCTGTCTGAAAATTATTTTCAAATGAACATAATACAGCCAAAGAGGGAATATGACTACCATATGATCAACATGCAACCACACTCAAAAAACGTTTACTTGGATGCAAAGATTTCGACTTTGATTCCGAGCAAAAGATGTGTCTTTTTTAAAATAAGGCATTTTTTTAGCAACCTATCTGGCTTTAAATCTACGGATCAATAAAATTAAAATAAGGATACAGATCTCATTTATCGAATTTTCATTCTCTTTTCGTGGTATATTAATAAAGCTATTCACCTAACTTTCTTAATTCAAAAAAAAAAATCTTTACTTTAATAAAATAAGTATTAGCCTTTGTTTGAAACGATGTTATCTTAAATCTAATATTTCACTATTTCGGTTAATTTAAGGACGATATCCTTAAATTAAAAGTGTTTTTTTTTGTTTACTTTAAAGAAAATTTTCCTTAGTTCAAAGACTTTCGGCTTCAACAGAGGGACGTAAATTTCTAAAATTTGTATCCTAAATTTAAGAAAAACATTTTGAAGCAAATATTATAAATTTTATTTTAATTAAAATTTCATTATTTTAAAGAAATTTGTCCGTAATATTTTAAATCTGGTTTCGGCAAGCATGTATCTGTCTGAAGAGAACAATATTTGTCCGACCAAAATGTTCTTTACTCGCCGTGATAAAGAAACGTTATGCTCTTGTTTTCTGTACTGGTAGCGTTTGCTTTTTAACAAAACAACTGCTATTTCGCTAAGCACAACTGTTTCCGAAAAACAATGAAAAAACATAAAGACATCCATAAATACATGTTAACATAAATGTGACATATATTTAGGCATACTTTCCGCCCCCTTTTAATACAAGGAATAACCACCACACATGTTTCATCCTCCAAGCTAGTCTGCTATCAGTCTTAGTTTTGAAAACAAAGAAACAACAACATTCCAAAAAAAAAAAAAATACCCAAATAGAAATTTTTGTTGATAATTTTTCACCACCTTTTCCATTTTGGCAATATGAGATTTTATTCGATTTGCACTAATGCATCATCATCATCATCGTCGTCCTCATCAGGATCCTTGCCACAGTAATCATTGTAGTCATAATTTGTGGAACCAGCGATAACACCGAATCATACAGCCACAAAGTTAGAAAAGTGCCAGGGTATATCTTTAGGGTCGTGTCTCATAACAAGGATGTGGCAGTAGCTAGGTCGTTTCGTCTAAGATTTATAGGACATTTTTGCAAAAATGTCATTCATTGTTCATTTTAGTTTAGGCAGCATTCAATGGTTGTTGTTGTTACTTTGCCAAAAATATGGGTTATTTAAAGTATTTAGGAAGCAAAAAAAAAATCACTTTCGCCTTGTCTGGGGGGTGGGGTTGGACAACCAACACCCCTTTTTTCACTAGACCTGATGGGCGAAATTTTAAAGGTCTATCCAGGGCCCAGGACCATATGAATGTATCAAAGAATGTTAACGCTCTCTCTCTCTCTCTCTTACTTCGAAAAAAGGTTGCCTAACCATTTTTCTTGTTTTCGGTTTAAATTTCATTGTTAGCGTTTATTTTTTCCCGCAGGAGGGGTAGGAGTTTTTGCGTAAAACAAAAATATTGCACTTGTTTTGTATTCAAGCTGCCTGCGGAATGTTGTAATCTTGTTGGTGGCATTTGTGGCACGCTCTTTTGTCATATTTGCAGGATATCCACTCTCACATATATGGAGTTACAGTTGAGCTACTTTCGCTTACAGAGTTTTCTATGGGCTATGATGATGACTTTGGTGGCAATGGGTGATGGGTTAAATGGGATTTATGCGATTTAAGTTATTTCGGGGATTTTCGCAAATATTACCATTTAAATTGATGAAGTGTAACAAATCGTTGTCATGTAACATTTAAAGTGAATTGAATGAAATCCTTTTTAAAGTCCTCACTCTCAATATATCTCCACAAAAAGTCATTCGAGGTATGTTCATATTTTTCATTTCATATCGGCGTTTCCCATTCTTTGTTTTACACCCATGATACAATTTTAAAATATGGCCTATGACGATTTAGGATGACTTCTTTTACGTTGTGATATCGTTTTTTTATTTTGTAAATTTGTTCAATTAGTGCAAAGTATGATGTCATACCACAATGTGGTAAATTGAGTTGAGGGTAGTGGTAAGATAAGCAAAATTTTTTTAGGGATTTCCTTGTAATGTAAATTCCATGCGAAAATTTGCATATGAAAATGCATATGTGCCAATGTGATGGGGGGTACAGCTGTATGAAATCCATTGTAGCAGCGAAGACATTCGTACAAAAAATGTATCAACGCCCCTTCATTAAAATTAAATTCTTTGAAGTTAAATCCAATCCAATGTAAAAGTTAATTGTTTATTAGTACTATTGAGTTAATTCATTATATACTGCTTTCCTGTTATTGCCTAATACCCCTCAGAGAAGGAATATGATAATCGCAAACATTTTTCAAGAGCAAACGTTTATTTTTGCGATGGGGGAAATTAAGTATCAGATTTAGTCAAGCATTTCATGTTTGACAAAAAACTAAATGTGTGCGGCAAAAATGTTCCATGTTCCCGATCCAAAAATAGCATTTTTATACCCTCCACCATAGACCGGGGACTTATCAGCCAAGTTGGCTGATAAGTCCCCGGTCTAACAAAGAAAAACACATTTTTTTGTCAAATTTCGTTTTTATTATTCAACATAGTTCCCTTCAAGAGCGATACAACGATTATAACGACCTTCCAATTTTTTGATACCATTTTGGTAGTACTCCTTCGGTTTTGCCTCAAAATAGGTTTCAGTTTCGGCGATCACCTCGGCGATCACCTCTTCAAATGGATGCTCCCTGCGAGCATCCATTTGAGGTCTGAGAACAAGAAAAAGTCGCTTGGGGCCAGATCTGGAGAATACGGTGGGTGGGGAAGCAATTCGAAGCCCAATTCATGAATTTTTGCCATCGTTCTCAATGACTTGTGGCACGGTGCGTTGTCTTGGTGGAACAACACTTTTTTCTTCTTCATATGGGTCCGTTTTGCCGCGATTTCGACCCTCCAACGCTCTAATAACGCAATATAATAGTCACTGTTGATGGTTTTTCCCTTCTCAAGATAATCGATAAAAATTATTCCATGCCCATCCCAAAAAAACAGAGGCCATTACTTTGCCAGCGGACTTTTGAGTCTTTCCACGCTTCGGAGACGGTTCACCGGTCGCTGTCCACTCAGCCGACTGTCGATTGGACTCAGGAGTGTATTGATGGAGCCTTGTTTCATCCATTGTCACATATCGACGGAAAAACTCGGGTGTATTACGAGTTAACATCTGCAAACACCGCTCAGAATCATCAACACGTTGTTGTTTTTGGTCAAATGTGACCTCGCGCTGCACCCATTTTGCACAGAGCGTCCGCATATCCAAATATTGATGAATTATATGACCAACACATTCCTTTGATATCTTTAAGGCCTCTGCTATCTCGATCAACTTCATTTTACGATCATTCGAAATTATTTTGTGAATTTTTTTGATGTTTTCGTCGGTAACCACCTCTTTCGGGCGTCCACTGCGTTCACCGACCTCCGTGCTCATTTCACCACGCTTGAATTTTGCATACCAATCAATTATTGTTGATTTCCCTGGGGCAGAGTCCGGAAACTCATTACCAAGCCAAGTTTTTGCTTCCATTGTATTTTTTCCCTTCAGTATTTTATCAAAACTCGGAATTCCTTTTTTTCCATTTTTTCACAATAACAAAAGTTGCTTCACAAAAGACGCTCTATCTCACAAACTAATTGACTTACAGACGTCAAATTTCGACACGAATCATTTGAAGGTTGGTACTATATAAAAATAATATGCATTTAATACTAGCGACGCCATCTATGTGTCAGACTGGGGATTTATCAGCCAACCTGTTAATATAGGTGCCTTATTCGACAAAAATTGGTCAAAATTCGGTTTTTATACCCTCCACCATAGGATGGGGGTATATTAACTTTGTCATTCCGTTTGTAAGACATCGAAATATTGCTCTAAGACCCCATAAAGTATATATATTCTGGGTCGTGGTGAAATTCTGAGTCGATCTAAGCATGTCCGTCTGTTGAAATCACGCTAACTTCCGAACGAAACAAGCTATCGACTTGAAACTGGCATAAGTAGTTGTTATTGATGTAGGTCGGATGGTATTGCAAATGGGTCATATCGGTCCACATTTACGTATAGCCCCCATATAAGCAGACCCCCAAATTTGGCTTTCGGAGCCTCTAAGAGAAGCAAGTTTCATCCGATCCGGCTGAAATTTGGTACATGGTGTTAGTATATGGTCTTTAACAACTATGCAAAAATTGGTCCACATCGGTCAATAATTATATATAGCCCCCATATAAACCGATCCCCCGATTTGGTTTGCTCTAAGAGAAGCAAATTTCATCCGATCCGGCCGAAATTTAGTACACGGTGTTAGTATATGGTATCTAATGACCATGCAAAAATTGGTCCACATCGGTTCATAATTATATATAGCCCCCATATAAACCGATCACCAGATTTGACCTCCGGAGCCTCTTGGAAGACAAAATCATTTGATTCAGTTGATATTTGGTACAAGGTGTTAATTTATGGCCTCAAACACCAATGCAAAAATTGGACGAAATCGGTCCATAATTATATATAGGCCCCATATAAAACCATCCCCACATTTGACCTCCGGAGCCCCTTGGAAGAGCAAAATTTATCCGATTCGGTTGAAATTTGGTACGTGATGTTAGTATATGGTATCCTACAACCATGCAGGAATTGGTTCATATCAGTCCATAATTATATATAGCCCCCATATAAACCGATCCCCAGATTTGACCTCCGGTGCCTTTTGGAGAAGCAAAATTCATCCGATCTGGTTGAAATTTGTTACGTGGTGGTAGTATATGATATTTAACAACCATGCCAAAAGTGGTCCATATTAGTCCATAATCACACTGAAAAAACAGTGAACCCACCAGGAAAGATAACTTTCGATTAATTTTAGAAAATTTGGAACTTTTTTAGAAAATTTTAACTAAACGGTATTACAAGCGCTGGCATCACTCCGATATGGCAAAAATAAGTAAATATTTTTCGACAAATTCAAGAAAATTTATTAGACATAACTAAATTTTTTCAGTAGTTGAAGAAAATTTTGTAGTTTTAAGAGAAATCTTGGAGTTCAAAATTGCAAGAATGTCTTTAGTGACATACGAAGTTCATGATGGACACATTTTTGGTAAAATTTACAAATGTAAAGAAATAATGAACTATTTTGTAAGAAATACGAAATTAGGAAATCTTTATGCTTTATTTGGGTATAACTTTTTCCCGTTTTTTAGTTCATTTAACTAACATACGCAAAAAATTATTTGACTAAAATAAACTTTTTCCAAACATAATGATTCTATGAACTAATATAAAGTTAATATGGCTTTAGTGAAATAGAGAGTTCACTTTTTTTTGAGTGCATATATAGCCCCCATATAAACCGATCCGGAGATTTGGTGTTGGAGCCTCTTGGAGGAGCAAATTTCATCCGAGTCAGTTGAAATTTTGTATATTGTGCTAGTATATGGCCGTTAACAACCATGCCTAACTAGGTCCATATCGGTCTGTAGTTATATATAGCCCTCAGATAAATCGATCCCCAATCACACAAAAATTGGTCCATATCAAGTTCATAATTCTATATAGCCCCCATATAAGCGACCCCCATATTTCAATTCTGGCTCCCTACGTACCTGGCAAAAGTCCATATCGATTCGTAATTATTTGTAGACTTAATTAACATACCTTTTATGTCTAGTGTATACCACGTATAGACTAACTCACAATGTAGAAAACGATTTAAGATACCACAACCCAAGCAATTCGATTGTGGATGACAGTCTTTCGTAGAAGTTTCTACGCAATCCATGGTGAAGGGTACATAAGATTTTTATTGAAATACTAATTTGTGGAGTTTACAACTTGTAATCTTAAGCCCATATGTAGATTTTCTTTCTTTCAAAATTCATAGAATTTTGTAGTAAATGCAAATTTGTCAAAAATTTGAAAAAAAAAAAAGTTTTACAAGTTCTATCCAACAAAGAAGAAAAAATTATAATATTTGTTTAAATCGTGCTACAGCCTTCAATAATCAAAGTATCATAGCTGAAACTCTGTCAAGCTTGTCTTTCGTTTGTCTACAATTTCTTTCCCGAGGAAAGTATTTTTTTATTTATGTGTAGAGGTATTTCAGGTCCATATTTAGTAAAGCAGACCTATCTCCCGATTTGAATTCTTAACGTGTAAGCCGCAATTTTTCAGACATATTTGATTGGAATTTTAAGTTCGTTAAGATTTGTAGTTAATTTGGTATATATAGGTACATGGTATATGTTGATATAACCCCCATATCGAGAAGTTGTTGTTTTTGCTCTTATAGAGGTTTCGAATCATCGACCACAGCTGATTGGATGCGAGTCTTTACAGATATTTACGTAATTTGTCTCTTTTATGAGCATTCTATAGCCGTCACTAATGACGCAATCGTCCTGAAATTTGGCACATATTCGTTTTTGGTCAGCAAGCAGGTCTAGTTAAAAACACTGTTGGAACTCGAGCCAAAAAAAGTCTGCCAAAACATAGAGAAAATTTTACCAAAAAAGCTACCAAAGAAAAAAAATTTGTACAATTTTATTCCTATAGAAAATTTTGTCAAAATTTTATTTCTATAGAAAATTTTGTCAAAATTTTATTTCTATAGAAAATTTTGTCAAAATTTTATTTCTATAGAAAATTTTGTCAAAATTTTATTTCTATAGAAAATTTTGTCAAAATTTTATTTCTATAGAAAATTTTGTCAAAATTTTATTTCTATAGAAAATTTTGTCAAAATTTTATTTCTATAGAAAATTTTGTCAAAATTTTATTTCGATAAAAATCTTGTCAAAATTTTATTTCTATAGAAAATTTTGTCAAAATTTTATTTCGTTAGAAAATTTTGTCAAAATTTTATTTCTATAGAAAATTTTGTCAAAATTTTATTTCTATAGAAAATTTTGTCAAAATTTTATTTCTATAGAAAATTTTGTCAAAATTTTATTTCTATAGAAAATTTTGTCAAAATTTTATTTCTATAGAAAATTTTGTGAAAATTTTATTTCTATAGAAAATTTTGTCAAAATTTTATTTCTATAGAAAATTTTGTCAAAATTTTATTTCTATAGAAAATTTTGTCACAATTTTAGTTCGTTAGAAAATTTTGTCACAATTTTATTTCGTTAGAAAATTTTGCCAAAATTTTATTTCTATAGAAAATTTTGTCAAAATTTTATTTCTATAGAAAATTTTGTCAAAATTTTATTTCAAAGAAAAATTTCTCAAAATTGTATATTAGAAAATTTTCTCAAAACTTTGTTTCCTTAGAAAATTTTCTAAAAATTTTATTTCTACCGAAAATTTTGCAAAATCTTGTTTGTATAGAAAATTTATGAGGAATATTTTTCAAAGTCTACCAAAACATCAAGAATTCGACCAAAATATCTACCACCTGTGGTAACCGTGATTAGAAGAATGAGCTATATCTGTCCAGGTTTTGATATAGTCTTCATACAGACCGATCCCACGAGTTAGGGTATTGAGTATCTAACCACCGAAATTTTTATCAGATTTGGGTGATATTAGAAATCTAGAGGTATTTTAGGTCATAAATGGGTGTGTTGATTATGGTGGGTGTGGGTCCATGTTTGGTATAGCTCCCATACAGATTCATCTCCCCAATTGAATTCATTGGCTTATAGAAACCACAGTTTTTATCCGATTGAAAAATTTGAAAATTACCTTCATATAATGGCGCATTTATATAGTCCATAAAATATGGTGTGTAGCGCTCTACACCTTCGCAGATACCAGATTGTAGATTTCCCTTTACAATATTTATATTGGTCCATAGTTCTATAGGAAAAAATTTCCACAATTTAAGTGTTTGTACTCTTAAGTTTGTTGCTTTGCATGCTTTCTTTTGATTAATCACTGGAAAGAAAATTGAAAAATTTTCCTCATCATTACAAATTTCTCAATTTTTTCCATCACCTCTACTCTATTTGCCACTTTCCGGAAATATTTTCTTATATTTTTGGTCATTTCTTATTCGGGTGGTGCAAACATTCCTTCGCCGTTTTCTTTTGCATTTGGATGCTTTGTCTAAAACAGAAATTTAAAACTTACAAATTGTTGGCAATTTATATCCTGGAGAAAAGTCATCATGCTTCCTCCTGTTTCTTTTTGGTTCGCACAAATTTTTATTCTCTTCTCCTTTTGTTTAGTGGATTCGTTCATTTCATTTAAATTAGACGCGAAAAAAGGAAAGTATTTCTCAAATTACTATTGGTTTTCAGATATTACAATGTATCCACCTTTTTTTTTTGTTTGATGTTGTACATTTTCGTGAGTTTGCCTTGCACGGTGTCCTTTTTTTGTTTGGATGTGTTATGTAGAGTTTGGGGGTTTACTCATAGAAAAGTCAGAAAGAAAATATCATTTTCCACCTAATTGCTTTACTGTGATTAGTAATATTAAACATTTTTTTTCGTTTCTTTTGCCCAGTTTCTTGAATGGATGATTTCTGATTTTTATTTCCTATTTTCTGCTTGTCGGCAATATTAATTATTAAAGAGATGGATTTTTGTTGAACAAAGGAGAACATTTAGAGACATTTGAAATTAAATTAATATTTTGTTTTATAAATTGAGATTATTACGACGATAATATCTTTGTGGGAAGCTGTGATGAGGAACCAGTTGGAGTAACAAAGGGCCGGAAGAAGGCATTCAAAGATATCATAAAAAGTCGATACGATCACCCTCGTTCAGGTTTTACACAGAAAAAAGTGAACTGTTTAATGGGAAGAATGAACTAATTCGTGCTAAAATTGAACTAAATTGTATTCATTTTTTTTTTTAACGAGGATTTGTGAATTTGTAGCTACCATTTACAAAATTCTTACTTCTCATAAAAACAAAAATGAACTAAAAGTATAGAAAACAAGTAAGGAAAGTCTACAGTCGGGCGGGGCCGACTATATTATACCCTGCACCACTTTGTAGATCCACATTTTCGATATCATATCAAATCCGTCCAATGTGTTAGGTGCTATATATAAAGTTTTATGTTCCCATATACATATTATATTTAAATCTGACCAGATCTGGGTAGAGTTCTACAATATTTAGATACTTTAAATTTAAGTCGGCTAATGCCCTGGGGTGGAACACAATGTTAGTAAATACAAGTAAGGAAAATCTAAAGTCGGGCGGGGCCGACTATATTATACCCTGCACCACTTTGTAGATCTAAATTTTCGATACCACATCGCATCCGTCAAATGTGTTGGGGGCTATATATAAAGGTTTGTCCCAAATACATGCATTTAAATATCACTCGATCTGGACAGAATTTGATAGACTTCTACAAAATCTATAGACTCAAAATTTGTGTCGGCTAATGTATTAGGGTGGAACACAATGTTAGTAAAAAACAAGTATATACGGCCGTAAGTTCGGCCAGGCCGAATCTTATGTACCCTCCACCATGGATTGCGTAGAAACTTCTACGAAAGACTGTCATCCACAATCGAATTACTTGGGTTGTGGTATCTTAAAACTTCCCAACGTCGTTTTCTAAATTGTGAGTTAGTCCATACGAGGTATATATTAGACAAAAAAGTTATGTATAGTTAAGTCTACAAATAATTACGAATCGATATGGACTTTTTGCACGGTACGTAGAGAGCCAGAATTGCAATATGGTGGTCGCTTATATGGGGCTATATACAATTATGAACTTGATATGGACCAATTTTTGTGTGATTGGAAATTGATTTATCTGAGGGATATACATAACTATAGACCGATATGGACCTAGTTAGGCATGGTTGTTAACGACCATTTACTAGCACAATGTACCAAATTTCAACTCACTCGGATGAAATTTGCTCCTCCAAGAGGCATCAAAACCAAATCTCGGGATCGGTTTATATGGTGGCTATATATGATTATGGACTGATATGGACCACTTTTGCCATGGTTGTTAAGTATCATATACTAACACAACGTACCAAAGTTCAACTGAATCGGATGAATTTTGCTTCTCCAAAAGGCACCGGAGGTCAAATCTGGGGATCGGTTTATATGGGAGCTATATATAATTATGGACTGATAGGAACCAATTCCTGCATGGTTGTTGGATACCATATACTAACATCACGTACCAAATTTCAACCGAATGGGAAGAATTTTGCTCTTCCAAGGGGCTCTGGAGGTCAAATCTGGGAATCGGTTTATATGGTTCTATACATAATTATGGACCTATACCGACCAATTTTTGAATGGGAGTTTGAGGCCATATATTAACACCACGTACCAAATTTCAACTGAATCAGATAAATTTTGGTCTTCCAAGAGGATCCAGAGGTAAAATCTGGTGATCGGTTTATATGGGGGCTATATATAATTATGGACCGATGGGGACCAATTTTTGCATGGTTATTAGAGACCATATACTAACACCATGTACCAAATTTCAGCCGGATCGGATGAAATTTGCTTCACTTAGAGGCCATGCAAGCCAAATCGGAGGATCTTTTTATATGGGGGCTATATATATAATTATGGACCGATGTAGACCAATTTTTGCATGGTTGTTAGAGACCATATTTGGCTTGCGAGGCCTTCTCTTAGAGGCCTCGCAAGCCAAATCGGGGGATCGGTTTATATGGGGGCTATATATAATTATGGACCGATGTGGACCAATTTTTGCATGGTTGTTAGAGACATATACTAACAAAATGTACCAAATTTCAGCCGGATCGGATGAAATTTGCTTCTCTTAGAGCAATCTCAAGCCAAATTTGGGGGTCCGTTTATATGGGGGCTATACGTAAAAGTGGACCGATATGGCCCATTTGCAATACCATCCGACCTACATCAATAACAACTACTCGTGCCAAGGACGGACGGACATGCTGAGATCGACTCAGAATTTCACCATGACCCAGAATATATATACTTTGTGGGGTCTTAAGCAATATTTCGATGTGTTACAAACGGAATGACAAAGTTAATATACCCCCCATCCTATGGTGGAGGGTATAAAAATATGGGAAACATTTAAATCTGAAGCATATATAAGGAAACATCTCAAAAGTTTATTTATGATTTATCGCTCGATATATATGTATTAGAAGTTTAGGAAAATTTGATTCATTTTTACAACTTTTCGACTAAGCAGTGGCGTTTTTACAAGGAAAATGTTGGTATTTTGACCATTTTTGTCGAAATCAGAAAAAACATATATATGGGAACTATATCTAAATCTGAACCGATTTCAACCAAATTTGGAACGCATAGTTAAAATGTTAATTATACTTCCTGTGCAAAATGTCAACTAAATCGGAGCTAAAAATTGGTCTCTTTATGAGTATGAGTGTAAATCGGGTGAAAGCTATATATGGGAGCTATATCTACACTTGACTACACTACTAATTGTACTCCTAGTGCAATATTTCAACCAAATTGGGGTAAAACTCTGGCTTCTGGGACCGTATTAGTCCATATCGGGCGAAAGATATATATGATCTTGTGAGTTGACTATTCGATTTGCCTGTAATTGGAAATCTAGAAGTATTTTAGGCCCACAAATAAGTCTGCCATAAATGTTGTGTACCTCATATAGACCGATCTCCCGATTGACCTTTTGACCGTGTAGACATCACATTTTTTATCCGATTTGCCTGGAATTCAAAATCTAAAGGTATTTGGGGTCCACACATACACTTAAAAAAAATATTTACGTGATATTAAAGATTACGCAACCTCAATTTTAGGATGCACAATTTACACACAATTAAGGACAAATTTCTTTAAAATAATGAAATTTTTATTAAAAGAAAGTTTATAATCTTTGCTTCAAAAAATTTTAACGTTATATTTAGGACACACATTTGGAAAATTTGCGTTCCTTCGCTAAAGTTGCATGTCTTTAAACTAAGGCAAAATTTCCTAAAGTAAAAAACACATTTTTGATTTAAAGTAATCGTCCTTAAATTAACTGAAATATTGAATCTTTAGATTTAAGGTAAAAACGCTTCAACGCTGCAAGGCTAAGACTTATTTTGGGGATTTAGCATCTTTGGTTTAAAGTTTTTTTTTGGAATTAAGAAAATATTGTTTACTTCGAAGTATCCGTTATAATTTGGATTGTTAAACTGGCCTTTGTTTGTACATGAATAGCTTTATTAATATACCGGAAAAATAGAATGAAAATTCGATAAATGAGATCTATATCCTAATTTTAATTTTATAAAACCTAGATTTAAAGCCAAATAGGTCGCAAATAAAATTCCTTATTTTAAAGAACCCGCATCTTTGGCTGGGAATCAATACCAAAATCCTTAAAGGACTGATTTTGGTATTGATTGGATCCAAGTAAACTTTTTTTTTTAAGTGTAAATAAGCCGAATATGGGCCGTATCGATAGATTTTGATATACCTGCCATATAGACCGATATCCCGATTTGACTTCTTTAACTCAGAGACACAGCAGTTTTTATGCGATTTTCGATTTCAAAATTTGAGGCATTTTCAGTCCCTAAATAAAAAACTTAATTATGTCTAATAAATTTGCTTTTCGAAAAATATAGTTTAGTTCAAATTTTCTAAAATTAACCAAAGTTGTAAAATTTACTAAAATTTTCCTTTCTGGTGGGTTCACTTTTTTTTTTTTTGAGTGTAATATTGGACACTAAAATGTAAAATATTGGACACTACGGATATTATGGAATTTATGTTTTAGAAATATATAAGAAAAATTGTGTCGACACCAGCTAACCTTAAGAAAATAAAACAAGCCTCTGGAATGCTTTGAGAATAAGAAAAAAATGTCAAGTGCGCAAAACTTAAACTTAAAAGGGAATTTTGTCTTAAAAGTAGTCTTTCTTCAATAATCCGCTTCTTTGAATTGGAATCAATACCAAAATCATTTGTGTAAAGACAAAATCTTTGGAACCGGGCATGCTGTTTTCCAGTGGATCGAAAGCATGAGATGATCGAAATACCATTTACCGATCACAAAATGCATCTGAATCACTTTTTGAAAGCACATTTTTTACTGCGTTGTTATGAGAACTCAGAAGCTATAGTTCAGAAAATTTATAATGAAATGTTCGAAAAGTTTTTTTTTTTTTTTTTTTTTTTAACGGGAGCCACCGAAGTGCAGTGGTTAGCATGCCGACCTTTCATGTAATGGGCCATGGGCTTATTTTCGCTTTCAAACGAACACCTACAAAATTTTAATGAAATTTCGAGTATTCTCAAACCTGGATAATCTGGATAATATATATAACAGGTTGGCTGATAAGTCCCCGGTCTAACAAAGAAAAACACATTTTTTGTCAAAATTCGTTTTTATTATTCAACATGGGAACTATGTTCAAGAACGATACAACGATTATAACGACCTTCCAATTTTTTGATACCATTTTGGTAGTACTCCTTCGGTTTTGCCTCAAAATAGGCCTCAGTTTCGGCGATCACCTCTTCATTGCAGCCAAATTTTTTCCCTGCGTGCATCCTTTTGAGGTCTGAGAACAAGAAACAGTCGCTGGGGGCCAGATCTGGAGTATACGGTGGGTGGGGAAGCAATTCGATGCCCAATTCATGAATTTTTGCCATCGTTCTCAATGACTTGTGGTCAACAACGCATCATATGGGGCCGTATTGCCGCGATTTTGACCTTCAAACGCTCCCATAACGCTATATAATAGTCACTGTTGATGCTTTTTCCCTTCTCAAGATAATCGATGAAAATTATTCCATGCGCATCCCAAAAAACAGAGGCCATTACTTTGCCAGCGGACTTTTGAGTCTTTCCACGCTTCGGAGAGGGTTCACCGGTCGCTGTCCACTCAGCCGACTGTCGATTGAACTCAGGAGTGTAGTGATGGAGCCATGTTTCATCTATTGTCACATATCGACGGAAAAACTCGGGTGTATTACAAGTTAACAGCTGCAAACATCGCTCAGAATCATCAACACGTTGTTGTTTTTGGAAATGTGAGCTCGCGCGGCACCCATTTTGCACAGAGCTTCCGCATATCGAAATATTGATGAATGATATGACCAACATGTTCCTTTGATATCTTTAAGGCCTCTGCTATCTCGATCAACTTCATTTTACGGTCATTCAAAATCATTTTGTGGATTTTTTTGATGTTATCGTCGGTAACCACCTTTTTCGGGCGCCCACTGCGTTCACCGTCCTCCGTGGTCATTTCACAACGCTTGAATTTTGCATACCAATCAATTACTGTTGGTTTCCCTGGGGCAGAGTCCGGAAACTCATTATCAAGCCAAATTTTTGCTTCCATCGTATTTTTTCCCTTCAGAAAACAGTATTTTATCAAAACACGAAATTCCATTTTTTCACAATAAGAAAAGTTGCTTCACAAAAGACGCTCTATCTCACAAACTTATTGACTTACAGACGTCAAATTTTGACACGAATCATTTGAAGGTTGGTACTATATAAAAATAATTTGCATTTAATACTAGCGATGCCATCTATGTGTCAGACCGTGGACTTATCAGACAACCTCTTACCTGCCTCACGTGTATAATTTTCTTTGGACTTTTACTAAATTATTACATCAAATTAACCTCTTATGAGAGGACACCTCTAAAATCTGGTTAAAATTTAGATGATCGTGGGATTCGACTTCTGAGAGTTCACTGTATATGACATTTGATAGCAGCAAACCACAAGAAATATTGAAGTTAATTTTTACTTAAAAATTTTTGCTGAAAAAAATGTTCCCTCTCCTTTATTTTCTTCACTATTAGTTTGTTTCATGTTTCTAGCTAATTTTTCTCTTTTCCTAAGCTTGCAAATGAATAACGTCACCGTTCGTTTTTTAGCTTTCTTCCTTAATTTTTCCATTTTTCGCTACGTTTTTCATGTGAAATTTTTACATTAATTTTTTTCTTTTTTTTTCGCGTAAGTATTATCCTTAAAAACTTCTGGAAATTCCAATTACAAGGATTGATTACCTAAAAAAGAAAAAAACGAACAACCGAACTTTTGAAGTGTAACAAGTACAAAGTGTAAAAAAAGAATCGCCACCAAACCGGGTGATGCCAAGATAAAAGCAACGGCTAATAATTCTATGTGGATTTTGATAATTTTTCACAGCATTCGCTAGGGGGTGAGTATAAAAGCAAAGAATTTTCCTGAGAAAATCACTTCACATTTATAAAGTACAAAATAATATTCCAAACACTTGAATAAATAGTTGGTAGAAATTTTTATTGGAAATGACTTGAAATCATCATCGTCATCACTGTACCTCTTTTTGAATAATGACTATTGAAGGCTGTTGAGAAACAAAAACAAACCCCAAAAATTCGAGACAAATAGTTGAAAAAAATCTTTATTAATTATTCAAATACCTAAAAAGTGACAAAAGGACCTTCGGCTCATTTCACACAGTTTTTTTTTATTATTTTCTAAGTTGTGGAATGGTGGGATAGCATCCTTACCATAACTGCCATGTATCTTTATGTGTCAGGGTGGCTGTTTATGAGCGGAAGAAATCATCATTGTTATTTAACTTCGTTTTGTAAGTTTTGAAAAAGTATTTCCAGTTCGCATACAGCACCCCAAGTGTCATTTTGGAGTGTGTCAAAAATTAATATTAATTTGCTGTGTCAATGATCAACGATATGTATGGGAGGCTTCTGAAGTGTAATGGTAACCTCTTACAAAGAATGGTAGTTCTTTTTTTTAAGGGATAGTGAATCCTTTCGTTATGCGTAAAACAATTAACAAAGCAGTGTTTTTTTAATTTTTGTCCTAATACTCCTCTTGCTTTCAATGACGAGAATTCTAAAATAATATTTTAATAGAAGTTATTAAATTGGACAAACAATCAAGTAAAATCCCCCATCAGACTATATGGCAAAATTTGCTTTTGGTTTTGAGGAAATATATTCAAGAAGAGCGCTTTAAATGGTACGGTTCACGAAGTTAAATTTAAAGTTACTTCATGTGGAGACTACATGAGATTCTGTAAAAAAAAAAAAAAAAAAAAAAAAACAAGTATATACGGCCGTAAGTTCGGCCAGGCCGAAGCTTATGTCCCCTCCACCATGGATTGCGTAGAAACTTCTACTGTCATCCACAATGTAATTACTTGGGTTGCGGTAACACTTGCCGATGGCGATACCTTGCCATCGGCAAGGTATCGTCTTCTAAATGACAAGGTAGTCCATACGTAGTATATATTAAACTAAAAAAGGCTGATTAAATACGTATATAATTAAGTTTAAAGTTTCTACAGAAGTAAAATTTGGAAAAAAAATTTCTATAGAAACAAAATTTGGAAAAAATTCTATAGAAATAAAATTTTGACAAAATTTTCTATAGAAATAAAATTTTGACAAAATTTTCTATAGAAATAAAATTTTGACAAAATTTTCTATAGAAATAAAATTTTGACAAAATTTTCTATAGAAATAAAATTATGACAATGTTTTCATTAAAAATAAAATTTTGGTAGATTATTTTTGGCTCGAGTGGCAACCATAAATATGAACCGGTATGGGCCAATTTTTGTGTGATTGGGGATCGGCTATATATAACTATAGACCGATATGGACCAATTTTGGCATGGATATTAGCGGCCTTATACTAACACCACGTTGCAAATTTCAACCGGATCGGATGAATTTTGCTCCTCCAAGAGGCTCCGGAGATCAAATCTGGGGAACGGTTTATATGGGGGCTATATATAATTATGGACCGATATGGACCAATTCTTGCGTGTTTGTTAGAAACGACATTCTTACACCATGTTCCAAATTTCAACCGGATCGGATGAATTTTGCTCCTCCAAGAGGCTCCGGAGGACAAATCTGGGAATCGATTTATATGGGGGCTATATATAATTATGGACCGACATGGACCATTTTTTTCATGGTCATTAGAAAACATATACCAACACCATGTATCAAATTTCAGCCGGATCGGATGAAATTTTCGTTTCTTAGAGGCTCCGCAAGCTAAATCTGGGAATCGATTTATATGGGGGCTATATATAATTATGGACCGATATGGACCAATTTTTGCATGGTCATTAGAAAACATATACCAACACCATGTACCAAATTTCAGCCGGCTCGGATGAAATTTGGTTCTCTTAGAGGCTCCGCAAGCTAAATCTGGGGATCGCTTTATATGGGGGCTATATGTACTTATGGACCGATATGGACCAATTTTTGCATGGTCATTAGAGAACATATACCAATACCATGTACCAAATTTCAGCCGGATCGGATGAAATTTGCTTCTCGTAGAGGCTCCGCCAGCCAAATCGGTGGATCGGTTTATATGGGGGCTATATATAATTATGGACCGATGTGGTCCAATTTTTGCATGGTTGTTAGAGACCATATATTAACACCATGTACCAAATTTCAGCCGGATCGGATGAAATTTGGTTCTCTTAAAGGCTCCGCAAGCCAAATCTGGGGATCGGTTTATATGGGGGCTATATGTAATTATGGACCGATATCGAACAATTTTTGCATGGTTATTAGAGACCATATACTAACACCATGTACTAAATTTCAGCCGGATCGGATGAAATTTGCTTCTCTTAGAGCAATCGCAAGCCAAATTTGGGGGTCCGTTTATATGGGGACTATACGTAAAAGTGGACCGATATGGACCAATTTTTGCGTGGTTGTTAGAGACCATATACAAACACCATGTATCAAATTTCAGCCGGATCGGATGAAATTTGCTTCTCTTAGAGGCCTCGCAAGCCAAATTTGGGGGTCCGTTTATATGAGGGCTATACGTAAAAGTGGACCGATATGGCCCATTTGCAATACCATCTGACCTACATCAATAACAAATACTTTTGCCAAGTTTAAAGTCGATAGCTTGTTTCGTTCGGAAGTTAGAATATCTTCAACAGACGGACGGACGGACATGCTCAGATCGACTCAGAATTTCACCACGACCCAGAAAATATATTCTTTGTGGGGTCTTAGAGCAATATTTCGATGTGTTACAAACGGAATGACAAAGTTAATATACCCCCATCCTATGGTGGAGGGTATAAAAAACAATATTAGCCTAATATGAAAGATTAAGCAACCTAGACTTTGGGACAACCAATTTACACAATTTTAAGGAAAAATCTCTTAAAATAATGAGATTTTAGAGAAAGAACGTTTTTAATATTTGCATGAAAAGTTTGTTTTGTTTGTTAGTTTAAAGTTTCTTTGAAATAAAGAAGATATTTTTTAGATAATTTGATTTTATAACATTTTTTTGTATCAAATAGAAGAGAATTGTTCAAGCATGACATAGTATTTATATTATATAAATTAGATTTATTTGAATTGTTTCATCAGGTGATGAATAAATAACATTAAAGAGAACTCTTAAAATAAAACTCCTAAAACCGGTTACAAAATTGCGGTGTCTACATGCCCAAGAAGTCAAATCGGGGCATCCGTTTGCAGCCTTTACCAAAACCTAAGTCGATATGGCCCATCATCGAAATTTGCAGATGAAAAACGAATCAGACACAAATTTAAGAACAATAGCTTCCATCAAAGATTTAGGTCAGGTGGCAGCCCGATGTATCAGGCTCACTTAGACTATTCAGTCCATTGTGATACCACATTGTTGAACTTCTCTCTTATCACCGAGTGCTGCCCGATGTTAAGCTCAATGTTAAGCTCAATGACAAGGGACCTCCTTTTTATAGCCGAGTCCGAACGGCGTTGCACATTGCAGTGAAACCACTTAGAAAAACTTTGAAACCCTCAGAAATGACACCAGCATTACTGAGGTGGGATAATCCACCGCTGAAAAACTTTTTGGTGTTCGGTCGAAGCAGCAATCGAACCCACGACCTTCTGTATGCAAGGCGGGCATGTTTTGATTTTTTTTTTCAAGGATTTCACCTTACTTATGACCAGCGCTGTGGAGGCGAGCCAATTTTGCTCGACTCCGACTCTAGCAGTTTTCATCAGCCTCGATTTCGACTCCGGAGTCGACTCCGGGTAATATAACTAAATCTCATTTTAATACCACTAATTTGTAGTTCTATTGTGGGGGGTACCGTAAATGGATCGATATAAATTATCGTATTTATTTATGTGTGCCAAAAAGATCTTAATTTCACATTTGATGCCAATTGAACTCTATATTTCAAGGCACTGTCGGTCCTATGTTTAATAAATAAAATAATGATATAAATACACATCATAATATGAGCAGATACCAACAGTCTTCAGTATATGTATTTATAGACATGTAAAGAAAGTTCAAATTCGGACGGGGCTCATTGTATTATGTTATACTCTTCAACCAAAGTGGACCAAAATTATTGATACCATCTTAAATCCTTTAAATTTGTTTTGAGCTATATAAAGGTTTATATTCCCATATACATGAATTTGAACCTGAACCGATTTATACAAAATTGTATACACTTCCACAAAATCTATGTACTTAAAATTTAAATCTAACGTTGTGGGACCAAACACAATTTTAGTAAAAACCACATAAGGAAAGCCTGATGTCGGTCGGGGCCGACTATAATATTCTCTGCACAACTTTGTATTAAGATCTACATTTCGATAAAATCTTTTCACATTTTGAGAAAATTTGCTATAGAAATAAAATTTTGAGAATATATTTTATAGAAATAAAATTTTGAGAACATTTTTTATAGAAATAAAATTTTGACCAAAATATCTATAGAAACAAAATTTTGACAAATATTTCTATAGCAATAAAATTTTGGCAACAATTTTCTATAGAAATAAATTTTTGACAAAATTTTCTATGGAAATAAATTTTTGACAAAATTTTCTATAGAAATAAAATTTTGCAAAATTTTCTAAAGAAATAAAATGTTGGCAAAATTTTCTGTAAAAATAAATGTTTGACAAAATCTTCTATAGAAATAAAATTTTGACAAAATTTTCCATAGAAATAAATTTTTGATAAAATTATCAATAGAAATAAAATTTTGCAAAATTTTCTATAGAAATAAAATTTTGCAAAATTGTCTATAGAAATAAAATTTTTACCAAATTTTCTAAAGAAATGAAATTTTGCAAAATTTTCTATAGCAATAAAATTTTGCATATTTTCTATAGAAGTAAAATTTTTACCAAATTTTCTAAAGAAATAATATTTTGACCAAATTTTTTATAAAAATAAAACTTAAAAAAAATTTTCTATAGAAATAAAAGTTTGCATATTTTCTATAGAAGTAAAATTTTTACCAAATTGTCTAAAGAAATAACATTTTGACCAAATTTTTTATAGAAATAAAACTTTAAAAAATTTTTCTATTGAAATAAAACTTATACAAAATTGTTTATAGAAATAAAATTTTAACATAATTTTCTATAGAAATAAAATTTTAACAAAATTTTCTATAGAAGTAAAATTTTGCAAAATTTTCTAGAGAAATAACATTTTGACCAAATTTTTTATAGAAATAAAACTTTTACAAAATTTTCTATAGAAATAAAATTTTTACAAAATTTTCTAAAAAAATAAAAATTTGACCACATTGTTATAGAAATAAAGCTTTTACAAAATTTTCTATAGAAATAAAATTTTGACAAAATTTTCTACAGAAATTAAAATTTTGATAAAATTATCAATAGAAATAAAATTTTGCAAAATTTTCTATAGAAATAAAATTTTTCTTTAGAAATAAAAGTTTGCATGTTTTCTATAGAAGTACAATTTTTACCAATTTTTCTAAAGAAATAACATTGTGACCAAATTTTTTATAGAAATAAAATTTCAACATAATTTTCTAGAGAACTAAAATGTTGACAATATTTTCTATAGAAGTAAAAGTTTGCAAAATTTACTAAAGAAATAACATTTTGACCAAGTTTTTTATAGAAATAAAACTTTTACAAAATTTTCTATAGAAATAAAATAAAAAAGAAATAAAATTTTGACCAAATTTTTTATAGAAATAAAACTTTTATAAAATTTTCTATACCCGTGTAAAAATTGGTGGATCTGGCCAGATATTATTAGATCTTCTTCCATATCTGATTAGATATGATAGTATATGTAGGCAGATCTGGACAGATCCGAAAAATGGTAATATCTGATCAGATCTAATTCTAAAGGAATTAGATCTGACCAGATCTCAAATTTGGCCCACATCTAATTATATCTAATTTGATATAATTAGATGTTAATATATCTAATTATATATAATTTTATCTACAAATTTCGAAAATTAGTGAAATTACAGTAATTAATAAAAAAGATTTATTTTATGGTTTTATAATGAAAAGAGTATTTAATATTATAAGTTGGATCAAACATATGTACATTATATGTATGTCTACGTATAAAAGTCTACGAATTAAAAAAAAAAAAAAAACAACAGCAAAAACAAAATATATATACATAGCCACCAAGGGTTCTGGCATTTAAATTTCCCAAGGCGTTAGTACATTGCTCTCTGCAAACATTTCTTTAAATGAGTCTCGCAATTCCTTTATTTGACTACTCGGCATGAAAACTCTGAAAAATATAAAATATACAGAAGAATTATCAGTCTAACATATTTAAAGATATATTTGCAAATAATACATATGCTTACCAAAATTTGCTTCTCGTACCCAATAATTTAAACCAGCGCTGTATTGAATGGTTTGTGCGAAGCTCCAAATACCATACTATGAATAATTGCACGGGAATGTATCCGGTTCACAATCCAAATCATCTCCAAATTTGTATTCTTTTTGAAATTGGATAATACTTCCTTCTATCGCAACTTCGGATATGGCCTGGTCACAAATCTTTACGTTGCTCCGCTGTCTTCTTTTAATCTTTTCCTGGACTACCACAAATTCATCCTCCTAAAACAGAGAAAATATTCAATATATAAAAATAGGAACAAAACAATAAACTTACCTTCTCATACTCCTTTATCTTCCTCGAAAAATGAAATTTTTATATGAAATAAAAATATGAAACTCGCATTATCAAATATTTTATATATATTTTTTTTTTCAAATTTAATAACAACAGGCGTTGCTAATGGTGATAGTTATGAGGTGACATTTTTGAAAACAAAAAGACAGTTGTGTCTGAAAGTTAAGCATTTTATGAAGTCACTTCAAAATGAAATTTAAAAGCATTTCTTGAAACTGTCACAACATATAAAGATTGTTTGGTTATGTTCACCACTTGTTTTGATGTGCGACCAAACATACGTGCTTGTAACCAAGTATATCAAGTTAGTATTCCCGTAGCAAACACATTATTTTTACACACAAACATATTCAAATATTTTTTTATCCGTGTTACACAGCTGGTTCATAATTTAATGCGATATATATAATTAGATAGTATATATAATTAGATATGATGTCATATATGAAGATATATAATTAGATCTTACCAGATATGACTGATATAAATAGATATTACAACATATATAATAAGATCTTGAATCAGATCTAATCATATATAGCACTATACATAACATATCTCCGTAGATCTATTTATATCTACAACCATATCTGAGCAGATATAATTATATATACTTTGATATTATTAGACATGATTAGATCTCTCAATTTTTACACGGGTAGAAATAAAACTTCTACAATCTTTTTTTTTTTTATAGAAATAAAAATTTCTACAGAAATAAAATTTTGACAACATTTTCTATAGAAATAAAATTTTGTCAAAACTTTCTATAGAAATAAATTTTTGAAAAAATTTTCTGCCAATATTCGACAATAGGTATATGGTCTTAAACTGAAATTAAAAAAAAAAATAAAATCAATTGTTCGAAATATTTCATATAAATTGTTATGGCGGAGGGCATTAAAATGGATCGATTCAGCCCATCTGCTAGTCTAACATTCTGGGAAAAATAAAATGATCTCCGTAATTGGAAGTTGATTTTCATTTACAGTCATACCGTACATTGATCGAATGAATAACGCAATGGAAACTAATTTGCGTAAAAACTTGTTTAGTTACAAAAATGTGAAGTGTTGTAAAAATTTTAGTTTATCGGTAGTCGGAGTCGAGCAAAATTTTTACGACTCCGACTACAGCAAAATCTTCAGACTCCGCACTCAAAAAAAAGTTTACTTGAATTCAAAAATTTTGACCTTCCCATAAGGATTTTGGTATTGATGCCGAGCCAAAGATGCGGCTTCTTTAATATAAATACATTGTTGGCGACCTATCTGGCCTTAAATCTAGGATCAATAAACTTAAAATAAGGATACAGATCTCATTTATCGAATTTTGTTTCTCTTTTTGCGGTATATTAATAGAGCTATTCAAGTACAAACAAATGCCAGTTTAAAAATCCAAATTATAACGGCTACTTCAAAGTACAAAATGTTTTCTTAATTCCAAAAAAACTTTAAACCAAAGTCCTAAATTTAATGACAAAAATTTTTGAAGTAAAGATTCTTAACTTTATTATAATTAAAATTTCATTATTTTAAATAAATTTGTTCTTAATATTTTGTAAATTGCGCATCCTAAAAATTTTCAGCGCGACTCCGACTCCACAGCCCAAATTATGACAATAAAGGATCCGTGTCCTAAATGTAAGGACAAAAATTTAAAGCAAAAATTATAAAGTCTCTTTTTAGTTAAAAGTTCTTTTTTGCATATGCCTTCACTATTTCTTAGTGGATGAAAAAGCTTATCGAATTTTTGCCAAAGTAAAAACTATTTGTACCAGAGAAATGCGTCTTCTGTGCTACACAGATATCGCAATTGTATATTAAAAACAAGAAAACTTGGTGTTTATGACAATATTCAGTACATTGAAGACTGTAACTACCCAGCGAACAAAGCGTCGCCAAGAGAGCAGTGAAAATGTTCTTTTGGGGTCCGGAATTGGTGCAAAATTGGCGCAGAAGCGATGAATTTATCATGTGCTTGTCATCGGACGGATGTCCATCATTTCAACAGCCGTTGCACTGAATTTGGAATGAATGTTGTTAGCACCTATATTTTCTGTTTATTTTCATAATTTATTATCATCTTATTTCGTCCTGAGAATTTAAGGATGTTTCAACTGTACCCCATATTATAAAAATTGTCTTCCTCCAAAGGAAATACATAAATCGTATCCATCTATATTGTATCTACCGTCCCAATAAAACAAAATAATAAAAATAAAACGTAAATATTTACATTCTATCATTATCCCCAAATAGATACAAAATTACAGTTTAGTTATGAATGAGCAATGAATGCCCTCTCGGTTCAAAATCTTCGAAGTAATTATTGTTGCTGTTATTGTAATAATAAAACCAACAACAATAACAAAAGAAAGCAACACTTGAAATCCATTTAAAATTTTGATTTGTTTTGTTTCGATCCACTGCCACAGCATCACACCACCATCATCATCGTTATCACCCGGTGGGCTTCTATTTAGCATTACCTATATATCTCAGTAGATATCCTTTAGTACCCCTCCCCTCAGCCGCAACCACATGGCCAACAAAAGGGGTGCAAATTAAACGTATCATGAAAATTCATAATGCGTAAAGGTTCCAAACACACTCTTCTATATAAATACGCACTTCCAAAGACGAGAAAACACGTGCGCCATGTTTCATAGTTTCTGCTCAGTATCGTGAGGCCCTGTCGTTGGAGTTTGAAGGCTGCTGGTCACGTGTCAGTTAAAACTGTGTTTTTGCATTACTTGCAAATGTTTTGCCACTTGAACGGCAATGCACAGTGGTTTTTGTTGCATTGTTTTAGTTTAACCTTAAATGCATGAACTAGATAGGTATAGGTTAGCCAGAAGACATTGGTTATGCCTTTCTCCGTGGCGAACGAAGATATTGGTACAGCTTACCAGGTATTTCTTTAACGTCGCTCTGTTAAATGGCAACCCGTATTACGGTTTGGTTTTAATGTTCTTACCGTCGAAAGACCATATTCAGGACCCCTGATGTGTATTAATCAAAAGAAACTGGGACAACATTTGTGATTACAGAAATTGCAGCTTTTACACCATGGAAAAATATAAATACTTGATGTCCAAGCTCTATCTCTACGGTTAATTTTCACCATCATGCGAGTTATTTGGGCCAGACGATACAAGCATTTATGTTTCCTGTCTAAGGTTACTCCTAAATGAAGCACTTAGGAGTAACCTTAGACAGGAAACATAATTGAAAGAACGACATCAAACTGAGGACTGATAAGCACTGTTGCCACTCGTGCGAAAATTAATCTACAAAATTTAGGGAAATTTTTACCAAAAAACTATCAAACAAAAAATCTTATTTTGCAAATTATTTCTATGGAAATGTTGAAAAAACTTTATTTCTATGGACAAATTTTGTCAAAATTTTATTTCTATAGAAAATTTTGTCAAAAATTTATTTCTATAGAAAATTTTGTAAAAATTTTATTTCTATAGAAAATTTTGTCAAAATGTTATTTCCATAAAAATGTTTGCAAAATTGTATTTCTACAGAAAAGCTTGTCCAAAAGTTCTATAGAAAATTTTGTCAAAAATTTATTTCTTTAGACAATTTTGTCAAAATTTTATTTCTATAGAAAATTTTGTCAAAATTTTATTTCTATAGAAAATTTTGTCAAAATTTTATTTCTATAGAAAATTTTGCCAAAATTGTATTTTTATAGAAAATTTTGTCAAAATTTTAGTTCTATAGAAAATTTTGTCAAAATTTTATTTCTATAGAAAATTTTGTCAAAATTTTATTTCTATAGAAAATTTTGTCAAAATTTTATTTCTATAGAAAATTTTGTCAAAATTTTATTTCTATAAAAAATTTTGTCCACATTTTATTTCTATAGAAAATTTTGTCAAAATTTTATTTCTATAGAAAATTTTGTCAAAACGTTATTTCCATAAAAATTTTTGCAAAATTGTTTTTCTATAGAAAAGCTTGTCCAAAAGTTCTATTGAAAATGATGCAAAAATTTTATTTCTATAGAAAAATTTGTCAAAATTTTAGTTCTATAGAATATTTTGTAAAAATTTTATTTCTATAGAAAATTTTGTCAAAATTTTATTTCTACAGACAATTTTGGCAAGTTTTTATTTCTAAAGACAATTTTGTAAAAATTTTATTTCTATAGAAAATGTTGTCAAAATTTTAATTCTATAGAAAATTTTGTCAAAAATTTATTTCTATAGAAAATTTTGTCAAAATGTTATTTCCATAAAAATGTTTGCAAAATTGTATTTCTATAGAAAAGCTTGTCCAAAAGTTCTATAGAAAATTTTGTCAAAATTTTATTTCTTTAGACAATTTTGTCAAAATTTTATTTCTATAGAAAATGTTGTCAAAATTTTATTTCTATAGAAAATTTTGTCAAAATTTTATTTCTATAGAAAATTTTGCCAAAATTGTATTTTTATAGAAAATTTTGTCAAAATTTTAGTTCTATAGAAAATTTTGTCAAAATTTTATTTCTATAGAAAATTTTGTCAAAATTTTATTTCTATAGAAAATTTTGTCAAAATTTTATTTCTATAGAAAATTTTGTAAAAATTTTATTTCTATAGAAAATTTTGTCAAAATGTTATTTCCATAAAAATGTTTGCAAAATTGTATTTCTATAGAAAAGCTTGTCCAAAAGTTCTATAGAAAATTTTGTCAAAATTTTATTTCTTTAGACAATTTTGTCAAAATTTTATTTCTATAGAAAATTTTGTCAAAATTTTATTTCTATAGAAAATTTTGTCAAAATTTTATTTCTATAGAAAATTTTGCCAAAATTTTGTTTTATAGAAAATTTTGTCAAAATTTTAGTTCTATAGAAAATTTTGTCAAAATTTTATTTCTATAGAAAATTTTGTCAAAATTTTATTTCTATAGAAAATTTTGTCAAAATTTTATTTCTATAGAAAATGTTGTCAAAATTTTATTTCTATAAAAAATTTTGTCCACATTTTATTTCTATAGAAAATTTTGTCAAAATTTTATTTCTATAGAAAATTTTGTCAAAACGTTATTTCCATAAAAATTTTTGCAAAATTGTTTTTCTATAGAAAAGCTTGTCCAAAAGTTCTATTGAAAATGATGCAAAAATTTTATTTCTATAGAAAATTTTGTCAAAATTTTAGTTCTATAGAATATTTTGTAAAAATTTTATTTCTATAGAAAATTTTGTAAAAATTTTATTTCTATAGACAATTTTGGCAAGTTTTTATTTCTAAAGACAATTTTGTAAAAATTTTATTTCTATAGAAAATGTTGTCAAAATTTTAATTCTATAGAAAATTTTGTCAAAAATTTATTTCTATAGAAAATTTTGTCAAAATTTTATTTCTATAGAAAATTTTGTCAACATTTTATTTCTATAGAAAATTTTGTCAATCTTTTATTTCTATAGAAAATTTTGACAAAATTTTATTTCTATAGAAAATTTTGTCAAAATTTTATTTCTATAGACAAGTTTGGCAAATTTTTATTTCTAAAGACAATTTTGTAAAAATTTTATTTCTATAGAAAATGTTGTCAAAATTCTAATTCTATAGAAAATTTTGTCAAAATTTTATTTCTATAGACAAGTTTGGCAAATTTTTATTTCTAAAGACAATTTTGTAAAAATTTTATTTCTATAGAAAATGTTGTCAAAATTCTAATTCTATAGAAAATTTTGACAAAAATTTTGTCAAAATTTTATTTCTATAGACAATTTTGGCAAATTTTTATTTCAAAAGACAATTTTGTCAAAATTTTATTTCTATAGAAAATGTTGTCAAAATTTTATTCCTATAGAAATTTTTAACAAAATTTTATTTCTAGAGAAAATTTTGTCAAAATTTTATTTCTATAGAACATTTTGTCAAAATTTTATTTAAAAAAAAAATTTGTCAAAATTTTATCTATAAAAAATTTTGTCACAATTTTCTTTCTATAAAAAACTTTTGTCAAATTTTGTCTATATTTTCTATAGAAATAAAATTTTGACAATTTTTTTTATAGAAATAAAATTTTGACAAAATTTTCTATAGAAATACAGTTTTGACAAAATTTTCTATAGAAATAAATAGAAATAAAATGTTGACACATTTTCTTAGAAATAAAATTTTGACAAATTTTCTTGTGGTTTTCTTCAGAATAAGAGATTTTAAATTTGGTAGATTTTTGGTAAAATTTTCTTTTCTTTTTTGTTTCTGTGGAACATTTTGTCAAAATTTTATTTCTATAGAAAATTTTGTCAAAATTTTATTTCTATAGACAATTTTGGCAAATTTTTATTTCTAAAGACAATTTTGTAAAAATTTTATTTCTATAGAAAATGTTGTCAAAATTTTATTTCTATAGAAAATTTTGTCAAAACTGTTTCTGTGGAACATTTTGTCAAAATTTTATTTCTATAGAAAATTTTGTCAAAATTTTATTTCTATAGACAATTTTGGCAAATTTTTATTTCTAAAGACAATTTTGTAAAAATTTTATTTCTATAGAAAATGTTGTCAAAATTTTAATTCTATAGAAAATTTTGTCAAAAATTTATTTCTATAGAAAATTTTGTCAAAATTTTATTTCTATAGAAAATTTTATGAAAATTTTATTTCTATAGAAAATTTTATCAAAAATTTATTTCTATAGAAAATTTTGTCAAAATTTTATTTCTATAGAAAATTTTATCAAAATTTTATTTCTATAGAAAATTTTGTCAAAATTTTATTTCTTTAGAAAATTTTGTCAAAATTTTATTTCTATAGAAAATTTTGTCAAAATTTTATTTCTATAGACAATTTTGGCAAATTTTTATATCTAAAGACAATTTTGTAAAAATTTTATATCTATAGAAAATGTTGTAAAAATTTTATTTCTATAGAAAATTTTGTCAAAATTTTATTTCTATAGAAAATTTTGTCAAAATGTCATTTCTATAGACAATTTAGGCAAATTTTTATTTCTAAATACAATGTTGTCAAGATTTTATTTCTATAGAAAATTTTGTCAAAATTTTATTTCTATAGAAAATTTTGTCAACATTTCTGTGAGACATTATGTCAAAATTTAATTTTTTTTCTGAAGAGAATTTTGTCTACATTTTATTTCTACAACATTTCTTGTCAATATTTTATTCCTAAAGAATTTTTATTAGAAGTTTCATTTCTATAGAAAATTTTCTCAAAATTTTATTTCTTTAAAAATATTACTTCTATAGCAAATTTTGTCAAAATTTTATTTCTATAGAACATGTTGTCAAAATTTCATATAGAGAAAATTTTGTTAAAATTTTATTTCTATAGAAAATTTCGTCAAAATTTTATTTCTATGGAACATTTTGTCAAAATGTTATTTCTGTAGAAAATTTTGTCAAAATTTTATTTCTATAGAAAATTTTGTCAAAACTTTATTTCTATAGAAAATTTCGTCAAAATTTTATTTCTAAATTTTGTCAAGATTATTTTCTACAGAAAAATTTGTCAAAATTTTATTTCTATAGAAAATTTTCTCAAAATTTTATTTCTATAAAAATTTTAACAAAATTTTATTTGTATAGAAAATTTGATCAAAATTTACTTCATATAGAAACTTTTGTTAAAGTTTTATTCCTATTGAAATTTTAACAAATATTTATTCTTATAGAAATTTTTAACAAAATTGTATTTCTATAGAAAATTTTGTCAAAATTTTATTTCTATAGAACATTTTGTCAAAATTTTATTTCTAAAGAAAATTTTGTGAAAATTGTATCATAGGAAATTTTGTGAAAATTTTATATATAGAAAATTTTGTCACAATTTTCTTTCTATAAAAAACTTTTGTCAAATCTTGTCTATATTTGCTATAGAAATAAAATGTTGACAAAATTTTTTATAAAAATAAAATTTTGACAAATTTTTTTATAGAAATACAATTTTGACAAAATTTTCTATAGAAATAAAATTTTGTTAAAATTTTCTGTAAGAATAAAATTTTGTTAAAATTTCTATTTTAATAAAAACTTTGACAAAGGTTTCTATAAAAAGTAAATTTTGACAAATTTTTCTATAGAAATAAAATTTTGACAAAATTTTCTACAGAAATAAAATTTTGACAACATTTTCTATAGAAACGAAATTTTGACAAAATTTTTTATACAAGTGAAATTTTGACAAAATTTTTTATACAAGTGAAATTTTGACAAAATTTTTTATACAAGTGAAATTTTGACAAAATTTCTTATAGAAATAAAATGTTGACAAATTTTCTTCGAAATAAAAATTTGTCAAATTTTCTTGTGGTTTTCTTCAGAATAAGAGTTTTTAAATTTGGTAGATTTTTGCTAAGATTTTCTTAAAATTTGGAAATTAGTTTTGGTACGAGTGGCAACCGTGCTCAGTAAGCGCATGAAACGTTATCCGAACTTGCCACTTTCGTCTCTGAGGGCACACAAGTTCTTCAATTTAACGTTCAATACCACTGTGCATCATCTCATCCTCATTGATGCTGACAGTGGCGTATAATTCTCATGCATTGATTGTTTTTATTCCTGAGAATAGAAAAACAGAAACACAATATCAACAGACTTCTCTTTTTTATTTCAAGGTGTCCTTATGACAAAGATGCTCATCGAAATCAATTGAAAAATGGGGGTTAGTTAATCTCATGTTTGGTGGGATAGCTGCCCTAACAGTGGAATGTCATCCACATGTAGTCATTTTTCGCAGCAATTTTTGGTAGTTTGTTTATATTTTTAAGGTTTCGTTAATGATTTCATTAGGATGAATATGGAAAGTATACCCGATGTATAAAACCTCCAGAAAAAAGAATAACAACATTGGAAGAGTATCATAGTAGTATTCTCACCACCACCGCCACAGTAATGGCAAATGCTATCATCATCCTTCGAGTCATCACTTACAAATATCTTTCACATAAACACACAAGCCAAATATCCTGGGAGTTGTTGTTAACTCGTGTCATCCTCTGATCCACTCACTGGATGTTTTTTTGTTTTTTCAGATCTCTAGAGACCCTGGCTGAAGTTTGTTTTGGATCCTGAAAATTTATGGTGTGAAGAAGGTGTATGCATCCGCACTCTATGACGTGTATGTGTGTGGCTGTGTGTTGATATTGTTTGCGGTCCTTAATAATGTATTTTCATAATAAATATTATTCTATGCTGTTAATGATTTTTCCACCAATTTTTCCATTGTCTGTTTCACTTTCACTGAATGGATTTTTATTAAATTATTATTATTCGCCTTGCCTTCGATGGCAGTTTGTGCTTGGTGTGGGAATGGCAAACCCCATTTTGTAGAGCACACTTTAGAAATTAATTAATTTTTCCACGACAATGAACTTTTAAATAAACTAAATTTAAGGGTTAAGAGGAATACCCAATGTCCAATTTCAATACAAGATTGGTAATGGTGGGAGCCAATGTAATATAATGATTTCTACGCCTGCATTGCATAAAGAGGGCTATCCACCAAAACATGCACGTACACTGAAAAAAAAGCATACTCGGTTCCAAAGATTTTGTCTTTACTTTAAAAAATTTGGTACTGATTCCGAGCCAAAGAAGCGGAGAATACAAGTAAGGATACTTTTAAGATACAATTCTCTTTTAAATTTAGGTTTTGTGTACTTGCTTCTAGGAAGCAAATTTTAATTTTTCGCTTTCTCAGCTTTTTTTCTTCATATGCTATCAAAGTCCTTTAAAAACGAGTTAACGGCAACTTTATTTTCCAAATTAGGACTCGACTTCCAGTAGAAATTATGCTATGTTTGAAGTAAAAAACTTCTTTAAAATAAAGTTCTGAAAAACATGTCCTATATTTGAACGTTTTTTTTTGCTTTGTAGTCAAGATGCAAAACGACAACAAATTTAAAGACAATTTCATTAAATTTAAAGAATTTTTCTGAATTATTAAAGTCAAGTTGACCTTAGCCTATAAATTTGTTCTTTCATGTTAAGATACCAATTTTTAGTCAAATCACTTAATTATAAGGACAATATGACTTCAATGAAAAGTTTATCGACTTTTGGACAAGGAAAATAGCTTTATTTTAGAGAAATGCGTCTTCTATGCTAAGCAAAATTTGTATTCGTATTTTAAAGACATGAAATCTTTGAATTCACGACAATATTTTTTTCAGTGTAGAGATTGAATATGATAGCCCCAAACGAGTTCCAAGAGCATAATGTTTCTTTTTTACGAAAAGTTGACGGACTTCTCATTGAAGGTGATTTATCGTAACAGTTAGGTGATTCGACTTTAAAGTGAAATAAAAATTTTGTTCGACTAAAGTCAACTGAGCTTTACTATTTCCGAAAAAATTACCCAAATTAATGAAATACTAATAAATGGACATTTGTGTCATAATATCAAGTAAACAAAACCTAAATTTAAAAGTGAATTACACTGAAAAAGTATTGACGTAATATGAAAGATGCAACCTAATTTTTTTGTAATAAACAACATTTAATGAAAAAAGTCATAATCTTTGGTTCAAAAATGGCTCCCTTTAAATTTTGGACACGAATCTTTCAAATTTGTGTTCCTCTGATAAAGTCTTATGTCTTTGAATAAGGCAGTTTTTCCATGATAAACATGGTAGATTAATTACCTACATAAACTTCTTTAGTTCTTGATCGTTTTATATGGACGAATCTATAAATAATTATGGATCTCTTCCAAAATAACTCCGTATATATGTAATTATAGACCGATATGGACCAATTTTTGTATGGTTGTTATAGGCCATATACTAACAAATCTAAGACGTTTCGAAAGCAAATCTGGTAGTCGGTTTATATGGAGACTAAAAGCAGTGTTGCCAACTTCCCAAGGCCAAAAAGCACCAAAAATATATTATAAATTCTAACATACCACTTCTCATCACAAAGTCGAAAATTAAATGCTCTACTAACAAAAACAAAAAAAAACTTCCGAAAATGTTTTATAGAACTTTTGTGTATTGAATTTGTAATTTTATAGTGTTAGGAACCGCTCTTCATGTATAAACCTTGAACAGTTTTAATGCTTTCATCGAATTCATTTTGATCAGTATTGTCTTTTAGTTGTGCGTGCTTTTGTGAATTTAATACTAACGTTTTTAATGACATCTTTATCAAATTCAAAAATTCGGCACTCGTCGCTAGACTTTTCTACAGAATACCCTAAATAACAATATTAATTAAAAAACAAGTATATACGACCGTAAGTTCGGCCAGGCCGAATCTTAAACACCCACCACCATGAATCAAATATTAGGGTTTCCTTTGAAATTTCAGAGGGTTTTAGGACAGATCAAGCAGAGCAGTTCAACCAGTACACTTCACGAATATAAATTTAAAGATTTTACCTATGAAGACTATATCAGATTCTGGATTTATAATAACCATTTTTGTTTGAGTTTTAGAGGAATCATTAACATCTCTTGTAAGTGTGCAAGAAAATTATAAAATAACGCCTTAATTTGAAAATCTCTTAAATCTGTAGATTTTCACCCGAGAAATAAAATCTGAAAATTTTACATTGAGTTTGAAGCAATTTTCATGATCAGTGCGCCTTCTATACTCTCAAGAAGTGAAATCGGTCTATATGGAGGCATTACCAAATGGACCGATACACGTTTTTGTGAGCCTAAAATACCAGAATATTTACAATTTCAGGCAAATCAGATAAAAACTACGGTTTCTAGAAACCCAGGGAGTTAAATCGGGAGATCGTTCTTATGGGGCCTATACAAAAATATGGACCGATACTCACCGTTTACGACACACCTCTTTATGGCCCGAAAATACCTCTAGATTTCCAATTTCAGGCAAATTGGATAAAAATTTCGGAATCTAGAAGCCCAAGAAGTAAAATCGAGAAATCGGTCTATATGGGGGCTATACCAAAATATGGACCGATACTCACCATTTTCGGCACACCTCTTTATGGTCCTAAAATACCTCTATGTTTCCAATTTTAGGAAAATTGGATAAAAACTACGGTTTCTATAAGCCCAAAACCCAAAATCGGGAGGTCGGACCATATCAAAACATGGACCGATGCTCACCATTTTCGGCACACCTCTTTACGGTTCTAAAGTACCTCTCGATTTCCAATTTCAGGTAAATTGGATAAAAACTGCGGTTTCTATAAGCCAAGAAGTAAAATCGGGAGATCGGTCTATATGGGGGCTATACCAAAATATGGACTTACACTCACAATTTTTGGCACACGTATTTGTGGTCCTACAATACCTCTAGATTTCCAATTTCAGATAAATTGAATAAAAACTTCGGTTTCTATAAGCCCAAGAAGTAAAATCGAGAGATCGGTCTATATGGGGGCTATACCAAAACATGGACCGATACTCACCATTTTTAGCACACCTCTTTATGATCATAAAATACCTCTAGATTTCTAAATTTCAGGCAAATTGGATAAAAACGACGATTTCTATAAGCCCAAGACCCCAAATCGGGAGGTCGGTTTATATGGGGACTATATCAAAAATTGGACCGATATAGCCCATCTTCGAACTTGACCTGCCTGCAGACAAAAGACGAGTTTGTGCAAAATTTCAGTACGATTGCTTCATTATTGAAGACTGTAGCGTGATTACAACAGACAGACAGCCAGACAGACGGAGAGACGAACGTCGTTATATCGTCTTAGAATTTCTCCCTGATCAAGAATATATATACTTTATATAGCCGGAAATCGATATTTCGATGTGTTACAAACGGAATGACAAACTTATTATACCCCGTCACCATTCTATGGTGGTGGGTATAAAAAAACAAAAAAAAAGTTGGTGCCTTTTTTTAAAAGGCACCAAAAAGGCAATTTGGTGCTTTTTAGAAATCACTGCCTAAAAGTGTCCAATATGGCCCAATTGCAATACCGTCTGACCTATACAGTAGAGGTGTGCACGTGAGTAATATTGTGCTCACGCTCACGCACACTCACGTCGCAGAAATCTTATTCACGCATACTCACTACTTTTTGGTAGGACTCACGGTCACGCACGCTCACGAAAAGAAAATTTATACTCACGCACACTCACGCACGAAAATCTTTTAAATGTCATGACTCACGAAAAATATAGTGACTCACGAAAAATGTCGTGACTCACGAATAATTTTATGAGTGATTTACCTATAGAACCTGACTGAAAACATGAGTATGGTTAAAATCGAGTGCGTTATAAAACTCTTACCACCTAGGATGTCACTAAAATTATAAATGAATTCAACTCGTAAGCATTTTATGTTCGTAAGCGGGATTATTTTCGTGAGCGTGTTTTTCCGAAATTCGTTACTCACGAAGATATTATTTTCGTGACTCACGATCACGCACGACATTTGGTTGGTTAATCACGCTCACGCACACTCACGCCGTTGCCGTCAGCGTGACTCACGACTCACGCGTGAGTCACGAAAATGTTCGTGAGTCACGATAATTTCGTGTCACGTGCACACCTCTACTATACAGCCAGCAAAAAGAGCTTCTAAAAAATTTGAAGCAAAAAAATGTCTTTTAAAAAACACTTCAAAAAATGTCCTCCCAAAGATGTTCTTTCGGAGCTCGCTTCGCAGCGCCTCCCGAAGCATATTTTCGTTAACTTAATCAACCATATCCTTCGATTTAAAGAGTAGGGTCAGGGGAAGTCTTGCACAAAAACTGAAGTACTGATTAATCAGTCCACGGTTTCCACACGGAGAGTTGGACACGGAGAACATGCCAAACATATACCGGAAAATGAAACACCCTCTACGTTGCCTGTCAACTTCATGTAAATTTAAGATTTTTACTTAAAAAAGTCTGGCAGAAGCTTGTGAAAAAATCTTAAAATTATGTACCGAGTTCCCATTTATCGACAATCCTCTACTTTCTATTTTCAAAAAATCGGCAAAGGGAACCCCTTCGCTCCTCCCCGACTATATATCGTAAATTCACGTACCATATATTCATTTCACAAACTATCCAACTTCACTATTCCCATTCCCCAACCAGACATCGAAAAAGCATGTACCCTGTATAAATTTAATCATCTTCTCCCAATTTCAAGTAAATCGGAGAAGGTTAAATTTTGCTCTATTTTTTGTAAAGGGACGTAGATTTCTCTGCAAATTCCAAGAAAAACCTGTAAACTTTTCTTCAAGTTTCATAGAAGGTTCCCGTCCAAATACTCAAAAACCAAGTACACCATATTGATTTCATAACCTTCCCCTACGGCCTTTGTAAATTTCAAGTAAACTTGAAAATTCTAGTTTTTTTTTCAGTTTTAAAGGAGGTCTACCTCCCGTCCCAATATCGAAAAATGATATAGCGTATATTGTGCAGACGTCCCAGAAAATCTCAAACAAATTATAAGCCCAATTTTTAAACAGCAGGGCAAGGGGAGGCCTCTCTTCCCTTCCGAATATCACAAAATCAGATATCCATTACACTAATATAACCTACCTCTGTAAATTGCAAGTAAATTGAAAAAGTTTAATTGTTTCACGGTATGTACTTGAGGAGAAATGAGTTCTCCCTGTGCCATTTTATTTTGCCCTGACCAAATATTAAAAAATCTTATACCTAATATAAATTTCATAATCTCCCCCAAGTTCTCCAAAAAAATGTCAGTAAGGCGACAAATTTTAGTTTTTTCACTGTACTTTAAAAAAAAATGGGAGGCCCATTCCTCGACCAAATATCAAAAAATAAAGTAGGTGTTCTTTGCGTAGACGCCCCCTTCAACCTTCTCTGAAAATTTCAAGCTAATCGTATAACTTTGTTCCAATTTTCAAAAAGTCGGGCAAGACGGAGGTCCCTTCCTGTCTAAATATTAAAAAATATTAATAAATTCATAACCTCACGGCGTGTTCTCTGTAAATCTCAAGTAAATCAGATAATTTTTGTTTTTTTATACTCTCCACCATAGGACGGGGGTATATTAACTTTGTCATTCCGTTTGTAACACATTAAAACATTGCTCTAAGACCCCATAATGTATATATATTCTGGGTCGTGGTGAAATTCTGAGTCGATCTAAGCATGTCCGTCCGTCCGTCTGTTGAAATCACGCTAACTTCCGAACGAAACAAGCTATCGACTTGAAACTTGGCACAAGTAGTTGTTATTGATGTAGGTCGGATGGTATTGCAAAGGGGTCATATCGGACCACTTTTACGTATAGCCCCCATATAAACGGACCCCCAGATTTTACTTGCAGAGTCTCTAAGATAAGTAAATTTCATCCGATGCGGCTGAAATTTGGTACATGGTGTTAGTATATGGTATCTAACAACCATGCAAAAATTGGTACACATCAGTCCATAATTATATATAGCCCCCATATAAACCGATCCCCCGATTTGGCTTGCGGAGCCTTTAAGAGACGCAAATTTCATCCGATCCGGCTAAAATTTGGTACAGGGTGTTAGTATATGGTCTCTAACAACCATGCAAGAATTGGTCCACATCGGTCCCCATATAAACCGATCCCCAGATTTGACCTCCGGAGCCTCATGGATGAGCAAAATTCATCCGATTCGGTTGAAATTTGGTACTTGCTGTTAGTATATGGTCTCTATACAGAAAAAAATTTCACGAACATTTTTCCAATTAAAATTTTAATTGAGTTTTAAAAAATATTCAATTAAAAATTTAATTGAATCAAAAATTTTTTAATTGAATCAAAAATCAATCACAAAAATTAATAGTATCAATTAATTTTTTAATTGGATCAATTAATTTTTTATTTGACCTTTAATTAATTTTTTAATTGATACTATCATTTCTGTGATTGAAGACATTTCAATTAAAAAATTAATTGGATCAATTAATTTCGTGATTGAATCAGAAAAAATTTTTTGTGTGTAACAACCATGCAGGAATTGGTCCATATCGGTCCATAATTATATGTAGCCCCCATACAAGCCGACCCCCAGATTTGACCTCCGAAGCCGCTTGGAAGAACAAAGTTCACCCGATCCGGTAGAAATTTGGTACGTGGTGTTAGTATATGGTCTCTAACAACCATGCAAAAATTGGACCATAGCGGTCTTTTTTATATATAACCCCTATTTAAACCGATCCCTAGATTTGACCTCTGGAGCTCTTGGAGGAGCAAAATTCATCTGATCCGATTGAAATGTGGTACGTGGTGAAATTTGGTACATTGTGCTAGTATATGGCCGCTAACAACCATGCCCAAATTGGTCCATATCGGTCTATAGTTATATATAGCCGATCCCCAAAAATAATCTACCAAAATTTTATTTCTATAGAAAATTTTGTCAAAATTTTATTACTACATATACAAAATTTTGTCAAAATTTTATTACTATACAAAATTTTGTTAAGATTTTATTTCTATAGAAAAGTTTGTCAAAATTTTATTTCTATAGAAAAGTTTGTCAAAATTTTATTGGTATTGAAAATTTTGTCAAAATTTTATTTCTATAGAAAATGTTGTCCCATTGAATTATATACGTATTTCATCGGCCTTTTTTTGTTTAATATATACCCCGTATGGACTAACTTACAATTGAGAAGACGGTGTAAAGAAGTTTTAAGATACCTTGCCATCAGCAAGTGTTACCGCAACCCAAGTAATTCGATTGTGGATGACAGTCTTTAGTACAAGTTTCTATGCAATCCATGGTGGAGGGTACATAAGATTCGGCCTGGCCGAACTTACTGCCGTATATACTTGTTTTTTTTTTTTTTACAGTACTTTAAACAATAGTGGTTTAAAGGGTGGTCCACCTCCGCGACCAAATATCGAAAAATAAAGTAGTGGGTCTTTGTCTAGACATCACCCCTAACCTTCCTTGGAAATTTCACCCAAATCGGAGAACTTTGGCCCAATTTCGAAACAGTCTGGCAAAGGGGATGTCCCCCCTCTCACCATATATAAAAAAATGAGTTACCCTATTTTTACCACATGATTACCACATGACAAAATTAAATTATTTTATAACAAAAACAAATGCGATGAATTCAAATTATAAATTTTTGTAATGTGCGCTGTATGTAAACAAAGATTTTCCCGCTCTTCCGTTGAAATTTTTCTTGAATTTGCTATAAACCTCACAGATCCCGACACCTTTCGAACGAATCGTGGAAATCGGTTGGTGCGCTCTAGAGTTATTCTCCACATTAATTATGTAATAATTCGTTCTATGGATATTTCTGAGTACTAAAACTTCTTCTATCACCATCTTGGATATCATCGAATTCATTTCCTAGCTAACGCGACTGAAGTATTTTGTTTACTATTATTTCTACATTTACGACTCGTATGTGACGTTAACGACGTTCACAACTTTGCGACAGTCGCAAACCTAAAAAACTTTTTTCATACAGTTAAAATTTACTAACGTTAATCTATGATTTTCTTCCTGTTGGGTTCATTGTTTTTTGAGTTCATCATCATCATCATGGTGTTTATACCCACCAGCTTAAAACATAGTTATATCTTTTAAATTCGGATATATATTTATACAGGTGAAAATAGAATCGGGGCTTACTCATTGAAATGAGAGAAGTATCATCGTTAGATATTCTGCAAATTTTCGAAGGAAATATTTAATGATGTGGGATTTAATTCTATTCAAGTTTATTTTTTTTATTATATTACTTTGCTATTATATTATTGTATTCCTGTATTAATTTTATTCGTTTATATCTTATAATATATTCATCTTCAATAATTCATTTATGGCGAATACAAAGTTTCATACAAGTGCCTCGTATTTTGTGGCTTATCTTTAACCACGAATATCCAATAATACTTTGTTGTATTAATGTACACTTCTCATTAAAAGTATTTTTTTGGGATATATTTTTATTTCGTAATAAATTGTATAAAATAATAATCCAACAAAATCTACTCGAACATATTTATATAGACACACTATAATTTGGTATTTATAGGATCACATCAACCAAACAATATGTAATGTGAATAGCAACCCCATTCGCTATTGAATATATAAGTGGGTTACATTAGTCGACTTTGCTTTACGTTACATACAAGAAGGGACGAAATGTTGGTATTTACTATTGGGTGAAATTGAATGTTTTGAAAAAAAAAAAAATCAAGGCTGGCACAATGACTACACGCAGAGAAGGAATATGATCACCTCAACCATGTTTCAAGAGCAAAATGTTATTTTTGGATGGTGACCATGTAACATGTTTATGGCAAAAATGTTCTTTTCTCGCCAAAAATAATATGCTTGCCGAAATCAGACACATAATCTCCGAGAAAATAACATGGTTGCGACAAACATGTTACATGGTCACCATTCAAAAATAACATTTTGCTCTTGAAACATGGTTGAGGTGATCATATTCCTTCTCTGGGTGTATAAGATGCCCGACAAATACGTGTGGGAGTTATATCTAAATCTCAATCGATGTAAGCCTATAAACACCGATGATGTGGCCTGAATTCTAGTTCCCAATCCAACAAGAAATCAAGTAATGGTGTGGGACACCGCAACGGCTGATCGTTGCTCTCCGCTTGTATTCATCGACCGTTGAGTCAAAACAAATGCCGAATTTTGTCGGAAAAATTTCCTAAAGACATCATTTGATCCATGGACAGACACACATTTCAGCCGCAAACCATGCACATTCTAACTCGGCTTAGCACCATTGCACTTAGGCCGCGTTAACCAAGAATGTCTTAAAAAGGACGTTCCTCGCTTCACTTCTACCACACAATGGCCGCTAAAATCTCTGAGTCTCAATCATGGTTGCCACATTTGGTAGAATTCTACCAAAAATTGCCACTGTGGTGCAATAGTTAGTATGCCCACCTTGCATACACAAGGTCGTGGGTTCGATTCCTGCTTCGACCGAACACAAAAAAGTTTTTCAGCGGTAGATTATCCCACCTCAGTAATGCTGGTGACATTTCTGAGGGTTTCAAAACTTCTCTAAGTGGTTTCACTGCAATGTGGAACGCCGTTCGGACTCGGCTATAAAAAGGAGGTCCCTTGTCATTGAGCTTAACATCGAATCGGGCAGCACTCAGTGATAAGAGAGAAGTTCACCAATGTGGTATCACAATGGACTGAATAGTCTTATTGAAACATCGGATTGCCACCTAACCTAAACTAACTTACCAAAAATGGTTGATATTTTAGTTAGAATTCTTGATGTTTTGATAGAAATTGTAAAGTATTCCTATCCAGCTAAGGGCTATTTAAATTTTTGTAGAAATAAAATTTTGACAACATTTTGTATAGAAATAAAATTTTGATAAAATTTTCGATATAAACAAAATGTTGACAAAAAATTTTATAGAAACAAACTGTTGACAAAATTGTCTATACAAACAAAATTTCTGTAAAATTTTCAATAGAAATAAAATTTTGGCAAAATTTTCTATAGGAATAAAAATTTGACAAATTTTTCTATAGAAATAAAATTTTGACATTTTCTATATAAATAAAAAGTTAACAACATTTTCTATAGAAATAAATTTTTTACAAAATTTTTTATAGAAATACAATTTTGACAGAATTTTCTATAGGAATAAAATTTTGACAAAATTTTCTGTAGAAATAAACTTATGACAAAATTTTCTGTAGAAATAAAGTTTTGACAAAATTTTCTATAGAAGTAAAATTGTGGCAAAATTTTCTATAGAAATAATATTTTGACAACATTTTGTATAGAAATAAAATTTTGATAAAATTTTCGATATAAACAAAATTTTGACAAAAAAAAATTATAGAAGCAAACTGTTGACAAAATTGTCTATACAAACAAAATTTCTGTAAAATTTTCAATAGAAATAAAATTTTGACAAAATTTTCTATAGGAATAAAATTTTGACAAATTTTTCTATAGAAATAAAATTTTGACAACATTTTCTATATAAATAAAAAGTTAACAACATTTTCTATAGAAATAAAATTTTTACAAAATTTTCTATAGAAATAAAATTTTGACAAAATTTTCTGTAGAAATAAAATTATGACAAAATTTTCTGTAGAAATAAAATTATGACAAAATTTTCTGTAGAAATAAAGTTTTGACAAAATTTTCTATAGAAGTAAAATTTTGGCAAAATTTTCTATAGAAATAAAATTTTGACAAAATTTTCTATGGAAATAAAATTTTGACGAAATTTTCTATGGAAATAAAATTTTGACAAAATTTGCTATGGAAATAAAATTTTGACAAAATTTTCTATAGAAATAAAATCTTGACAAACTTTTCTATAAAAACAAAATTTTGGCAAAATTTTCTATAGGAATAAAAATTTGACAAATTTTTCTATAGAAATAAAATTTTGACAACATTTTCTATATAAATAAAGTTTTGGCAAAATTTTCTATAGAAATAAATTTTTTACGAAATTTTCTATAGAAATACAATTTTGACAGAATTTTCTATAGGAATAAAATTTTGACAAAATTTTCTGTAGAAATAAACTTATGACAAAATTTTCTGTAGAAATAAAGTTTTGACAAAATTTTCTATAGAAGTAAAATTGTGGCAAAATTTTCTATTGAAATAATATTTTGACAACATTTTGTATAGAAATAAAATTTTGATAAAATTTTCGATATAAACAAAATTTTGACAAAAAAATTTATAGAAACAAACTGTTGACAAAATTGTCTATACAAACAAAATTTCTGTAAAATTTTCAATAGAAATAAAATTTTGACAAAATTTTCTATAGGAATAAAATTTTGACAAATTTTTCTATAGAAATAAAATTTTGACAACATTTTCTATATAAATAAAAAGTTAACAACATTTTCTATAGAAATAAAATTTTTACAAAATTTTCTATAGAAATACAATTTTGACAGAATTTTCTATAGGAATAAAATTTTGACAAAATTTTCTGTAGAAATAAAATTATGACAAAATTTTCTGTAGAAATAAAGTTTTGACAAAATTTTCTATAGAAGTAAAATTTTGGCAAAATTTTCTATAGAAAAAAAATTTTGACAAAATTTTCTATGGAAATAAAATTTTGACGAAATTTTCTATGGAAATAAAATTTTGACAAAATTTTCTATGGAAATAAAATTTTGACAAAATTTTCTATAGAAATAAAATCTTGACAAACTTTTCTATAAAAATAAAATTTTGACAAAATTTTCTATAAAAATAAAATTTTGACAAAATTTTCTATAGAAATAAATTTTTGACAAAATTTTCTATAGAAATAAAGTTTTGGCAAAATTTTCTATAGAAATAAAATTTTGACAAAATTTTCTATAGAAGTAAAATGATGACAACATTTTCAATAAAGATAAAATTTTGATATAATTTTCTATAGAAATAAAATTTTGACAAAATTTTCTATAGAAATAAAATTTTGACAAAATTTCTATAAAGATACAATTTTGACATAATTTTCTAAAGAAATAAAATTTTGACAACATTTTGTATAGAAATAAAATTTTGATAAAATTTTTGATATAAACAAAATTGTGACAACAATTTTTATAGAAACAAAATGTTGACAAAATTGGCTATACAAACAAAATTTTCTATAGAAATAAAATTTTGACAACATTTTCTATATAAAGAAAATTTTAACAAAATTTTCTATTGAAATAAAATTTTGACAAAATTTTCTGTAAAAATAAAGTTTTGGCAAAATTTTCTATAAAAATAATATTCTATACCTAATCTTGGTGAACCATATAACTTAGTCGGTATATATATTCCTATGCTCTAAATATAAGATTTATATCTTGATGTATAGGAAATTCGCATAAATAAAATTGTTATCAAATATTCTATAGAAGTAAAATTTTGACAAACATTTTTATAGAAACAAAATGTTGACAAAATTTTCTATACAAATAAAATTTCTGCAAAATTTTCAACAGAAATACATTTTTGACAAAATCTTTTATAGAAATAAAATTTTGACAAAATTTTCTATTAAAATAATATTCTATACCTAATTTTTCAGAACTATATAACTTAGTCAATATATATATTCCTATGCTATAAGTATAAGATTTATATCTTCTCATAAATAAAATAAATTAATTAATTAAATTTTGATAAAATATTCTATAGAAATAAAATTTTGACAAAATTGTCTATAGATATTAAAATTTGACAACATTTTCAATAGAAATAAAATTTTGCAAAATTGTCTTTAGAAATAAAATTTTGCAAAATTTTCTATAGAAATAAAGTTTTGACAAAATTTTCTATAGAAATAAAAATTTGACATAATTTTCTATCGATATAAAATTTGGACAAATTATTCTATTGAAATAAAATGTTGGCAAAATTTTCTATAGAAATAAAATTTTTACAAAATTTTGTATAGAAATAAAATTTAAATGGCAAAATTTTCTACAGAAATAAAATTTTGACAAAATTTTCTCTAAAAGTAATATTGTATACCTCATTTTGCTTAACCATATAACTTAATCAATATATATATATATATATATATATATATATATATATATATATATATATATATATATATATATATATATATATATATATATATATATATATATATATATATATATATATATATATATATATATATATATATATATATATATATATATATATATTCCTTTGCTATAATTAAAGATTTATATCTTGTTGTATAGGAATTTCGCATAAAAAAAATTTTGACAAAGTTTTTTATAAAGATAAAATTTTGTATAGAAATAAAATTCTAACAAAATTTTCTATAGAAATAACATGTTGATAAAATATTCTATAGAAGTAAAATTTTGACAAAATTTTCTATAGATGTAAAATTTTGACAACATTTTCTATTAAAATAAAATCTTGACAATAATTTTAATAGAAATAAAATTTTGACAAAATTTTCTATAGAAAAAAAAAATTGACAAAAAATTCTATAGAATTAAAATTTTGACAAATTTTTTAATAAAGGGTGATTTGTTAAGAGCTTGATAACTTTTTTTAAAAAAAAAACGCATAAAATTTGCAAAATCTCATCGGTTCTTTATTTGAAACGTTAGATTGGTCCATGACATTTACTTTTTGAAGATAATTTCATTTAAATGTTGACCGCGGCTGCGTCTTAGGTGGTCCATTCGGAAAGTCCAATTTTGGGCAACTTTTTCGAGCATTTCGGCCGGAATAGCCCGAATTTCTTCGGAAATGTTGTCTTCCAAAGCTGGAATAGTTGCTGGCTTATTTCTGTAGACTTTAGACTTGACGTAGCCCCACAAAAAATAGTCTAAAGGCGTCAAATCGCATGATCTTGGTGGCCAACTTACCGGTCCATTTCTTGAGATGAATTGTTCTCCGAAGTTTTCCCTCAAAATGGCCATAGAATCGCGAGCTGTGTGGCATGTAGCGCCATCTTGTTGAAACCACATGTCAACCAAGTTCAGTTCTTCCATTTTTGGCAACAAAAAGTTTGTTAGCATCGAACGATAGCGATCGCCATTCACCGTAACGTTGCGTCCAACAGCATCTTTGAAAAAATACGGTCCAATGATTCCACCAGCGTACAAACCACACCAAACAGTGCATTTTTCGGGATGCATGGGCAGTTCTTGAACGGCTTCTGGTTGCTCTTCACTCCAAATGCGGCAATTTTGCTTATTTACGTAGCCATTCAACCAGAAATGAGCCTCATCGCTGAACAAAATTTGTCGATAAAAAAGCGGATTTTCTGCCAACTTTTCTAGGGCCCATTCACTGAAAATTCGACGTTGTGGCTCGTTAGTAAGTCTATTCATGGTGAAATGTCAAAGCATACTGAGCATCTTTCTCTTTGACGCCATGTCTGAAATCCCACGTGATCTGTCAAATACTAATGCATGAAAATCCTAACCTCAAAAGAATCACCCTTTAGAAATAAAATATTGACAAAATTTGCTATAGAAGTAAAATTTTGAACAAATTTTTTATAGAGATTAAAATTTTGAGAAAATTTTCTATAGATATAACATTTTGACAACATTTTCAACATAGAAATAAAATCTTGACAATAATTTCTATAGAAATAAAATTTTGACAAAATTTTCTATAGAAAAAAAATTTTTTGACAAAATTTTCTAAAGAAATAAAATTTTGACAAAATTTTCTATGGAATTAATATTTTGACAAATTTGCTATAGAAGAAAAATGTTGACCAAATTTTTTATAGAGAATAAAATTTTGAGAAAATTTTATATAGATTTAAAATTTTGACAACATTTTCTTAGAAATAAAATTTTGACAAATTATTCTATAGAAATAAAAATTTGACAAAATTTTCTATAGAAATAAAATTTTGACAAAATTTACTATAGAAATAATAATGACAAAAAAATAAAATGACAAAATTTTTTATACAGAATAAAATTTTGACAAAATTTTCTATAGATGTAAAATTTTGACAACATTTTCTATAGAAATAAAATTTTGCAAAATTGTCTTTAGAAATAAATTTTTGACAAAACTTTCTGCAGAAATAAACTTTTGGTAAAATTTTCTATAAAAATAAAATTTTAGCAAAATCTTCTATAGAAGTAAAAGTTTGGCAAAAATTATCCATAGAAATAAACTTTCTGGCTGATGACCTCTCGTGAGGCCAAAAATTGCATGTGCTTAGCAAAGGAGGCGAATGTCTCTGTTATAGGTTGTTTTCTTGTCCAAAAGTCGATAAAATTTTTTAATGAAGCTGTTTTGCCTTATACTCGTAGTTAGGACAAATTTTTAACTCTGTATCTGAAGATGAAAGAAAATTTTGTTTCACTAAAGTCAACATGACTTTAATAGTTCTGAGAAACTTTTTATTTCAATTAATTAAATCATGTTCACATTTTTTGTCTTTTTTTAAATTGTCTACAAAGCAAAAAGACTATTTAAAATTGAAGACTTTTCTCAATATTTTATTTTAAAAACGTTTTCACTTGAAAAATAGGATAATTTCTAATTGGAGTCGATTCCAAATTTGGAAATTTAAGTAGCCGTTAACACGTTTTTGAAGAACATTTATAGCTTATGAATAAAAATGCTGAAAAAAGGAATACATTATTTTTGTTTACTAGAATCAAGTACAAAAACTCAAATTTAAAAGATAATTATGTTCTAAATGTTTCCTTACTTCAATTTTCCGCTTATATGGCTCAGAATCAATACCAAAATCATTCATTAAAGACAAAATCTTTGTAACCGGGCGGCATCCGTATGTTGTCAAAAAGATGAGAAGTAGTAGTTAGCGGTGGACAATACCACTATTGATGTGCCTGTAACATTTTTTTCGGAATAACTTCTCAAACATTTGAAAGTAATCCCACATTTTTAATTTCTGATCCCAATAATTATGGAGCGAGAGGCCCCGTTTGCAATATGACTCGACCTCTAGCAAACGAAGTGTTTGTGCCAAGTTTCAAATGTGTTCGGACGGACAAGCGGTCATTGAAATGTAAACTCGGATGCAGGGATCACTTGCATTTTCAGGCCCATTTCTATGCGCATGATTTAAAGTATAAAATGCAGTTGTCTCTTTATTCTTTTGAGCTATACATTCCTTTCTTCATGATTGATGAAAAGTCAACGGAATGATTATAGAGTACAAATGCATATTAATTTCTCAACTAAATTTATATGATCCCATACAACTTTCATCTATAATTTTTACAACCGATTTTTATGACATTCTCTTGACGCGATAACACCGACCATCACCATCAGCATCACCACCACCAACGATGAATGCATCCCCCTGTATGTATCCATTTGAGGGGTATGTAGATTTTCGTGTCTTCTCTTTTGTCATGTCTCAGGAACCAGATGCCTTCGTCTTTGTCTCTCACATGTGCTGGGTTGTTGCAAACACATGACATTTATCAATAATCGTAAAAACTAAAATCAAATCAAATATTAATGCCGATGATAAATGCACTAAACGAAAAAGAATTTCCAAAATATAAAACAAAAATACAACGGAAAAATGAGAACGAATGATTGGAAGGAACATCAGACAGGCACAACCAGTCAACCGGCCAACCACAAGGCAATGCCATGAAAATCTCGGCATTAATTATTATTCCAATGACTTTTGAATTTATAGGCCGCCAGGCTTTGGAAAGACAATGTGATTTTCAAAGCAATGTTAAAGAGGGTTTCTGACTCCTGCCTCATTGCCATAATGCTCCACTCACTAGTGGAAAAGGATAAATCTCTACTTTGCTAATGATCATAAAATACCAAAAATGAAAAGATTACACACATATGCCCCTACCATAAATACGCGACCAATAACAATAATTATGAATCTCCAGAAACTATTGAAGGAGATCCCATACCCCAAGGCAAGGAATATCATATATTGAAATGTCATCGTAAAGATTATTATTTTATGACAACCTCCACTTTGTAATTGTGACAGACGTCAGAACTCATCGCGAGCTCATCAAAATACAAATCCCTATTGATGAACGTTGTTCGAAAGCGTGGCAAAAGTTTTGTATGATGTCGTGTATGATCCATAAACTCATTTGGATGGGTTCACTCAGTTCCCCTTTCTTATTCAGTTCATTTGTGTCGAATAAAATGGTGTTTGTAAATATTCGTTAATAAATTTCTGATGTATGTATATTTTCATTATGGTTTGCAAAAAAGTTTTGTTTTTTTACTGCAGTTTTAAGAACTGTCCCTATATTAGATCTATTAAATATGTAATGAATATGGATTAACTGGAGTTCAGGGGTATTTTGTAAAATTCGTTTATATTTCACAAATATATATTTCCTTTACTTATTTATTTTGTTTTAAAATTTAATTAAAAGTTCATGTAGAACAAAGGGCGTCAACGAATACTCTCCATTGTTCAAGGTCCTTACGTCGTCGGTTATCGGCTTCAATTGGCATACGGTTGGCTATCGCTAATAGTTGGTCGTTTGCTTCAAGTACTTGTTGTGGAATGATTGAAGCTTTCTTCGAGAGTTTTGTGTAGTACTCCAGGTGGTGCAGCAGTATTGAAGGACCGATTTAACACTACGGTCGAAAATTCTTAGTTTTAGATTTGTCATATTCTGTGCAATGAATGAAATGCATTTCTGGCCTTATTAATTCTGCCCGCTATATCATCGAATGTCTCTCCATCTTTGGTCATTGTTCCTTCAAATGTTCATCAACTTTGTTATCACTGCGTTGATCTTGATGTGAGGAGAAATAATGTGGGTGATAGGACGCAACCCGGTTTAACGCCTGTTTCTGTCTCGAATTATTCTCCTTTATAGCCTACTTTGCATTTTGCACCTCTATACAGTTCCCAAATTATGTTGACTATTTTCGGTGGTATGCATTTCATCCCACAGTGGTGGATGCGATACAGTGTCGAAATCGCGCTCAAATTCAACAAATTGCAGTTGTATTCAATGGACTGCTCTATAATAATTCTTAACGTATTTATATGGTCTGCGCACGATCTTCAGGTTTGAACCCTGTCTGATCGTTCCTAAGTATAGTTTCTACTGCAATTAAGTAATATCTTTGACATTAGTTTACTGACTGCATTCAGCAGCGGAATCGTTACAATTACGCCATCCTTCCAGAAATCCATTGTAGTTTTTTGGTACCACACATTTGTGATTATTGGTGGATGAGTGGAGGATGTTGTTGGATCCAAGACGTTTTGGAGTTTTCTAATTCGATAGGGCACTTAATATCCCGAGAACGTCGGTGTTGAAGTCGAGATATAACTTCTTAGAAGTCGTCTATTATAAAACCAGCTCAAGCATTTCACATGTTCGATACAAATATCCTTAATGATTTAAGGTGAAAGCACAAGGACAGAAATTCGACCGGTCCAATATTAACTAATATCAAGTAAGGATCGCATTTTAAATGGTTTAACCCTCTCATGCCCAAGGTTGCCTATAAGCAATATTGTGTTTATATGCTTCTACCTCCCGTTATTTTGATTTGTTCCACACGCAATTTTTTACATTATGTGACGAAGCAGGATAGCAAGGACTTTTCATGTGTGATATAGAACTTACATATGTAGCGCATTAAACATTTTTAGACCCGTGCATTTTAATTCGGGCATGAGAGGTTTAATGAAAAATAAAAAATTAAAAACAAAAAAAAATGAATTCATACACTCTTAGAAAAATATGTTTTTCATATGTTCCGATATAAACAAAATGTGTTTCGGGCACAATTTTTAAACACAATTTATTTAAGTGCAAACATGTAATGTTCCTAAACTAACACTAAATGTTTGGGACATCTATGTTAATATGTTAGAATATATTATGTTTGGGGCATGAATGTTTCATAAAAATCATATGTGTGAATGCCAACATATATGAATTTACAAATTTCGACTAAACATACATATGTTGTGATATTTTCTTCAAAGTGACAGAGAGAGAGTATAGAGAAAAAAAGAGAGATGGAAACCGGGAGAGTTGACGAAAGATATCAACATAACACACCGAAAGAATCAAAAGAGAACAATTTCTGTGAAACCGCTTGCATGTTGTTTCGGAAAACTGTTTTATGATAAGGCCAAAAATTTGATATGCTTCAGTCTAAATATTATTTAATTTGAATAAAGAGAATGGACATTCCGAACCAAGAGAATAGACATTTGAAAAACAAACAGCATACGTTTTCGCCTTGAGAGCAGCATTTTATGTATGTGTGGACATGTGTTTTGTTTATCATTTTGGCATTATGGGCACAATTTTTTTCTTGGTTCGTTAAAAGAAATCAGTGGTCTTCATAAAAATAACAAAAAGGGCACTATACTCTTTTTAGAGTTGAGACAGTAAAATGAAATCAGGAGGAAATAGTGTAAAATTACGCAGTAAAATGTATAAAAACAAAGTTTAGTTCCTCTTTATTAATAAGTAGTCCACGAGGAGTTGACGGACACCTTCAAATATAAAAGCGGGCATTAAGTTCGAGTTTTGCAGCTAAAACAATTTAAAAAGTTTATTTTCTTTAAAATGAATTATTAAAGAAAAATAAAAGGCATTTTAGAGCGATGGTATTAAATGCTAGTAAAAAACTGTTCACGCCTAAATAAATTTATGTTTATATTATAAAATTATTTATGTATGTTTATACTCGACTCCACGTTCTTCTTTTGTTAGAGTTTTTGAATTCCTTCCAAATTTTAAAGTTTTGTACCAAAAACAGTTTTTTGTTACAAAATTGTTATTTTTGCAATAAAAAAATAATATTTTATCCAAAAATCAGCCAATTTCGTTTATATCAAGCACTGTTACTGACTATAAATCTTTAATAACCCACATTTCGAAGTTTCATAATAAAAATTTAATATAGTATAAATATAAATGTGTAAATTAAAAAAAAAAACAAAAAAAAATGTTCGGTCGGACCAGGGATTGAACCCACGACCCTTTGCATGCAAGGCAGACATGCTAACCACTGCTCCACGTGGCAAACAAATGTATGTTTCTGTTAAATAATGTTATGTTTGCATGGGCTCGTGGGCGCTGCAAACTATGCTATATAAATGTAACTTATAACGATAATTATCTTCTGGTGACCATAACAGCTACGTAGCCCAGTGGATTGTGTGTTGGTTTACAAACAGTATGGCCCTCGGTTCGATTCTCCGTGCAGGCGAAAGGTAAAATTTAAAAAATTTATAAAAGTGAATAATTTCTTCAACATTATTTGTATTACAGAAAAAGGTGCCAAGAACTAAAAATTTCGTGGAAGTGAAAATTACGATAATGTTAGGGAATGAGCACAATCGTCTTTGGGAAAAATTCTTCCAAGCATATAATATTTTTGGGCTCAAAATGCTTCCAAACATATCATATGTTCACATAAAACAAACATATTAATGTTTCGGCAGTATCCAATAATATATGTGCTTCCTGCAAAATATGTTTGGAACATATGTTAAAGAAGCGATTTTTTTTGAGGGTGTATAAAAATGAGAGATGTTTCGTTATGAAATATGCCCTTTTTATTGTGTTGGATAATTTGTATACCCTGCGCCACACTGTGGAACAGGGTATTATAAGTTAGTGCATATGTTTGTAACACCCAGAAGAAGACGAGATAGACACATGGTGCCTTTGGCAATAATGATATAACCATGTCCGTCTGTCCGTCCGTCTGTCTGTGAACACATTTTTGTGATCAAAGTCTAGGTCGCAATCTAAGTCCAATCGCCTTCAAATTTGGCACATGTTCCTAATTTGGGTCTGAATAGAACCTTATTGATTTTGGAAAAAATCGGTTCAGATTTAGATATGGCTCCCATATATATCTTTCGCCCGATATGCACTAATATGGACCCAGCAGCCAGAGTTTTATACCGATTTGCTTGAAATTTTGTACAAACGTAACGCCTAGTCGCATAGTCAAGTGTGCAAAATTTGATTGAAATCGGTTTAGATTTAGATATAGCTCCCACACCCTCAAAAAAAATCGCTTCTTTAACATATGTTCCAAACATATTTTGCAGGAAGCACATATATTATTGGATACTGCCGAAACATTAATATGTTTGTTTTATGTGAACATATTATATGTTTGGAAGCATTTTGAGCCCAAAAATATCATATGCTTGGAAGAATTTTTCCCAAAGACGATTGTGCTCATTGCCTAACATACTCGTAATTTTCACTTCCACGAAATATTTTAGTTCTTGGTACCTTTTTCTGTAATACAAATAATGTTGAAGAAATTATTCACTTTTATAATTTTTTAAATTTTTCCTTTCGCCTGCACGGAGAATCGAACCGAGGACCATTTTTTATATTTGAAGATGTCCGTCAACTCCTCGTGGACTACTTATTAATAAAGAGGAACTAAACTTTGTTTTTATACATTTTACTGTGTAATTTTTCACTATTTCCTCCTTATTTCATTTTACTGTCCCAACTCTAAAAAGAGTATAGTGTCCTTTCGTTATTTTTATGAAGACCCCTGATTTCTTTTAACGAACCAAGAAAAAAATTGTGCCCATAATGCCAAAATGATAAACACATACATAAAATGCTGCTCTCAAGGCGAAAACATATGCTGTTTGTTTTTCAAATATCTATTCTCTTGGTTCCGAATGTCTATTCTCTTTATTCAAATTAAATAATATTTAGACTTAAGCATATCAAATTTTTGGCGTTATCATAAACCAGTTTTCCGAAACAACATACAAGCGGTTTCCCAGAAATTGTTCTCTTTTGATTCTTTAGCTGTGTTATGTTGATATCTTTCGTCAACTCTCCCGGTTTCCATCTCTATTTCTTTCTCTATACTCTCTCTGTCGCTTTGAATAAAATATCACAACATATGTATGTTTAGTTGAAATTTGTAAATTTATATATGTTTGCATTCACACATATGATTTTTATGAAACATTCATGCCCCAAACATAATATATTCTAACATATTAATATAGATGTTCCAAACATTTAGTGTTAGTGTAGGAACATTACATGTTTGCACTTAAATATATTGTGTTTAAAAATTGTGCCCGACACACATTTTGTTTATATCGGAACATATGAAAAACATATTTTTCTAACTGTGCATATATATTTTTCGCCTGATATGGACTTATATGACCCCAGAAGCCAGATTTTTGGCCGAATTTGGTTGAAATTTTGCACTAGGAGTACAATTAGTAATGTAGTCAAGTGTGCAAAATTTGATTGAAATCGGTTCAGATTTAGATATAGCTCCCATATATATCTTTCGCCCGATATGGACTAATATGGTCCTAGAAGCCAGAGTTTTGGCCCAATTTGGTTGAAATTTTGCACAGGGAGTAGATTTAGCATTGTAGCTATGCGTGCCAAATTTGTTTGAAATCCACTTAGATTTAGATATAGCTCCCATATATATCTTTCGCCCGATATGCACTTATATGGACCCAGAAGCCAGAGTTTTATCCCGATTAGCTTGAAATTTTGCACAAGGAGTACAATTGATAGTATAGTCATGTGTGCCAAATTTGATTGAAATCGGTTCAGATTTAGATATAGCTTCCATATATATTTTTCACCCGATATGGATTTATATGGCCCCAGAAGCCAGAGTTTTGGCCCAATGTGGTGGAAATTTTACACGAGGATTACAATTAGTAATATAGTTATGTGTGCCAAATTTGATTCAAATCGGTTCAGATTTAGATATAGCTCCCATATATATGTTTTTCTGATTTCGACAAAAATTGTCAAAATACCAACATTTCCTTGTAAAATCGCCACTGCTAAGTCGAAAGGTTGTAAAAATGACTCTAATTTTCCTAAACTTCTAATACATATATATCGAGCGATAAATCATAAATAAACTTTTGCGAAGTTTCCTTAAAATTGCTTCAGATTTAAATGTTTCCCATATTTATTTTTTTACTAAAATTGTGTTTCACCCTAGTGCATTAGCCAAATTAAATTTTGAGTCCATAGATTTTGTAAAATTCTATCAAATTCTGTCCAAATCGAGTGATATTTAAACGTATGTATTTGGGACAAACCTTTATATATAGCATCCAACACATTTGACGGATGTGATATGGTATCGAAAATTTAGATCTACAAAGTGGTGCAGGGTATAATATAGTCGACTTTAGACTTTCCTTACTTGTTTTTATATGTATGATTCCCCAGAAGTAAACAAGTATATATGGCCGTAATTTCGGCCAGGCCGAATGTTATGTAGCCTCTACCATGAATTGCGTACAAACTTTTACCAAATGCTGTCATCCACAATCGAATTACTTGGGTTGTTGTAATATTTACAGATGTCAAGGTACCTTAAAACTTCTTAACATCGTCTTCAAATTGTAAGTTAGTCCATACCTGGTAATAATTAGTAAAAAAAGGCAGTTCAAATACGTATATAATTTCGTTCTTGACCGATATATATAGGGAAGTCTAAAAATAATTACGAACCGATATGAACTTTTGAGCGGTAATTAGAGAGTCAGAATTGAAATATGCGAGTCGCTCTATATATTGGGGCTATATACAATTATGAACCGATATTGGCCATTTTTTTGTGATTGGGGATCGGTTTATCTTGGGGGCTATATAAAGGGTGATACGGTCAAAATTTGGTCAAGGGAAAACGCGTGTAAATCGGTGAAATCGTTTATTTAAAAAATCAAATTAAATTTCTTTTTCAAGTTCAATTAGTATAAAATTCAGGAAAAATATTCAGTTAGGCTTTCGCTTTTCAAAATCCGAATTGCCGGGCCTCATGCTTGACACCTGCCATCAGATTTTGTACAGCCACCTTGTCCACCTTCTTCGCCGCAGAAAGCCAGTTTGCCTTGAACTGCTACTCGTCCTTAGCAGTTTTTTTGGTCTTCTTTAGGTTCCGCTTGACAATAGCCCAGTATTTCTCAATTGGGCGGAGCTCTGGCGTGTTGGGAGCGTTCTTGTCCTTGGGAACCACCTGCACGTTGTTGGCGGCGTACCACTCCATGGCCTTTTTACCGTAATGGCAAGATGCCAAATCCGGCCAAAACAGTACGGAACAACCGTGTTTCTTCAGGAAAGGCAGCAGACGTTTATTCAAACACTCTTTCACGTGAATTTCTTGGTTGACAGTCCCGGAAGCTATGAAAATGCTGCTTTTCAAGCCACAGGTACAGATGGCTTGCCAAACCAGATATTTCTTTGCGAACTTTGACAGTTTTATGTGCTTGAAAATATCTGCTACCTTTCCCCCTTCCTTTTGCCGTATAAAACTCCTGTCCCGGAAGCTGCTGGTAGTCGGCTTTGACGTAGGTTTCGTCATCCATTACCACGCAGTCAAACTTCGTCAGCATCGTCGTGTACAGCCTCCGGGATCGCGCTTTAGCCGTCGTATTTTGTTTATCATCGCGATTTGGAGTCACTACCTTCTTGTAAGTCGATAGTCCGGCTGGTTTTTTGGCTCGATGCACGGTTGTAGACGATACACCCAGCTTATTTGCGGCATCTCGGAGAGAGAGGTTAGGGTTTCGCTTGAAACTACCGGCAACTCTCTTTGTCGTCTCAGCGGCTTCCGGTTTTCGATTTCCCCCCGATCCAGACTTCCTGGCTGTCGACAAACGTTCCCCAAACACTTTAATTACATTTTTAACGGTTGATTTGGCAACTTTTAGCGATTTTGCCAGCTTTGCGTGCGAGTAGTTCGGATTTTCGCGGTGCGTGAGCAAAATTTTGATACGCTGGTCTTCTTGCTTGGACGCATTTTGACAACTGAAGAGTGAATTCCAAAATCAAAATAGGAGCAACATTCTACACACACACACTTTCAAAATGTGGGGTGTTCAGGTTTTTTAAATGCAAAATTGAAAGAAATATGTCAAGTTTATATTGACCTAATTTTGACCGTATCACCCTTTAACTATAGATCGATATGGAACAAGTTTGGTATGGTTGTTAGCGGTCACGAAAATAATGTACATGGTCTTTATAGCCATGTAATGCTTCTAGACATGTCTATACGTAACCTATAAAAATACTTTTTTCCCCGCAAGAAAGTAAACAAATTGAATGGTCAGGTACATGATTTTTGCGACCATTTAATGGTCTCAAATTCTATAATTTAAACAATAGAACATGTTTGCGGCATTTGAGAACAATTTAATTGTTTATTGCCAACATATATTTTTCTCCGCTTAAAATTTATTTTTACAAAGACAAAATACATGGTTTTCGCGACAATTACATACTCTAGCATTAAATGGATGCGGCAACCATGTCCAAGCATTTTTTTCTGTGCGTGTAATACTCCATGAGACTCCAAAAGCTGGGTGTATGTTTATATTGGAGCTATATATGATTATGGACCGACAAGGACTAATTACTACATGGTTGTTAGAGACCTTATACTAACACCACACACCAAATTTCAACCGGGTCTGACGAATTTTGCTCCTCCAAGAGGCTCCCAAGGTCAAATCTAGGAAACGGTTTATATGGGGACTATACGTAATTATGGACCGATATGGACCAATTTTTGCATGGTTGTTAGAGACCATATACTACCACCATGTACCAAATTTCAAATGGATGAATTATGGCCCTCCAAGAGGCTCCGGACGTCAAATCTAGGGATCGGTTTATGTGGAGGCTATATATAATTATGGACCGGTATGGACCAATTTAGACATGGTTGTTACACCACGTATCAAATTTCAACCGGATCGGATGAATATTTCTCCTCCAAGAGGCTCCGGAGGTCCAATCTGGGGATCGGTTTATATAGGGACTATATGTAAATATGGACAGATATGGACCAATTTTTGCATGGTTGTTAGAGACCATAAAATAACACCACGTATCAAATTTTAACCGAATCGGTTAAGCCTCTATAAGAAGCTCCGCAAGCCAAATCTGGGGGTCGGTTTATATGGGGGCTTTATATAATTATGGACCGATATGGACCAATTTTTGCATGGTTGCTAGAGACCCTATTCTAACACCATAAGAGGCTCCCGCAAGCCAAATCTGAGCGTCGGTTTATATGGGGGCTATACGTAAAAGTGGTCCGGTATGGCCCATTTGCAATACCATCCGACCTACATCAATAACAACTACTTGTGCCAAGTTTCAAGTCGATGGCTTGTTTCGTTCGGAAATTAGCGTGATTTCAACAGACGGACTGACGGGCATGCTTAGATCGACACAGAATTTTACCACGACCAAGAATATATATACTTTATGGGGTCTTAGAGCAATATATCGATGTGTTACAAACGGAATGACAAAGTTAATGTACACCCCATCCTATGGCGGAGGATATAAAAATTAAAAATTCTACAAATATTGATTTTTTGAGATTTTTTTATTGTACACAATATTTGAAACCCCACGTCATAATAGTAATGGTACCACAATATGTTTCGAAATTTCAGAGAAATCCCAATGAACTTTGAAATTTTGCAAGGGAAAACATTTTGAAGCAAAGTTTTTTACATAAAATAAGTACACCCTCAAAACAATTGCTTCTGTAACATATACCCCAAACACATTTTGTTTCAGGTATATATATTTTCAAGATTGGTCCATACAAAATATTGTTTGTATTGTTCCAAGATATTATGTTTCACCTTAGGACATACACTGGTAGTAAAAATTTTTAATGACATTTTATTTGTGTGGGTATATTTTAAGCCGCCAATTGGTTACTTCCATTATTTTACTTGCAGCATACTCCCTAGGTCTAAACACATATATGTATATAAACTATTTCCAAATAAATATATGTTTGCATCTAAGCATATTATGTTTACAAACATTTTATGTCCCAAATATAATATGTTCTAACATATTAACATATATGTCCCAAGCATGTTATGCTAGTTTATGAACTTTATATTCACTTATTGTGTTAAAAAATTTGAGTTCCAAACATATAATTTTTACACCCAAACACATGAAAAACAGTTTTTTTCGTCCGTGTGGTCACGAAAATGTGTTCATAGATAGACGGACGAACGTGGCTAGATCGACTTAGGGGCCGGCCCTGAGCAATATTGCCAAAGACACCCAGGCTGGAACCCATCTTTTGGTATACCGATCGTCTTAGAATTAAAGCTTAGTCGATCTAGCGGTGTCCGTCTGTCTGTCCATGTATTTTTGTGTGCAAAGTACAGCTCCAAGTTTAAGTCCGATCGTCCTCAAATAAGGACTTGCTTCGGCTCAACGACGATCCCTATTGATTTTGGAAAAAATCGGTTTAGATTTATATATATTTTCCATACTGAAAAAGAGTATGCCCGTTTCCAAAGATTTTGTCTTCACCCTAATGATTGTAGTATTGATTCCGAGCCAAAGAAGCGGAGAATTCTTCTCTTTTAATTTTGGATTTTGCGTACTTGATTCTAGGAAGCTAATTTAAATTTTTCGTTTTTTTTTAAGTTATTTTCTTTATATGCTATCAAAGTCCTTTATAAAGGTGTTACCGACAACATAAATTTTCAAATTCCTACTCGACATCCAGTAGAAATTATGCTATATTTCAAGTAGAAAACGTCTTTAAAATAAAGTGTTGAAAAAAACTCCTATTTTTGAACTTTTGTTTTTCTTTGTAGACAACATCCAAAAGGCAACAAATTTAAAGACAATTTCATTGATTTTAAAGAATTTTCCTTAGTCTAAAAACATTTTCTTTCATGTTATCATACCCATTTTTAAGTCGAATCACTTATTTTCACTTCACAGGAAGTTCTTTTGAGGTAATATTTAAAAATCCTTTACGCAGTTTTGGCTACAAAATTTAAACTTCCTTTTAATTTAAACTAAAGAAGTGGACTATTTCTAATTGTCTTAACGTTTTATTAGAGACTATATACTAATATAACCACTGTATCTATAGGATTGATATACGATTCCTTCTTCTAACTTTTCCACATGTGCTATTTAAGGTTGACGTCAATATCAATGTCGCACTCGCCTATCAAATGGTGCTCATCGTTCATTGATTCCCAATTTATTACTCGGTGATCCTTGGCATGTTGATTTACTTTGGACAGCAGCAGCAGCAGCAGCAACATTTGAACAGCTTGCGAACAGCATAGCTTCTCTTATCTGGACGACGATAATTAAAGAAACCATAAAAACTAAAAAGTCAATTAATTAAAAATGCACATACTTACTTACGATTCTCCTCCTTGTCGATGTATGGTACTTGAAAACTATGAATGTGGTAAGCCCAACCCCCATCCCAGCTCCTTTGCCTATTTCGAGACAGTTCTACAGCAGCTTTATTCTCCATACGCCGTGGATTGAAGTATATTTCGTAATGTTTCTGGTTTCTTTAACCACTGCCATTGCGCTCGTAAAAGTGTAAAAGAAAAAGTATTAAATTTTTTTTCTTTCGATTCATTCATTACCATTACGATTTCTATTTCAATTTATAGACGAATTTAGTATTTGTTTAACGATTACATTGTAATTTAGAGTCGTGTTCGAGTCATCAATACCATGAGGGTGAATGCCTTAACGAGAGTGGGGGTGAGATCATTTCCTAATTCAAAAATCAATCAATATTTCTAAAACTATTTTTTCTAAAGTCTCAACTTATTCCAGTACCCATTTGATTCAATCCATCCATGGTGCCATTTGTATTGCTCTGTATGGTCATTATTTTATGAGTTAATATTTTAAATGACCATCATCATCTTCAACGGTAGGGTTGATTGGTTTTATAGTTTAACTACGGTATTTGGCACAGTGCTTTTATATGTTCTACAAAATTTTCGATGGTAATAAAAGTTTGAAAAAAAATTCTATAGAAATAGAATTTTTACTAAATTTTTTACAGAAATAAAATTTTGACAAAATTTTCCATTGAAATAAAATTTTGAAAAATTTTCTATAAAAATAAAATTTGAAAAAAAAAATTCTATAGAAATGAAATTTTCGCAAAATTTTCTATAGAAACAAACTTGTGATAAAATTTTCTACAGAAATAAAATTTTGACAAAAATTTCTATAGAAATAAAATTTTTACAAAAGTTTCTATGGAAATAAAAGTTTGACAAAATGTTCTATAGGAACAAAAGTTTGACAAAAAACTTTTTTTCTATAGAAATAAAATTTTGACAAAAATTTCTATAGAAATAAAATTTTTACAAAAGTTTCTATAGAAATCAAATTTTGACAAAATTTTCTATGCAAATAAAAGTTTGAAAAAAAAAATGTTTCTATAGAAATAAAATTTTGACAAAAATTTCTATAGAAACAAACTTTTGATAAAATTTTGTATAGAAATAAAATTTTGACAAAAATTTCTAAATTTAGAAATAAAGTTTTTACAAAAGCTTCTATAGAAATAAAATGTTGACAACATTTTCTATAGAAATAAAATTTTGACAACATTTTCTAAAGAAATAAAATTTCGACAAAATTTTCTATAGAAATAAAATTTTGACAAAATTTTCTATAGATATAAAATTTTGACAACAATTTCGATACTAATAAAATTTAGCAAAATTTTCTATAGAAATAAAACCCTGACAAATTTTTCCACAGAAATAAAATTTGGACAAATTTTATAAAATTTTTACAAAATTTTCTATAGAAATGAAATTTTGTCAAAGTGTTCTATAGAAATAAAATCTTGACAAAATTCTCTATAGAAATAAAATTTTGACAAAATTTTTTATAGAAATAAAATTTTGACAAAATTTTCTATAGAAATAAAATTTTTACAAAACTTTCTATAAAAAAAAAAAATAAAATACAAATTTTTTATAGAAATAAAATTTGACAACATTTTCTATAGAAATAAAATTTTTACAAAAGTTTCTATATAAATGAAATTTTGACAAATGTTTCTACAGAAATAAAATTTTGACATAATTTTCTATAGAAATAACATTTTGACAAAATGTTCTATAGAAATAAAATTTTGACAAAACTTTCCATAGAAAAAACAAGTAAGTAAAGTCTAAAGTCGGGCGGGGCCGACTATATTATACCCTGCACCGCTTTGTAGATCTAAATTTTCGATACCATATCACATCCGTCAAATGTGGTGGGGGGCTATATATAAAGATTAGTCCCAAATACATACATTTAAATATCAATCGATCTGGACAGAATTTGATAGACTTCTACAAAATCTATAGACTCAAAATTTAAGTCGGCTAATGCACTAGGGTGGAACACAATGTTAGTAAAAAAATATGGGAAACATTTAACTCTGAAGCAATTTTAAGGAAACTTTGCAAAAGTTTATTTATGATTTATCCTGTTCCACAGTGTGGCGCAGGGTATAAAAATATATATAAAATACAAAATTTAGTATAGTAATAAAATTTTGACATTTTCTATAGAAATAAAATCTTGCCAAAAATTTGATTCAAAAATAAAATTTTGACACAATTTTTTTATAGAAATAAAATTTGACAAAATTTTCTATAGAAATAAAATTTTAAAAAATATTTCTATAGAAATAAAATTTTAAAAAAATTTTCTATAGAATCAAAATTTTGACAAAATTTTCTATAGAAATGAAATTTTGACAACATTTTCTATAGAAATAAAATTTTTACAAAAGTTTTTATATAAATGAAATTTTGACAAAAGTTTCTACAGAAATACAATGTTGACAAAATCTTATATAGAAATAACATTTTAAAAATAATTTCTTGTAAAAAGAAATGAAAGGTTGACAAAAATTTCTTTAGAAATAAAATTTTGTGAAAATTCTATGGAAACAAAAAATTAAGAAAATTTTCTATAGAAATAATATTTTGACAAAATTTTCTAAAGAAATTAAATTGTAAAAAAAATGGAATTTTGACAAAATTTTTCTAGAGAAATAAAATTTTGCAAAATAAAACTTTTTTGTTTGGTAGTTTTTTTTTTGGTATCTATCTCCGATTTCGTTCTGATTTGTAAATTTACCTTTTAAGTCTAGTTTGCAATCACTGTGCTTGTTGGATACTATAGTTTATAACATTTTGGAGTGTTTATTTATGTTTGTTTTGTTGCCGTGGTATTGTAGCTCTTATGTCAAATGTTCTGTGCAATATTTGAAATTTTTCTCTCCCTTAACGTCCATGGACCCCTTCAATTACAAAAGAAAATTATCGTAAAAAATATTTGTTATTGTTTTATTTCATTTTGTCGTAAATGTCAGATGTAATTTAAGTACTTACATTTATTTTATGTTTCTATTTTAATGTGTTACTTAAATATTAACCTATTCACAAATCCGCCACGCAATCGTATGTATTTATGCGTACTAAATAGATGTGTAAGGAGAAATTTTATAAAATCAAAAATTTCTTAAAATAATTAGGAAATAAAATTTTGACAAAATTTTCTATAGAAGTAAAATTTTGACAAAATTTGCTATAGAAATAAAATTTTGGCAAAATTTTCTATAGGAATAAAATTTTGAGAAAATTTTTCCATAGAAATAAAAATTTGACAAAATTTTCCATAGAAATAGAATTTCGACTACATTTTGTATAGAAATAAAATTTTTACCAAATTTTCTATTGAAATAAAATTTTTCCACTAGGAACATAATGCCCTGTTGTACTTTTTAACTGCAGTTCACGAAACTACATCATCTCATAGAAGAAAAAATGAACTAAAAGTAAAGAATAAAATCATTGGCGCCAAATCATGACCATTTTGACCATACAGTAGTTCATTCTTACTATTTTTGGGAATCGTACGAAAATCATCGTTTGCTTTATTTAGCTCATATTGAACTTATGTGTACTGTCATTGAACTTTATACCCACGTTTAGTTCATAAAATTTTTGAGACATACTTAAAACAAGTAAGATTTCATTAAGCCGTAGAAAATTTCGAAAAAATAATAAAATGTAACTACTACCAAATATTTTTTTTTTTCAATAAAAATAAGATAAATTTGTCGTTAGTTTAACTACGGAAATTTTTTTCTGTCTATATATAAAAAAAAAAACATTTTTTTACCTTTAGTTTATGATGTTTTAAAGTTTTTCTTTTCAATATTCTATTTCTCGCATCCCACTCATTACTAATGTTCCATGGTATTAAGTTTAATTTGCTGGCGTACGTCATTTTGCTGAAGTCCACTAACATTTTCGAATCAATCGAATTGATTTGAACAAGTGAAATTATTCTAAAGACAAATTGCTAATGAAGCACTCCAAGAAACACACGGTCATTCCCAATGCCAAAAGCTGATCAGCTTCCAATGAATGTGAACAAGAGCACGAAATTTCAACCTCATATATTTTTGCGGTAAATTTCTTGCGAATCATAGAAAAACTCACGCATTAGAATAAGTTATGAGTCAATGCAAAATACCCTTGCCATGTGGATTATTTGTTTTCGCAAAATCAATATTTTGGTGAAGAGGCAAACAGAAAAAATACATAGTGTAAATATATTTTATGCGGAAATGAATTTTGAATATTTTAAAGTAACGAAAAGAAAAAGGCCAAAAATACAAAGCATACGTAATGCAAACATTTTGCGAAATAGGGATACCACTGTAATAACCTAGACAACGTGCAAAGTTTTGAGGCAGAATTTTCGCACGTAATTGGTGGTGAAGGAACAGTAGTACGAAATAAGTTTCATTTGATTCGGTTGAAATTTGGCCCGCTAATTATCATGTGAAATTGGCTCATATCGGTTCGTAATTATTTGTAGACTCCTGTATGAATGTTTCTGGCTAATTTAAAGTTTTCTGGCTAATTGCATCATCGCTCTCATCTTTCTCACTTTCACCAGGTTTATTTAGTTCTTAGCACCTTTTTCTGTAATACAAACAATTTAGAAGAAATTATTAGATTTTATATATTGTTTATACCCTCCACCATAGGATGGGGGGGGGGGGGGGGGTATATTAACTTTGTCATTCCGTTTGTAACACATCGAAATATTGCTCTAAGACCCTGTAAAGTATATAAATTCTGGGTCGTGGTGAAATTTTGAGTCGATCTAAGCATGATCGCCCGTCCGTCTGTTGAAATCACGCTAACTTCCGAACGGAACAAGCTATCGATTTGAAACTTGGCACAAGTAGTTGTTATTGATTTAGGTCGGATGGTATTGCAAATGGGCAATATCGGTCCACTTTTACGTATAGCCCCCTTATAAACGAACCCTATAATTTGGCTTGCGGAGCCTCTAAGAGAAGCATATTTCATCCGATCCGGCTGAAATTTGGTACATGGTGTTGGTATATGGTCTCTAACAACCATGCAAAAATTTGCCCACATCGGTCCATAATTATATATAGCCCCCATATAGGCCGATCCCCAGATTTGGCTTGCGGAGCCTCAAAGAGAAGCAAATTTCATCCCATCCGGTTGAAATTTGGTACGTGGTTTTGCTATATGGTATCTAACAACCATGCAAAAATTTGCCCACATCGGTCCATAATTATATATAGCCCCCATATAAGCCGATCCCCAGATTTGGCTTGCGGTGCCTCAAAGGGAAGCAAATTTCATCCGATCCGGCTGAAATTTGGTACATGATGTTGGTATATGGTCTATAACAACCACGCAAAAATTGGTGCACATCGGTCCATAATTATATATAGACCTCATATAAACCGATCACCAGATTTTCCCTCCGGAGCCTTTTGGAAGACCAAAATTCATCTGATTCAGTTGAAACTTGGTACATGGTGTTAATATATGGCCTCTAACACCAATGCAATTTGGTCGAAATCGGTCCATAATTATATATAGCCACCATTTAAACCGATCCCCAGATTTGATATCCGGAGCCCCTTCGAAGAGCAAAATTCATCCGATTTGGTTGAAATTTGGTACGCGATGTTAGTATATGGTATCCAACAACCATGCAGGAGTTGGTTTATACCAGTCCATAGTTATATATAGCCCCCATATAAACCGATCGCCAGATTTGACCTCCGGTGCCTTTTGGAGAAGCAAGGCACCGGAGGTCTAGTTGAAATTTGGTACGTGGTGGTAGTATATGATATTTAACAACCATGCCAAAAGTGGTCCACATCAGTCCATAATAATATATAGCCCCCAAATAAACCGATCCCGAGATTTGGTTTTGGAGCCTCTTGGAGGAGCTAATTTCATCCGAGTCAGCTGAAATTTGGTACATTCTGCTAGTATATGGCCGTTAACAACCATGCTTAACTAGGTCAATATCGGTCTATAGTTACATATAGCCCTCAAATAAATGGATACCCAATCACACAGAAATTGGTTCATATCAGCCATATAAGCGACCCCCATATTTCAATTCTGGCTCTCTACACGCAAAAAAATATTTCTTTCCTCCCAAACGAAATTTTAGACAAACAAAGTTCGTTTCTCATTTGCTTTTCGCTGTAAAGAAGTGTATTTGGAAGAAAAGTATATACTTTTTGTGCTAAACGTTTATTCTTTTCCAGGATGTAAAAATAATTTCATAAAGACAAACTCAAAAAAAAACATTGTTTTCTTGCTAGTTGCATTTTCCCTCACATCTTTCTCACATCCACGACGTTTTTTAGTTCTTAACACCTTTTCCTGTAATACCAACAATGTAGAAGATATTATACGATTTTTAAAATTTTTTTACCTTTCGCCTGGACGGAGAATCGAACCGCGGACCATGCACTTTGTAAGCCAACACACTAACCACTGATCTATGTACCTGTTATGGTCATCAATAGATAAATATCCATATAAGTTATATTTATATAGCATAGCTTGCGGCGCCCATGAACCGGATAAATAAAGTTTATTTAACAGAAACAAACATTTAGTTTGGCACCGTGGAGCAGTGGTTGCTACGTCAACTTGCATGCCAAGGGTCGTGGGTTCGATCTCTGCGTCGACCAAAGTTTTTTTTACATATATTCGAGATATGTTCGGAAGATTCCGAAAAATGTTCAACATTACATTATAGTATATTAAATTTTGAACTGTAAAATGTGTCTTATTAAAGACCTAAAGTCAGAAAAGAACAGTGGTTGATATAAACGAAATGGACTGTGTTGTTGTTTCAAAAATAACTTTTTTTTTCAAAAAATAAAAATTTTGTAACAAACGATTTTTTTGGTGATAAAAGTTTAAAATTTACGAAGCAATTAAAAAAACTCTAACAAAAGAAAAACGTTTTCGGTACACGTTTTCCAAACTTTTTTTTCTTTGCGTGTACGTACCGTGCAAAAGTCCATATCGATTCGTAATTATTTGTAGACTTACCTATACATAACTTTTTTGTCTAATATTTATATACCACGTGTGGACTAACTAACAATTTAGAAAACGTTGTTAAGAAGTTTTATGATACCACAACTCAATTCTTTCGTAGAAGATTCTACGCAATCCTGGGTGGAGGGTACATAAGATTCGGCCTGGCCGAACTTACGGCCGTATATACTTGTTTAATTCTAAAATTTCAGTATATTTACAATTTCAGGTAAATCAGATAAAAACGACGGTTTCTATAATCCCAAAAAGTAAAATCGGGAGATCGGGCTATACTAAACCATTGACCGATACTCACCATTTTCGGCGCGCATCTTTATGGTCATATAATACCTCTAGATTTCCAATGTCAGGCAAATTGGATAAAAGCTACGGTTTCTATATGCCCAAGAGTTAAAATCTAGAGATCATTCTATACGGGGGCTATATCAAAACATGGACCTATATTCACCATTTTCAGGGCACTTTTTATGGTCCTAAAATACCTCTAGATTTTCAATTTGAGGCAAATTGGATAAAAATACAAAGATTTTTATAAGCCCAAGAAGTAAAATCGGGAGATCGGTCTGTATATAAACTATACCAAAACATGGACCTATACTCATCATTTTTGGCACACCTCTTTGTAGTCCTAAGATACCTCTAGATTTCCAATTTTAGGCAAGTGGATAAAAGCTACGGTTTCTATAAACCCAAGACCCCAAATCGGGAGATCGGTCTTTATGGGGGCTATACCAAAACATGGACCGCTACGGAGCATTTTCGACACACCATTTTCGGCACACCTTTTTATGGTCCTCAAGTACCTCTAGATTTTTAATTTCACGCGAATTGGATAAAAACTACGGTTTCTATAAGCCCAAGACCCCAAATCGGGAGGTCGGTTTATATGGGGACTATATCAAAACCTTAACCCATCTACGAACTTGACCTGTCGGCAGACAAAAGACGAGTTTGTGCAAAATTTCAGCACAATTGCTTCATTATTGAAGACTGTAGCGTGATTACAACGGACAGACAGACGGACATGGTTAAATCGTCTTAGAATTTGTCCCTGGTCAAGAGTATATATACTTTATATAGTCGGCAATCGATATTTCGATGTGTTACAAACGGAATGACAAACTTATTATACCTCCGTCACCATTCTATGGTGGTGGATATAAAAATATTACTGTAAAGGAAACTTTCTCCTAACCAGAGAATGAAGCCGCCGAGTCGCGCCGCCGATTTCAGTCTCCGCCGACCATTTTTTGCCAGTCGACGCCGCTGCCGAATATGTCGACTTATCTTGACTCAAATTTGGCCGCCAATTAATTAAAAATATTGGTTTAAATCGGAAAAAACGTATTAATAATTGTCGTATTATTGTCCAAAATTTTAAACATTTCACTCACAATCAATCAATTTCAAGCTGCTATAATAATTTTGCAAAAATTTAACTCAGAAAATTTGAATGAAATGTAAATTATTGTAAGATTGGTTGTACAACTAATCTCATTACCATCGAATAACTTCAAATTGATTTAATATAAATGATATTTATATCGGCTTAGCCGTCAAGCCGCCGCCGTCGGAGGGAATAATTTAGTGTCAGCCGCCGACGCCGGAGGCAAAAATTTAGTGTCAGTTAAATTGGTTTTAGTGAAATAGAGAGTTCACTTTTTTTTTGAGTGTACCTTTCAAAATAGCTGGTAGAAGAATTTGAAACCTGTATTTTGATTAAATCTATGGGGAAACCATCTATTCAACCGTCGAACGGAACGGACGTGTTTTTTAATAGCGGATAAACTCATCGTAATAGGTACCTATTAAGAATTTCTAGTGTGGTGGGATATTAAGCCACCATGCAGCGAAATTCAAAGTCATCCACTGGGTTGCTAACTTCAGGGCCCATTGGACGGGTATCGACTGGAGTTATAAATCAGGGCAATGACCAAGATTTAGGCCCAATTAGTCGACCTGTAGACGGGTCGACAGGTGGCGACACTCTGACAAGTCGAACTTTTTCTAAGGTAACGACATCAAAAGGAGGTAATCCCTCACGAAAGAGATTCAAGGAACGCAGAAATGCCTTGTTTATTCTAAAGAAGTTAGGATCAGTCGACCCAAGCACGCTGTCGGCTAAACAAAGCGATTTCTTAAAATGGGCTCAAGGAATTCTTGAGACTGGAAAAAGGGAACGCTCGCCGGATGAGCTGCCATCCTCAAAAAGGGATCAAAGATTGTTTGCCCCAGTTGCTAAAGACAGCCTTGTGATGGCTATCATTAATAAAGGAGCATTGGATGGTATGGTTCCAAAGCAAAAATAGGAGGGGGGGGGGGAATGAGAATGCTCTGTCTGTCGTCTACTCACAGGTGCTGGAAAAGTTTCCCGGCCCAGATCCTCGACACCAAGAGGGTGGATGGTATCAAGGACGATTTAAGCTAGTCGCATTTGAGGACCAGAGGTCTATAGAATGTTTTAAAGCTGCTCTGATACAAATTGGCGAAGTTTGGGAAGGAGCTGCTCTAGAGTTAGTCGAGAAGAAAGACATACCGGCTAGACCTAGAGCATATGCAAACCCTTCTGACCCTGAATATATTTTAAATAGGCTGAAACGATGCAATCCAGATCTTCCAACAGCTGCTTGGAAGGTTGGCCGTTTGGATGAAGTGGATGGACCAAGACGGTATGCATTGTTTATATTGAACACTCAGTCTTTGCCACATCTAGCAAAGTCTCAGGGCCGTGTATGTTATGGCTTTCATTATATCCAAATGAAGGTATATAAAAACGATCAGCTAAATGATTCAGAAATGGACAAGCCTCTGTCTGAATCAGAAGTAAGCGGATCCTCTTGCGAAGTCGAGGGAGATACCAACGTTGAAGACATGGATAGATACCGTATGCATGAAGAGGTTTCTACTGCCTCAGAACTCACCAAATTTGAACCTATGGTTATTGCGAGAGTCACCGAGATCTCTGAAGAGGACATTCTTGACGACTCGATTGAAGCGGCTGATGTGACGGTTGTTGAAAATCTCGATGGTCCTACGGATCCTCCAAATAAATCTTCATCATTTTAAGGCTGCTTGTGCTGCCTTAAAAGTTCTGCTGATGAAAGGGGACATAGACATAGTTCTTATTCAAGAACCATATGTTTATAGAAACAAAATATGTGAATTAAGTACTCCGGGGTTCAAACTATTGCAGTATACTGGTAATGATGTAAATCGAGCCTGTATAATTGCTAAAAACGAGCCTAATTTGTTTCTGCTTCCTTCAATGTGCAATGCAGACACTGTCGTTGCCAATTTAGAAATAGCCAAATGCAAATATTGGGTATCTTCGGTCTACATGGGACATGACAGGGAGATGCCTCCATGTGCCGTTAAGACCTTAGTTGAGGAGTCACTAAAAACAAACAACAAGGCAAAGTCCACTAGAGCCCCTGAGGATTGGGACGCTTACAAGAAGAATCTGAGAGGATACAAGCGAGAACTGAGAAATGCTCAGCATAACTCTTGGAATGATTACTGCAGCAGTATTGAGAATACGTCCGAGGCTTCCAGACTACCGAAGGTTCTAGCATCCACCAACTCCGCTCCAGGTTTCATTAAGACATCGGAGGGCAATTGGACAACGTCCAGTAAGAAGACGCTGGAGGTATTGTTGGACACACATTTTCCTGGAAATCAGACGGTTGAACCAGGTTCTGGCGGTGCCACAGTGGCTCAGTGGTCGTTTCCTATTGAGGAAATTGTATCGGAATCTAGAATAAAATGGGCGTTAAATAGCTTTGGACCATTTAAATCCCCCGGACCTGATGGAATTACTCCGGCGGAGTTACGACTGACAAAATTATACCCCGGTTGTCGGCGCTATATAAAGGATGTATCAACTTATCATATATCCCAGGAAAGTGAAAGGAAACAAAAGTCGTTTTCATACCTAAAGCGGGAAAAGCCTCCCACTCGAGGGCGTAGGATTTCCGACCAATCAGCTTATCCTCATTGCTACTTAAAACTCTGGAGAGGATGATAGATATTTATCTTAGAACTAATATCGATTCAAGTTTGTTCTCGAAACGACAGCATGCATACTCGAAAGGCAGGTCTACTGAGACCGCATTACATGAACTAGTCAGCTTTATCTGTCACTATCTGTCAAAGAATACACAATCGTGGCGTTTCTAGACATCGAAGGGGCGTTCAATAATGTCCATCCGAGCTCGATATTAAATGGACTGACAACTCTGAATGTTGGTCCATGTATACTTAGGCTGTTAGACGAACTTCTAATGAAGAGACGTATTTCAGCCACACTAGGACAAGCAAACATACAAAGGTATGTGAACAGAGGCACTCCCCAAGGAGGAGTTCTATCACCTCTTCTTTGGAATGTTGCTATAAATAACCTTCTGGTTACCCTAGAAAAAGAAAAGATAAAAGTGGTGGCATACGCAGACGATGTGGCTCTAGAAGTCAGGGGAATTCCCATCCACAATCAGAGATATTATTCAGAGGGCCCTCCGAATGACTGAGAAATGGGCGAAAGACAATGGTCTTGGGGTAAATGCTGCAGAGACAGAACTAGTCATGTACTGTAAAGATCGCAAAACTCCCACGGTTAGGCCCATTTCCTTAGAGGGTATTGGTGGTGGCCGGCACTTCACCAGCCAACAAGTTCAGCGTATGGCGTATTTGTGTAACTCAGGTGCATTCAGCAAGACAGTAACAAATTCCCTTAATGTCATGTTGCATCTATTGCCTTTAGACATTTTGGCCAAACAGTCAGCTGCAACAACGGCTGTGAGGTTGCGCGAGCTATCGCTGTGGTTACGGTCACAATTCGGTCCTCGAAATAATGCCAGATGTGCCTAACGTACTGGATTACACTTTGGCGAGTCCACTTTTCGACAAAAAGTTTGAGACTCTAATCCCCAACAGTGAGGCGTGGTGCACACAGACCCCGGGGAATAAAGAATATATAGATTTCTACACCGATGGCTCCAAATTGGATGGACAATTGGGTTTCGGAGTATATTCTAATGATCTGGAACTGCGAATAGCGAAAAGAATACCTAATCAGTGTAGTGTTTTTCAGGCTGAAATATTAGTAATAAGAGAGGTGGCGAATTGGCGAAAATGTTCCAAAAAAATGTGGGCATTAATATTTACTCAGACAGTTAACCTGCAATGAAATCCTTGGACTCTGTGTTCCTCAACTCGAAAACGGCCATCGACTGCCGCAAATCTCTCAATGAGATGGCTGAGCAGTACAATATTCACCTAATATTGGTGCCTGGCCATAGGAACATACCGGGCAACTGCGAAGCGGATAAGTTGGCAAGGCTAGGGACTACGTTACATATTTCAGGGGAACTAGAATCTGTTGGTATGTCCCTGGCTACCTGCAAGCTCATGCTCCGTGAGAAGGCTGTTATGATGGCAAATGTTCGATGGGAGAATTGCAAGGGTTGTAAAGACACCAAGCAAATATGGCCCCATTTAAACTTAAACCGCACACTAGATATGCTAGTGTTCTCGAGACGTCAGATATGACTCCTGATATCTGCTATAACGATTCGCTGCCTGATAGGCGATTTTGCAAAAACTATAGGCGCGAAGTATAATGACTATTGTATGAGCTGCCATGATGCGGAGGAAAAGGAATCAATTAAACACCTCTTGTGTGAGTGTCCTGCATTTTGTGTAAAGCGCAAGCAACTTTTAGGAGCATATAGCTTCAGATTACTGGCGGATCTGGAAAACGTAAACTTAAGCAGTCTTCTAATGTTTTTGGAACAATCTGGTTGGTTCAACAAAGAAAAATAATCAAGAAGGTTCAGCGGTTAAAACTAGAAGTGCCCATATGTAATAGGTACTTTTAGTTAATGTGGTATCACAATGGACTCAATAGTCTAAGTGAGCCTGAATCTTAATCGGGCGCCCACTTTAACCTAACCATGGGGAAAACATTCAGAAACATTTTTAGTTATTTTTAAATATTATACAATGGATATTTAGCCAAATCAATTCTCTCATATTGTTCCAGTTAGCTCCACTGTGCATTAGCTTCTTCCCATTCCATAGGCACAATCAAACATTTCAGCAAATTTCAATAAATTAATTGAAAATTAGTTTAGTATCAAATTATAAAATAAATTGATGTGAAAACTTACATTACCCCAAAATACTAGAAATCAATTAGCATCGTAGTGATGATGATGTTGATGATAAACGGGGTGTGACACCCCCTAAACCCGCCCCATTCGACTAAATAGCAGAAGCATAATCAATTGGCCAAGAGACGCCACTTATTCGATGCTCCTCTAAATGAAAAAACTCGTCCACTCTAGAACCACATCATAAACGCACAGAGGCACGCATTCCAACGGAGGCGCACTATGGCATTCTAAGGCAGCCGCATAACATTTCACCAAGATTTGAGACGCCAACAAGACGGACGTTTTGTGGGCATGGCCCTTAACATCAACGATCAACGATGATATGTGAGATCGAGGTTGCTCGATGCTAGCTCATCAACATTTACAATGTTAAGAGATCCGGCACACGGTACGCGATCATTTATAGCCACACCACAATAGAGTCAATTGACACCTATCGATAGGCAAACGGATGGCATCGTTTGTTGGACCAAGGCGAACAAAGTGGCCAGCTTCATTCATACCTTGACTAAATGAGTGACATTCGATGGATTTTTGTTTTTTTTTTCTCTCTCTTGCGTTTTCTTCGTGTTCCCAATGGCTAATTTTCTGTGCGTGCCTCTTCCTCAATGAGAAGGAGGAAGTAAGAGTAGTGATATGCTGTGATTTGAGTTTTGGTGTTACATTATATCGTCTGAGATTTCTTTTTTTGTTTTTTTTTTTTTTTGCTCACAATTCTTGGCATGGCGTTTCCATTCTAATTTTTTGAGCATTTTCTTAAAAGTTTGAAGGATTATTTTTAGTTTTCCTTCAATTTAGGTTGACGCCATCCACAAATTGTTGATATTTTGCGTGCGACTTGGTCAACATTGTACATTGGGAAGAGAAAAGCAAATGTGAAAGCAAAAAAAAATTGCTTACCTCAAAACTTGGAAATTCCGTGAAACATAGAAGCTGGTTTGGCCATGTCGACATTTTGCAATCTTCAAAATTAACTTTTGGTGTGGGCCTGAATGGAATAAACGCCAAATAAATTTCTCCCTGATGCACTGTGTCATCGATATTATGGTATGGCATTCGACCGTATTTTTATTTAATGCTGCTGTGGTTTAACACAACAACGGACGGTAATCTATCTGTGTCTTGACGATGAGCACCTTGTGGCCGAATTGACGGTGTTAATGTTTTTTGTCATTTCACTGTCATTGCAGTTATGTAGACAACATGTCGGCATGCATTATTTGCATTTTCAAGTGACTTTTCAAAATGCATTTTACATTAGCGTAGTACTCGGACACTATATCTATGGATTTGATTGCAGTTTTGTTGAATTTTTTGCCCGCGGAAAGTTGATCTAATCTGTCTTTGATTGCGGAATTTAGATTCTGAGTATCGATGAGAGGGAGTTTTTTTTCGCCACCTTTAAATGTATCTGTTTTCTGCAAAAAAAAATACTCTGCCAAGCAAAATAACAGGCTGGGTTGATAAGTCCCCGGTCTAACAAAGAAAAACACATTGTTTTGTCAAAATTCGTTTTTATTATTCAACATAGTTCCCTTCAAGAGCGATACAACGATTATAACGACCTTCCAATTTTTTGATACCATTTTGGTAGTACTCCTTCGGTTTTGCCTCAAAATAGGCCTCAGTTTCGGCGATCACCTCTTCATTGCAGCCAAATTTTTTCCCTGCGAGCATCGTTTTGAGGTCTGAGAACAAGAAAAAGTCGCTGGGGGCCAGATCTGGAGAATACGGTAGGTGGCCAAGCAATTCGAAGCCCAATACATGAATTTTTGCCATCGATAAAAAATTATTCCATGCTCATTCCAAAAAACAGATGCCATTACTTTGCCAGCGGACTTTTGAGTCTTTCCACGCTTCGGAGACGGTTCACCGGTCGCCGTCCACTCAGTCGACTGTCGATTGGACTAAGGAGTGTAGTGATGGAGCCATTTTTCATCCATTGTCACATATCGACGGAAAAACTCAGGTGTATTACGAGCTGCAAACACCGCTCAAAATCATCAACACGTTGTTGTTTTTGGTCAAATGTGAGCTCGCGCGGCACCCATTTTGCCCAGAGCTTCCGCATATCCAAATATTGATGAATGATATGACCAACATGTTCCTTTGATATCTTTAAGGCCTCTGCTATTTCGATCAACTTCATTTTACGGTCATTCAAAATCATCATTTGGATTTTTTATACCCTCCATCATAGGATGGGGGTATATTAACTTTGTCATTCCGTTTGTAACACATCGAAATATTGCTCTAAGACCCCATAAAGTATATATATTCTGGGTCGTGGTGAAAATCTGAGTCGATCTAAGCATGTCCGTACGTCCGTCCGTCCGTCCGTCCGTCCGTCTGTTGAAATCACGCTAACTTCCGACCGAAACAAGCTATCGACTTGAAACTTGGCACAAGTAGTTGTTATCGATGTAGGTCGGATGGTATTGAAAATGGGCCATATCGGTCCACTTTTACGTATAGCCCCCATATAAAGGGACCCTCAGATTTGGCTTGTGGAGCCTCTAACAGAAGCATATATCATCCGATCCGGCTGAAATTTGGTATATGATGTTGGTATATGGTCTCTAACAACCATGCAAAAATTGGTCCACATCGGTCCATAATTATATATAGCCCCCATATAAACCGATCCCCAGATTTGGCTTGTGGAGTCCCTAAGAGAAGCATATTTCATCCGATCCGGCTGAAATTTGGTACATGGTGTTGGTATATGGTCTCTAACAATCATGCAAAAATTGGTCCACATCGGTCCATAATTATATATAGCCCCCATATAAACCGATCCCCAGATTTGGCTTGCGGAGCCTCAAAGAGAAGCAAATTTCATCCGATCCGGCTGAAATTTGGTACATGATGTTTGTATATTGTTTCTAACAACCATGCAAAAATTGGTCCACATCGGTCCATAATTATATATAGACCCCATATAAACCGATCCCCAGATTTGGCTTGCGAAGTCTCCAAGAGAAGCAAATTTCACCCAATCCGGTTGTAGTTTTGATCATGGTGTTAGTATATGATCAATAACAACCGTGCCAGAATTGGTCCATATCGGTCCATAATTATATATAGCCCCCGTATAAAACGTTCTCCAGATTTGACCTCCGGAGCCTCTTGGAGGAGCAAAATTTATCCGATCCGGTTCAAATTAGGAACGTGGTGTTAGTATTTGACAAAATTTTATTTCTAGAGAAAATTTTGTTAAAATTTTATTCGGTTCATAATAAAATTTTCATCATTGTCAAAACTTTATTTCTATAGAAAATTTTGTCAAAATTTTATTTCTATAGAAAATTTTGTTCAAATTTTATTCGGTTCATAATCATGGTTGCCACTCGAGCCAAAAATAATCTACCAAGATTTTATTTCTATAGAATATTTTGTCAAAAGTTTATTTCTATAGAAAATTTTGTTAATGTTTTATTTCTGTAGAAATTTTTGTCAACATTTTTTTTCTATCGAAAATTTTGTCAAAATTTTTATTTCTATAGAAAATTTTGTGAAAATTTTATTTCTATAGAAAATTTTGTTAAAATTTTATTTCTGTAGAAAATTTTGTCCAAATTTTATGTCTACTTTGTCAAACTAAATTATATACGTATTGGATCGATCTTTTTTGATTTAATATATACCACGTATGGACTTAAATACAATTTAGAAGATGGTGTTAGGAGGTTTTAAGATCCCTTGCCATCGGCAAGCGTTACCGCAACTTAAGTAATTCGATTGTGGATGGCAGTGTTTAGAAGAAGTTTCTACGCAATCCATGATGGAGGGTACATAAGCTTCGGCCTGGCCGAACTTACGGCCGTATATACTTGTTTTATGTTTTCGTCGGTAACCACCTCTTTCGGGCGTCCACTGCGTTCACCGTTTTCCGTGCTCATTTCACCACGCTTGAATTTTGCATACCAATCAATTATTGTTGATTTCCCTGAGGCAGAGTCCGGAAACTCATTATCAAGCCATGTTTTTGCTTCCACCGTATTTTTTCCCTTCAGAAAACAGTATTTTATCAAAACACGAAATTCCTTTTTTTCCATTTTTTTTTTTCACAATAACAAAAGTTGCTTCACAAAAGACGCTCTATCTCACAAACTAATTGACTTAAAGGGTGATACAGACAAAATTTGGTCAAGAGAAAACGCGTGTAAATCGGTGAAATCGTTTATTTAAAAAATCAAATTAAATTTCTTTTTCAAGTTCAATTAGTATAAAATTCAGGAAAAATATTCAGTTAGGCTTTCGCTTTTCCAAATCCGAATTGCCGGACCTCACGCTTGACACCTGCCATCATTCCGTTTGTAACACATCGAAATATCGATTTCCGACTATATAAAGTATATATATTCTTGATCAGGGAGAAATTCTAAGACGATATAACGATGTCCGTCTGTCCGTCTGTCTGTCTGTCTGTCTGTTGTAATCACGCTACAGTCTTCAATAATGAAGCAATCGTGCTGAAATTTTCCACACACTCGTCTTTTGTCTGCAGGCAGGTCAAGTTCGAAGATGGGCTATATCGGTCCAGGTTTTGATATAGTCCCCATATAAACCGACCTCCCGATTTGGGGTCTTGGGCTTATAGAAATCGAAGTTTTTATCCAATTTGCCTGAAATTTGAAATCTAGAGGTATTTTATGACCATAAAGAGGTGTGCCAAAAATGGTGAGTATCGGTTCATGTTTTGGTATTGCCCCCATATAGACCGATCTCCCGATTTTACTTCTTGGGCTTATAGAAACCGCAGTTTTTATTCAATTTACCTGAAATTTGAAATCTAGAGGTATTGTAGGACCACAAATACGTGTGCAAAAACTTGTGAGTAGCGGTCCATATTTTGGTATAGCCCCCATATAGACCGATCTCCCGGTTTTTCTTCTTGGGCTTATAGAAACCACAGTTTTTATTCAATTTACCTGAAATTGGAAATCTAGAGGTATTGTAGGACCACAAATACGTGTGCCAAAAATTGTGAGTATCGATCCATGTTTTGGTATGGTCCCCATATAAAACGACCTCCCGATTTGGGGTTTTGGGCTTATAGAAACCGTAGTTTTTATCCAATTTGTCTGAAATTGGAAATCTAGAGGTATTTTTGGACCATAAAGAGGTGTGCTGAAAATGGTGGGTATCGGTCCATATGTTGGTATAGCCCCCATATAGACCGATTTCCCGATTTTACTTCTTGGGCTTCTAGAATCCGAAGTTTTTATCCTATTTGCCTGAAATTGGAAATCTAGAGGTATTATCGGGTCATAAAGAGGTGTGCCGAAAACGGTGAGTATCGGTCCATATTTTAGTATTGCCCCCATAAGAACGATCTCCCGATTTAACTCTTTGGGTTTCTAGAAACCGTAGTTTTTATCTGATTTGCCTGAAATTGTAAATATTCTGGTATTTTAGGCTCACAAAAACGTGTATCGGATTAAGTTTTTATCGGTCCATTAGTTAATGCCTCCATATAGACCGACTTCACTTCTTGAGGATGTAGAAGGCGCACAGATCATGAAAATTGCTTGAAACTCAATGTAAAATTTCCAGATTTTACTTCTACAGATTTAATATTTCAAATCAAGACGTTATTTTATAATTTTCTTGCACACTTACAAGAGATGTTAATGATTCCTCTAAAACTCAAACAAAAATGGTCCTTATAAATCCAGAATCTGATATAGTCCTCATAGGTGAAATCTTTAAATTTATCTTCGGGAAGTGCCCTCAAGTCATCAAGCCCTCCTGAAATATCAAAGGAAACCCTAATATTTGGTTCATGGTGGTGGGTATTTAAGATTCGGTCCGGCCGAACTTAGTGCTGTATATACTTGTTTGGTCTTCTTTAGGTTCCGCTTGACAATAGCCCAGTATTTCTCAATTGGGCGGAGCTCTGGCGTGTTGGGAGGGTTCTTGTCCTTGGGAACCACCTGGACGTTGTTGGCGGCGTACCTCTCCATGGCCTTTTTACCGTAATGGAAAGATGCCAAATCCGGCCAAAACAGTACGGAATAACCGTGTTTCTTCAGGAAAGGCAGCAGACGTTTATTCAAACACTCTTTCACGTAAATTTCTTGGTTGACAGTCCGGAAGCTATGAAAATGCTGCTTTTCAAGCCACAGGTACAGATGGCTTGCCAAACCAGATATTTCTTTGCGAACTTTGACAGTTTTATGTGCTTGAAAATATCTACTACCTTTCCCCTTCCTTTTGCCGTATAAAACTCCTGTCCCGGAAGCTGCTTGTAGTCGGTTTTGATGTAGGTTTCGTCGTCCATTACCACGCAGTCAAACTTCGTCAGCACCGTCGTGTACAGCCTCCGGGATCGCGCTTTGGCCGTCCTATTTTGTTTATCATCGCGATTTGGAGTCACTACCTTCTTGTAAGTCGATAGACCGGCTCGTTTTTTGGCTCGATGCACGGTTGTAGACGATACACCCAGCTTATTTGCGGCATCTCGGAGAGAGAGGTTAGGGTTTCGCTTGAAGCTACCTGCAACTCTCTTTGTCGTCTTAGCGGCTTCCGGTTTTCGATTTCCCCCCGATCCAGACTTCCTGCCTGTCGACAAACGTTCCCCAAACACTTTAAATACATTTGTAACGGTTGATTTGGCAACTTTTAGCGATTTTGCCAGCTTTGCGTGCGAGTAGCCCGGAATTTCGCGATTCGCGAGCAAAATTTTGATACGCTGCTCTTCTTGCTTGGACGGCATTTTGACAACTGAAGAGTGAATTCCAAAATCAAAATAGGAGCAACATTCTACACACACACACCTTCAAAATGAGGGGTGTGCAGGTTTTTTAAATGCAAAATTGAAAGAAATACATCAGGTTTATATTGACCAAATTTTGACCGTATCACCCTTTACAGACGTCAAATTTTGACACGAATCATTTGAAAATCACGAATCATAAAAATAATATGCATTTAATACTAGCGACGCCATCTATGTGTCAGACCGGGAACTTATCACCCAACCTGTTATATAAAAGTGTTTAATTGTTAAAATTTCTTTATGGAAAAGTGTGCCATTTTTTGCACTTTTTTAAAATCAGTGTGCCACCAAACATACTTTTTTATCCGTGTAATAACATATGTTTTTGCAATGGTAGATATGAAAATGCCATTATTTGCCAATGTATCAATAGACTACATGGCCATGTTGGCACATCTGTTTTTAACTTTTTAACATGGCAATTTTTCATCATTAGAATTATTTTGAAATTACCAACATCCTAATACACTCAGAACCATTCACATTACCTTTCAATAAATGGTCAATAAAAATGAATATTTAATAAACTTCTACCACATCCATAAATACACAAATGTGGAAGAAAAAAAAAAAAGAAAACTCAACAATGTTGAGGGCAATTCCAAATGGAACATTACGAAATTTCAAATTCAAACATCCCATAACGATTGTGTTGAATAACAAAGTCTCAAAGGTATTCTCAAAATAAAAAAAAAGTAGCTAACTGCTCTCTTACATCTACAACCCCCCAAAGCATCCCATTTCCCAGACGAGCGAAAGCAAATCCTTACAAAACGCATAATAAAAAAAGATATGAAATACTGTAAAGGAAATCTCAAGTAACCTGTAACGTAATGTATGCGAAATGTACGTGTGCTTGGTTTAGAGTGCGTTTTTAACGAGTTCCCAGGAGTAACATCCAAGTAAAAATGGAGATGATGATGGCTGTGGCGGCGGCTATGGAAAAACATTCCACATTGGGATACGTGATACCACCAACATTTCCAATTTCATAGCATATGAGAAAGGCATATGTTGTTGGCTTTCTAGGAGCCCTGGGAATCACAGTTATTGATAAACTTGAGATAATAAAGTTGATGGCTTTTTATGAAGCTTTTTTTTTTTTGAAGAACTTCGCTCGAAGTTCGAGTTGCTGTTATTCGATTTTTATTAATGGATATGCTTGATTTATTCAAAGAGTAAGTCAAGTCCTTTTTTCGATTTTTCTAAAATTGCAATTCGAGTAGCCAAATGACTAGGGAGGAACTTGTTGACTTGTTATTTAAATTAGTCAAGTGTTGGCTTGTTAAACGAAAATTTGTTGATAAAAAATCGTGTTCATCACTGATTTTTGCCATTGAAGAGTTCACACTTGAGTCACAGTGAAGTGCCCCTTAGTGCATTGGTCATTTGACCAAAATGCACGAAAAATGTGCATTCTTCAAATGTGCAATGTTTGATTTTTTCCTAGCATCAATCATTGGAAATCAAGTGGAGCTAAAAAACTGGATGCAAATGCGGGTAGCATGGGGTTCGTGTGACATATGCAATTGTGTTGCAATAATGGCTGGTGCTTGCCAAAGGTTCATCGATTGCTCGGCGTTTTTTTTTAGCATTTTCAGATTTTTGAAAATTCTAATCTCTTTAACATGAGTGAGGTTCAGATAAAAAGTCATAGTCACAATGGCTGTGAAGAGATTGCAGATGTTGTGAAAATGGTTGGAAAACGAATTATGACAAACCATCAAAGGATAATAGGGAAGATGGTGAGTGAAATGACGGATGTTGCCACAATCCATGGTCGTATACCTGAGGTGGCCATAGGTTAGGTTAGGTTAGGTGGCAGCCCGATGTATCAAGTTCACATAGACAATTCAGTCCATTGTGATACCACATTGGTGAACTTCTCTCTTATCACTGAGTGCTGCCCGATTTTTGTTTGAATGTTTTTTAAAACTCAATTAAAATTTTATTTTGGAAAAAATTTCATGATAGTGATAGCTAATATGTAAAACAAAAAAGTAAAGCTCTATAGTTTTTATAATTTTGTAGTAAATTTTATTATTTAAAAATTTTTGAAAATAATATCAAATTTTTGGCTTTTCTCGAATTTCATACTTTGGCACAAATTATGGCCGCCAACGACGAAAGTGGTTCTGCAGTATTTTGGCCCATTCCAGCGACATGTTGATTTGATCCACACTTTGATATTTTTATACCCTCCACCATAGGATGGGGGGTATATTAACTTTGTCATTCCGTTTGTAACATATCTAACTATTGCTCTAAGACCCCATAAAGTATATATATTCTGGGTCGTGGTGAAATTCTGAGTCGATCTGAGCATATCCGTCCGTCCGTCTCTTGAAATCACGCTAACTTCCGAACGAAACAAGCTATCGACTTGAAACTTGGCACAAGTAGTTGTTATTGATGTAGGTCGGATGGTATTGCAAATGGGCCATATCGGTCCACTTTTACGTATAGCCCCCATATAAATGGACCCCCAAATTTGGCTTGCGAGGCCTCTAAGAGAAGCAAATTTCATCCGAACCGGCTGAAATTTGCTACATGGTGTTAGTATATGGTCTCTAACAACCATGCAAAAATTGGTCCTTATCGGTCGATAATTATATATAGCCCCCATATAAACCGATCCTTCGTTTTGGCTTGCGAGGCCTCTAAGAGAAGCAAATTTCATCCGATTCGGCAGAAATTTGGTACATGGTGTTAGTATATGGTCTCTAACAACTATGCAAAAATTGGTCTACATCGGTCCATAATTATATATTGGCCCCATATAAACCGATCCCCCGATTTGGCTTCCGAGGCCTCTAAGAGAAGCAAATTGCATCCGATCCGGCTGAAATTTGTTACATGGTGTTAGTATATGGTCTCTAACAACCATGCAAACATTGGTCCACATCGGTCCATTATAATATATATAGTCCCCATATAAATCGATCCCCCGATTTGGCTTGCGAGGCCTTTAAGAGAAGCAAATTTCATCCGATCCGGCTCTAACAACCATACAAAAATTGGTCCACATCGGTCGATAATTATATATAGCCCCCATATAAACCGATCCTTCGATTTGGCTTGCGAGGCCTCTAAGAGAAGCAAATTTCATCCGATCCGGCAGAAATTTGGTACATGGTGTATATGGTCTCTAACAACCATGCAAAAATTGGTTTACATCGGTCCATAAATATATATAGCTCCCATATAAACCGATCCCCCGATTTGGCTTGCGAGGCCTCTAAGAGAAGCAAATTTCATCCGATCCGGCTGAAATTTGTTACATGGTGTTAGTATATGGTCTCTAACTACCATGCAAAAATTGGTCTACATCGGTCCATAATTATATATAGACCCAATACAAACCGATCACCAGATTTGAACTCCGGAGCCTCTTGGAAGACCAAAATTCATCTGATTCAGTTGAAATTTGGTACGTGGTGTTAATATATGGCCTCAAACTCAAATCGGTCCATAATTATATATAGGCCCCATATGAACCGATCCCCAGATTTGACCTCCAGAGCCCCTTGGAAGAGCAAAATTCTTCCCATTCGGTTGAAATTTGGTACGTGATGTTAGTATATGGCATCCAACAATCATGCAGGAATTGGTTCCTAATCATATATAGCCCCATATAAACCGATCCCGAGATTTGGTTTTGGAGCCTCTTGGAGGAGCAAATTTCATCCGAGTGAGTTGAAATTTGGTACATTGTGCTAGTATGTGGTCGTTAACAACCATGCCTAACTAGGTCCATATCGGTCTATAGTTATATATATATATCCCTCAGATAAATCGATTTCCAATCACACAAAAATTGGTCCATATCAAGTTCATAATTGTATATATCCCCTCTCTCTACGTATCGTGCAAAAAGTCCATATCGATTGGTAATTATTTGTAGACTTAACTATACATAACTTTTTTGTCTAATATATACCACGTATGGACTAACTCACAATTTGTCCAACTTTTATTTCCATAGAAAATTTTCGCAAAATATTATTTCTATAGAAAATTTTGTCAAAATTTTATTTCTATAAAAAATTTTGTCAAAATTTTATTTCTATAAAAAATATTGTCCAAATTTTATTACTATAGAAAATGTTCGCAAAATATTATTTCTATTGGAAATTTTTTCAAAGTTTTATTTCTATAGAGAATTCTGCGAAAATTTTATTTTTATATAAAATTTTATCAAAATTTTATTTCTATAGAAAATTTTATTTCTATAGAAAATTTTGCCAAAATTTTATTTCTATAGAATATTTTATCAAAATTTTTTTTCTATAGAAATTTTGTCAAAATTTTGTTTCAATAAAAAATGTTGTCCAAATTTTATGTCTATAGAAATTTTTGTAAAAATTTTATTTCTATAGAAAATTTTGTCAAAATTTTATTTCTATAGAAAATTTTGTCAAAATCTTATTTCTATAGAAAATTTTCTCAAAATTTTATTTCTATAGAAAATATTCTCAAAACTTTATTTCTATAGAAAATTTCTTCACAATTTTGTTTCTATATTTTTCAAAACTTTATTTCTTTAGAAAATTTTATCAAAATTTTATTTCTATAGAAAATCTTCTCAAAACTTTAATTCTATAGAAAATTTTCTCAAATTATTATTTCTATAGAAAATTTTATCAAAATTTTATTTCTGTAGAAACTTTTATAAACATTTTATTTCTATAGAAATTTTTGCCAAAATTTTATTTCTATAGAAAATTTTGTCAAAATTTTATTTCTATAGAAAATTTTTTCAAAATTTTATTTCTATAAAAAATTTTGTCAAAATTTTATTTCTATAAAAAATTTTATCAAAATTTTATTTCTATAGAAAATTTTGTCAAAATTTTATTTCTATAGAAAATTTTGTCAAAATTTTATTTCTATAGAAAATTTTGTCAAAATTTTATTTCTATAAAAAATTTTGTCAACATTTTATTTCTATAGGATATTTTCTCAAAATTGTATTTCTATAGAAAATTTTATTCCTATGAAAATTTTATCAAAGTTTTTTTTTCTATAGAAAATTTTCTCCACATTTTATTTCTATAGAAAATCTTCTCAAAACTTTAATTCTATAGAAAAATTTCTAAAATTTTTATTTCTATAGAAAATTTTATAAAAATTTTATTTCTGTAGAAAATTTTGCCATAATTTTATTTCTATAGAACATTTTATCAAAATTTTGTTTCTATAAAAAATTTTGTCCAAATTTTAGTTCTATAGAAATTTTTATCAAAAATTTATTTCTTTAAAAAATTTTATCAAAATTTTTTTTCTTTAGAAAATTTTGTCAAAAGTTTATTTCTATAGAAAATTTTATCAAAATTTTAATTCTATAGAAAAATTTCTCAATTTTTTTATTTTTATAGAAATTTTTATCAAAATTTTATTTCAATAGAAAATTTTGCCAAAATTTTATTTTATAGAAAATTTTCTCAAAATTTTATTTCTATAGAAAAATTTTCAAAACTTTATTTCTTTAGAAAATTTGATCAAAATTTTATTTCTATAGAAAATCTTATCAAAACTTTAATTCTATAGAAAATTGTCTCAAATCTTTATTGCTATAGTAAATTTTATCAAAATTTTATTTCTATAGAACATTTTATCAAAATTTTATTTCTACAGAAAATTTTATCAAATTTTTATTTCTATAGAAAATTTGATCAAAATTTTGCTTCTATAGAAAATTTTATCAAATTTTTATTTCTATAGAAAATTTTACCAAAATTTTATTTCTATAGAAAATTTTATTAAAATTTTATTTCTATAGAAAATTTTGTTAAAAATTTTATTTCTATAGAAAGTTTTATCAAATTTTTATTTCTATAGAAAATTTTATCAAAATTTTATTTCTAAAGAAAATTTTATCAAAAATTTATTTCTATAGAAAATTTTGTCCAAATTTTATTTCTATACAAAATTTTCTCTAAACTTTATTTCTATAGAATATTTTCTCAAAAAATTTTTTTAATAGAAAATTTTCTCAAAATTTTATTTTTTTAGAAACTTTGTGAATTACCTCTTAGGAGGAATATTTGAAAAAACAGTAAAAAATCTATCATTTTTAGTATAATTCTACCAACTGTGGCAACCGTGAGTGCAACACTGCCAACATTGGGGTGAGAGCTGCCGTGGTGCAACGACTAGAATACATAGGGTCCTGAGTTCAATCCCTAAACATCAAACAAGACTTTTCAGCTGTGTTTTTCTTCTTTCAGTAATGCTGGTGATAGAGTTTTAAAGTTTCTCTAAGTTGTTTTACCGTAATGTCAAATGGTGTTCGGACTCAGTGATAAGGGAGAAATTCACTGAAGTACTGTATATTATGAAGTAACCCGACGAGGTGTTTAAAACAACTTATTTTTGTTCCATGGGGGCACCTATTTATGATTCGGCCCAGTCTACACTATGGCCTTATAAGCCATTGATATATTCTCTTTCTATGCCTTTTTAGGTAGGCAATTTCGTTAAATTTTACACGTTTTATAGGTTATTCCTAATAACGAACTAAATCCGACATTATCTATTCGCCTTAAAAAATGATCAAATGAATTTAGTTCAAACTCAATTTAATTATTTCGGTGAAAGTCTAAAGCATTTATTATTTATTGAAATTCGTGGAAATTATAGTGACCGAATTTAGTTTTTACAAAAAGAAATCTGTCAAGAGGTCTGTCTTTTACATGATGGTACTCTATAATTGTCTCGCTTTGGCGAGGATTGATGATACAACAAGCGTACACCTTATGCATGGCTACAACCTTAAGTCTTTCTAAAAGTACTCTGTACTCAGACATCACCGTAATTCAACGGTGTTTAATTTAGCACGTTGTCATTTAGATACAAGACATGTCTGACATTGCAATAGGACCCATCAGAGAGGATTCGGCAAACGAATATGAAAGCAAAAATATACCTCGTATGCAAAACAAAAACAGAAAAATGATAATCAAAAACACACGTCATTTCCAATTTCAAACGTCAAATTAACATTTCATCGTGTCTGCTGAAAATTAATCAAAAGTTGTGGTGTTCTAAGTGAACATCGCTTTTGAAAGACCTTTCGAAAAAGACAGCAGCTACATACACACTTTTGCATTGCACCACACATACTCACACAATAAATTGGAAAATATGTGGTACGTTGAGGGTATCTGTAATCATTGGCTCCTGCATTAATGATCATGTGTTGACACTCCTGGCCATTGCCAAACATATTGCACTTTCTCATATTCCTCCTCATGAATTTTGGTCATTACATCGAAAAAAAAGAAGAAATCCTAAGGTATTCTCACAATTTGTCCATTTATTCATGCATATCGTAGACGATTCTGGTATCACTTTTTGTTTCTAAATAGCAATGGTTATGTCTGTGAGAAAACATTGAAATAATTAGCATTTTATTTTTATACGAGGGAAGGTAGAAAAATTATGGGTAGGAATCATGCTAGAGAAGCATGTTCATCCAACGTTTGCTTTATATATGGGTCAGGTGCGTAAGGCATTACCAAGGTCCAAAGTCTCCACGCCATTGCAACAAGTCCTAGATACACCATCTTTGCCTAATTCTTTTTGGCACAGTTGGACCATTTAGGTATCCGGCCATGGTTCCAACACACCGAAAAAAATATCACCAAAATATTTCCAATTAAAAAGTTGACTGAAGTTGGAAATTTTTATACCCTCCACCATAGGATAGGGGTATATTAACTTTGTCATTCCGTTTGTAACACATCGAAATATTGCTCTAAGACCCCATAAAGTATTTATACCCTGGGTCGTGGTGAAATTCTGAGTCGATCTGAGCATCTCCGTCCGTCTGTTGAAATCACGTAAACTTCCGAACGAAACAAGCTATCGACTTGAAACTTGGCACAAGTAGTTGTTATTGATGTAGGTCGGATGGTATTGCAAATGGGCTATATCAGTCCACTTTTACGTATGGCTCCAATATAAACGGACCCCCCAAATTTGACTTGCCGATCCTCTAAGAGAAGCAAATTTCATCCTATCCGGCTAAAATTTTGTACATGGTGTTAGTATATGGTCTCTAACTACCATGCAAAAATTGACCACATCGGTCCATAATTATATATAGCCCCCATATAAACCGATCCCCCGATTTGGCTTGCAGACCCTCTAAAAGAAACAAATTTCATCCGATCCGGCTGAAATTTGGTGCATGGTGTTAGTATATGGTCTCTAATGACCATGAAAAAATTCCCCAAATTTGACCTCCGGAGCACCTTGGAAAAGCAAAATTCTTCCCGATCCCGAGATTTGGTTTTGGAGCCTCTTGGAGGAGCAAATTTCATCCGAGTGAGTTGAAATTTGTGGATGACAGTCTTTCGTAGAAGTTTCTACGCAATCCATGGTGGAGGGTACATAAGATTCGGCCTGGCCGAACTTACGGCCTTATATACTTGTTTTTTTTTCTTTTTTTTTAATTTAACGAAAAATATTGTAGGGGAAACTATAGGGAAAATTTTTTGGGAATGTAGGGGAAAGTAGGGAACTTTTTTGGCCTTATAAGGTAAACCGAAAATTTTCCCTGGCAACAGTGATGATAAGAGAGAAGTTCACCACTGTGATATCACAATGGATTGGCTTAGACTAGGCGAGCCTGAAATAAGGAGCTGTTACTATACCTAACCTAACCTACACCCTCACAAAAAATCGCTTCTGTAACATATACTCACAAACATATTTTGCTTCAAGCATATACATTTTTGGGTATTGTCCAAACATTTATATGTTTGATCTCTATCAATATATAATATGTTTGAAAGCATATTGGTCTAAACAATATATGTTTGGGTAGTCTAAGTTCCAAACATTTTGTATTTTTGCATCCAAATTCAATAATGTTGTCTTCCAAAAAACAATATGTTATTATGTGACCATATAATATATTTGGAAGCATTTTGCACCCAAAAATATTATATGCTTAAAACAAATTCTCCCAAATAATATTGTGCTCAAAATTTTATTTATTCACATATTTACAATCATAATGAATTATGAAAATAAACAGGTAATATAGGTGCTAACAACATAGGTTTTCGACCTGAATGCTCAAAATTTTGTTTCTGCCCAATTGTATATTCCCCGACATCTTTCTCACTTCCACGAGATTTTTTAGTTCTTAGGACCTTTTTCTGTAATACAAACATTGTAGAAGAAATTATTCAATTTTATGATTTTTTTATTTTAATTTTACCTTTTGCCGGACGGGGATTCGAACAGCGGACCACACAGTTTGTAAGGATCAAAGAAGTTGCTGATCAATTGCCCAAGGAAAAATAAAATGTTAATTTTGTAATAACAAGCAACAACCACCAACTTAATTCAATATCGCTCCCTGTTAAATAGCGCTCCAAGCTACAAAACACTTATATGTTTATAGGCTATTTCTAAATAAATATATGTTTGCATCCAAGCATATTATATTTACAACCATTTTATGTCCCAAACATAATATGTTCTAACATATTAACATATATGTCCCAAACATGTTATGCTAGTTTATGAACTTTATATGCTTGCACTCAAAAATATTGTGTTTAAAAATTTGTGTTCCAAACATATAATGTTCATAGCCAAACATATGAAAAACAGTCTTTTTCATCCGTGTACTTCAATAAAACATATCCTTTGGACCCTTTGTAGAAGTCGATGTCGAAAATTTGAGATCGACCTAATTAAGGCCCCATTTCAAATCTCTGTAGTGCACGCCCGCCTTTCGTAAAAGGATTAATGGTTCAATCACTATTTCCTTCTCAGGAATGCTGCTAACTTTTCTAAATGTTTCATAGCTTCTTTAAGTCGTTCGGACTCGGCTATAAAAAGGAGGTTCCCGTCATTGAGGCAAACATTGAATCGGGCAATACTGAGTGATAGGAGAAAAGTTCACCACTGTGATACTATAACGGACTGAATTTTCTAAATGAGCTTGAAATAACGAGCTGCCAGTTTACATAACATAACATGTTTAAGCCTTCCACGTCCTCTCCTTGATATGACACTTCCAATTAAGATTCCTATCTAAGGTAACTTCCTCCTGAACACCAAAAAGTTTTTCTGCGGTGGATTATCCCACCTCAGTAATGCTGGTGATATTTCTGAGGGTTTCAAAGCTTCTCCAAGTGGTTTCACTGCAATGTGGAACGCCGTTCGGACTCGGCTCTAAAAGGAGGTCCCTTGCCAGCACTCAGTGATAAGAGAGAAGTTCACCAATATGATATCACAATGGACTGAATAGTCTAAGTGAGCCTGATACATAGGGCTGTCACCTAAACTAACCTAACCAAAGGTAACTCCTAAGTTCTTAACCTAATTGGACCTATCGAATTGACCGACTTTTTTTTTAGGTTGATTTAGCTTTTCAGACCAATTAAGTCAAGTAGTTGAATTTCCATATTACGAAAAGGCGTCTATGGAAAAAAGTCTATAAATATTCGATATAATGTCAACCTCTAATATACTCATCTCCTTTTGCCACTTTTCCACCTAACCAACATCGTACATTAAGGCATAAAGTCTATATTATTTGACATCTAAACATATCATTGCGTTTGTTTATTTATTGGCACTTCGTTTTTGTTTGATTTTTATTTGGCCATCATCATCATCAGCATTGCCATAGTTGTTATTCCTATTCGTTTTTATTCGTTTGACTTCTTCTACAAAATGAAATATGAACTATTTTAACGCCTACTTAATTTATTTGTTTCCTTCATTGTCGGTTGGTCGGTCGGTCGTTCGGTTGGTCTATAAATAATAAATTTCATTTAATTACACATGAAATGTGCGAAATGTTCAACTATTGGTCGTCTTCCCTCTCGAGAATTGCATTCACATTAGTCAACCCAGAGTGGCCAGTATGACTAGAATGGTTGGAGCCTTCGTTTGAAAATGATTAACGAGTTTTACCCCAAATGATTCTATTATGACAATCAATTCGGTTAAGTAGGACAAAATTAATAACACATCTCATATGTGTATGCTCGTTTATGTACCAGTATATTAGAACAAAGGTAGAGCTTATTGGTCTTCCACAGGGGACATCCATATGTAGTGTGTAGACGGAGACGAAGGAGGAGGGCCTTTTAAAGCTGCCATACGTCTCCCTAAAAGGTGTGGTTCAAACTGTATAGGGCGGAACCCCTAACTTAATATATCATCCCTAAAGTGTTTCCACATCCACCTTACCAGAAAGTTTCTGCGAAACTTCTCGCGGATGAAAATCGACACCTTAAAAACACAGATCGGACCACCAGTCAAAAGCGTCGGGATCAAGCGATTCTTACCGATAACAATAAGGAGTACAGCAGTGGAACTTTATAAGAAAGAGTGATGGAATAAAATGATGCAAATTTGCAAACGGATAACATAGTTGGAAGCCACCGTGGTGCAATGGTTAGCATGTCCGCTGCGACCAAAACACCAAAAGCTTTTCAGCGGTGGATTATCCCACCTCAGTAATGCTGGTGACTTTCTGAGTGTTTCAAAGCTTCTCTACGTGGTATCACAGCAATGTGAAACGGCGTTCGGACTCGGCTATAAAAAGGAGGTCCCTTGTCATTGGGCTAACATAGAATCGGGCAGCACTCAGTGATAAGAGAGTAGTTCACCACTGTGGTATCACAATGGACTGCTTCGTCTAAGTGAGCCGGATATATTGGGCTGCCACCTAACCTAACATAGTTGGCCTGAAGATCCTACAGTGACATCTTTAATAGCATTGGGCCGACATTTCCACCATAGTTCTTATCTTCGCGCCTACAGTTTCCCACCGAGATCCTTTGGGTTAAAGTTCTTAAATAGAGACCTTCTGGCTTAAAGTTCCTCCACTCATACTCTCGGCCCTACATCTCGCATACTTGCTTTTCGGGCATAAATGTACCCCAATGGTATCTTCGAGTTTACAGTTCCCGCACTGAGGCCTTAGAATTTGCTGAGCTCTCACTGAGGCCTGATATCACACAGATCAGTAGGATGAAAGTTCCTCCATTGAGGTCTTCAGCCCTACAGTTTCCCTACAAAACACTTGAATTACAGGGACATACAATTAAGAGAGAAGGAGAAGTAGTTTGCTACTTAGGTGGGTAGGTTTCCCATTTCGTTATTTAAGACTCACATAGACAATTCATCCTATTGTTATACCACATTGTTGAACTCCTCATCATTATCATTGAGTCCGATTCCATATTTAGCTCATAACAAAGGTCCGTTTCGCTACTAAAGGCCGACATTGACAGTTTTGGACTGAGACTTTGAACATAGCGAAATTTTTCTGCTTGAAGCTTGGCGCTAAACCTTGATGTCCCTACTGAAAACATGTTGCTTATGGTTTTCGACTGATAATTTCGGCCCTACAGTTCCCCATTGATACCATCGAACCTATAGTCCCTCCATTGAGACCTTGGAACATATAGTTCCCATAGTTATTCCATTGGCCTACATTTCTCTAACCTTCCGGCCTACAGTTGCTCCACTGATACTTCCCAAATGTTGCCATCGACTCAAGAGATTCTGCACTAAGTCTCTGGGGCTGACAGATCTCATTCTTATGCCTTTCGGTCTACATTAACCACCCTGCAACTTTCGGGCCTACATTTCCACCACTGACACCTTTGGAATTATAGTTCTCAAACTGGAACCTTTTAACCAGCAGTAACTTCACTGAGACCAATAAGCCTACAGCTTCATCTGTAAGATTTTCGGTCATATAGTTCTCCTACGAGAAACTAGAATTTCTTAATTGATAGGAGATAGGGAGAACTTCATTGGCCATTTCGCTTTTATTGTTGACGTTGTGCTGCAACAGGCAGACTTGAGGAAGACACTGTCTGGAACTTTGGACATCATAATATTTTTCTGTTGGCAGCTATGTAATAGATTTTCGGGAATACGGTAAAAGGCAGACACAAGCCTATTGTTCCACCAATGAACCCTTCTTGCATACAGTTTCAGCACTAAGATGTACGGACAAATAGTTGCATCGCTGATACCTTCCTTACTACAGTTGAACCACGGAGATTTTCGGGTCTACTTCTGGCTTAAAGTTCCTTCACTGAGAATTAGAGTTTCCATATTGATGCCTTCGTCCCTACAGTTTCCCCACTGAAACCATGGAAAATACAGTTCGAATACTTATTCCCTTAGGCCTTCAGTTCCCCACAGGGACCATCCGACAGTAGCTTCACTGAGACCTTCTGACCCACAGTGCCCTCATTGATACCTTTTGGGCCTATAGCCCCCAAGTATTACCTTCGAACGTACGGATACTTTCGGACCTACTTCTGGCTTAAAGTTCCTTCACTGAGAACTAAGAGTTTCCATATTGATGCCGTCGTCCCTACAGTTTCCCCACTGAAACCATGGAAAATACAGTTCGAATACTTATTCCTTTAGGCCTTCAGTTCCCCACAGGGACCATCCGACAGTATCTTCACTGAGACCTTCTGACCCACTGTGCCCTCATTGATACCTTTTGGGCCTATAGCCCCCAAGTATTGCCTTCTAACGTACGGATACTTTCGGGCCTACTTCTGGTTTAAAGTTCCTTCACTGAGAACTAAGAGTTTCCATATTGATGCCGTCGTCCCTACAGTTTCCCCACTGAAACCATGGAAAATACAGTTCGAATACTTATTCCTTTAGGCATTCAGTTCCCCACAGGGACCATCCGACAGTAGCTTCACTGAGACCTTCTAACCCACAGTGCCCTCATTGATACCTTTTGGGCCTATAGCCCCCAAGTATTGCCTTCTAACGTACGGATACTTTCGGGCCTACTTCTGGTTTAAAGTTCCTTCACTGAGAACTAAGAGTTTCCATATTGATGCCGTCGTCCCTACAGTTTCCCCACTGAAACCATGGAAAATACAGTTCGAATACTTATTCTTTAGGCCTACAGCTCCCCACAGGGACCATCCGACAGTAGCTTCACTGAGACCTACTGACTCACAGTGCCCTCATTGATACCTTTTGGGCCTATAGCCACCCCCCCCCCTCCCCCCCTCAAGTATTCCCTTCGAACGTACGGATGCCCCAATAAAATCGTGCGACTTACTGTTCCCACACTGACACATTCGGGCACACAGTTCCCATAGTAAAACCTTCTGGCCTACGTTTCGCCCAATGGTACCTTTGAACCTATGGGTTACCTCCAAGTTCCCCACTGAAAACTTCCGGCCTGAAGATCCACCACAGAGACCTACCGTCATACAGTTCCCCAATTGATACATTCGGTCCTACAGTTCCCCACTGATATTATCGAATTTACAGTTCGCCACTGAGACCGTGGAACATACAGTTTCCATACTTGTTCTTTTAGGCCTAAATCTTCTCCACTGGGACCTTCCGACCTACTGTTACTTCACTGAGACCTTCTGACCCCATTGGGAACTACCGTCCCCAAGTATTGCCTTTCAACCTACGGATGCCCCACTAGAACCGGGTCAACTGTTCTTTTGGGTACACAGTTCCCATACTAACACCTTCAGATCTACATTTCGCCCACTGGTACCTATGAAGTAAACTTTCGGACTGAAGATACACCACAGAGACCTATCTCCAAAGACATCACCCAATTAGGTTAGGTTAAAGTGGCAGCCCGATTAAATTTCAGGCTCACTTAGACTATTCAGTCCATTGTGATACCACATTTAACTAAAATTTCCTATTACATATGGGCACTTCTAGTCTTAAACACTGAACCTTCTCTATTATTTACTTTTGTTGAACCAACCAGATTGCTCCGAAAACATTAACAAACTGCTTAAGTTAACGTTTTCCAGGTCAGCCAGTAATCTAAAGCTATATGCTCCTAAAATTCGCTTACGCCTTACACAAAAAGCAGGACACTCACACAAGAGGTGTTTAATTGATTCCTTTTCCTCCACGTCATGACAGCTTATACAATAGTCATTATACTTCGCACCTATAGTTTTTGCAAATTCGCCTATCAGGCAGCGACGCGTTATAGCAGATATTAGGAGTGCTATCTGACGCCTTGAGAACACTAGCATATCTAGTGTGCGGTTTAAGTTTAAATGGGGCCATATTTGCTTGGTGTCGTTACAACCCTTGCAATTCTCCCATCGTATATTGGCCATCATAACAGCCTTGTCACGCAGTAAGAGCTTGCAGGTGGCCAGAGGCATACCAACAGATTCTAGTTCCCCTGGAATATGTAAGGTAGTTACTAGCCTTGCTAACTCATCTGCTTCGCAGTTCCCCGGTATATTACTATGGCCAGGCACCCATATTAGGTGAATATTGTACTGCTCAGCCATCTCGTTGAGAGATTTGCGGCAGTCGATGGCCGTTTTCGAGATGAGGAACACAGAGTCCAAGGATTTTATTGTAGGTTGACTGCCTGAATACATTATAGTATAGTATATTAATGCCCACATTTTTTGGAACATTACTTCTCAGCAAATTCACCACCTCTCTTATTGCCAATATTTCAGCCTGAAAAACACTACAGTGATTAGGTAATCTTTTCGCTATTCGAATTTCCAGATCTTTAGAATATACTCCGAACCCCACTTGTCCATTCAATTTGGAGCCATCAGTATAGAAATCTATATATCTTTTATTCCCCGGGGTCTGTGTACACCACGCCTCACTGTTGGGAATTAGAGTTTCAAACTTTTTGTCGAAAAGTGGTTTTGCCAGGGTGTCATCCACTACGTTAGGCATATCTGGCATTACTTTGAGGACCGTACATTTTTTCCGACCACAGCGGTAGCTCGCGCAACCGCACAGCCGTTGTTCAGCTGACTGTTTGGCCAAAATGTCTAAAGGCAATAGATGCAGCATGACATTAAGGGAGTCTGTTCCTATCTTACTAAATACGCCTGAGATACATAAGCTCGCCATACGCTGAATTTTATCTAAACAAGTCACCCATTTGGGCCTACAGTTCAGCGTTTCACCTTCAATCACCTACACCCTCAGTGCTCGAATACTGCTGCTCTCATCACATCCTGAATGTATTAGAGAGAATTTTCCAGAAATTAGACCTTGATTAATATTTCACATAAGAGAGAGAGAGATATAAACCCTTGTCCATCCTTATATTTACTATGGAATCTTGCCTGAGCGAGAAAGTCATATTACACAATCGGATGATCTATGTACGGGAGTTGTATGGGCGAATATTAGATTTGATATTAAATGTCTTGATTGAGGATACATGGAAATAAGGACTAACATAACGAAAACTACGATTATCAGCCCAAAGTTTTGATCATTTAGATCATGTATAACATTCGCTTACGAAACATATAACAGGTTGGCGGATAAGTCCCCGGTCTGACACATAGATGGCGTCGCTAGTATTAAATGTATATTATTTTTATATAGTACCAACCTTCAAATGATTCGTATCAAAATTTGACGTCTGTAAGTCAATTAGTTTGTGAGACAGCGCGACTTTTGTGAAGCAACTTTTGTTATTGTGAAAAAAAAAAATGGGAAAAAAGGAATTTCGTGTTTTGATAAAATACTGTTTTCTGAAGGGAAAAAATACGGTGGAAGCAAAAACTTGGCTTGATGATGAGTTTTCGGACTCTGCCGCAGGGAAATCAACAATAAGTGATTGGTATGCAAAATTCAAGCGTGGTGAAATGAGCACGGAGGACGGTGAACGCAGTCGACGTCCGAAAGAGGTGGTTACCGACGAAAACATCAAAAAAATCCACAAAATGATTTTGAATGACCGTAAAATGAAGTTGATCGAGATAGCAGAGGCCTTAAAGATATCAAAGGAACGTGTTGGTCATATCATTCATCAATATTTGGATATGCGGAAGCTCTGTGCAAAATGGGTGCCGCGCAAGCTCACATTTGACTAAAAACAACAACGTGCGCATGGAATAATTTTTATCGATTATCTTGAGAAGGGAAAAACCATCAACAGTGACTATTATATGGCGTTATTGGAGCGTTTGAAGGTCGAAATCGCGGCAAAACGTCATTGAGTCATTGAGAACGATGGCAAAAATTCATGAATTGGGCTTCGAATTGCTTCCCCACCCATGGTATTCTCCAGATCTGGCCCCCAGCGACTTTTTCTTGTTCTCAGACCTCAAAAGGATGCTCGCAGGGAAAAAATTTGGCTGCCATGGAGAGGTGATCGCCGAAACTGAGGCCTATTTTGAGGCAAAACCGAAGGAGTACTACCAAAATGGTATCAAAAAATTGGAAGGACGTTATAATCGTTGCATCGCTCTTGAAGGGAACTATGTTGAATAATAAAAACGAATTTTGACAAACAAAATGTGTTTTTCTTTATTAGACCGGGAACTTATCAGCCAACCTGTTATGTTATGGTTCAGATCCTGACTTGGTGTTACCTATTAAAGTAATATTTGGAGAATAAATCAAAAGAAGCCATTACATATTGCACACTTGTATATGGCCAGATTTTTTGTGGGCTTGTATTCCGCCTGATGTGTCAATATGACCATCCAATTTTTTTTCTTCAACCCAATGTAAATTCCATTGAAATTTTCCTTTATTGTGTATAGGATGAAGAAGAAGCTAATTGCAATTTTCTGCGAATTTTCTATACACGAGTGCTATTAAAGGGAATGTTTACTTAGCACTTTAAAGAACATTCATCTCCAAAAAAACAAAACAGAAGTAACTTTTATGGGCGCACATGTATACACGTAAGTATTCTCCTTCTAAATTTTGCCTTCATGTTTGATTTCATTTTCAAGCAAAACAAAAAAATGCAACCACAACCGACAGCAAATATCATTAGCGTATTATAGAGAAGAACAAAAAATTAAACGTTTATGACTTTTTTGGCGAAAATTTATTCATCCTCTAAATTTCACTGAGGCAACATTGTAATGTTTATGATGGCATTAAACAAAAAAGCAGGTGCCCCAAGATTTGTTCTAAATTCACCCACCCAATAACAACGAAATGGCTGGCATAATCCAATCACCGCAGTACGCATTTGAATAAAAATTTCTGAAAAAAAAAATACAAAATCATTGATGTGGTGGCTATGGCTATGATGAAGATGAAGATGACGACGACGACGACACTGATGATGATGGTAGTGACGCTGACGGACTGACATGGATGGAGCAATGTACAATTAAACGTTTTACCCACTTAAAAACTAATATCAATTAGGTGTAATAAAATATGGTTAACAATTTGAAGAACAACAAAAATGCGCAGATACAAAAAAAAAAAAACGAACAAGCTATAAAGCTATTGCATCAAAAGTGCAGTCTTTCGAAATGTCTGAATGGCAACAACAACAACAAAAATTAATTAATAAATTGGCCAAAATCCAAATATCAAAACAAAGATTTTTTTTCCAAATTTTATTCTTAATTGTTGCTTAGTATTCCAACAAAAATTGGGAAATGGATGTATAACAAACATTTTTTTTTTAATTTGATTAATTAAATTTTTTCCGTCATTGAAATCCAAAATTAATTTTTCTAGGTTGTTGCATATTCAAAATGCACAAAACGTCGTTAATTGAGAAAATTAATTAGAAATTTGCGTTTTAGTGATTAAAACAATGTTTTTTTTATTGGCGGTGAAAAAAGGTGCCTTCTGTGTTCTTTATACTCTATGCCACACTGAGCAACAGAGTGAATATGTTTGCAACGCCCAGAAGTAGACAAACTAGGCACATAACAGGTTGGCTGATAAGTCCCCGGTCTAACAAAGAAAAACACATTTTTTTGTCAAAATTCGTTTTTATTATTCAACATAAAGGGTGATACGGTCAAAATTTGGTCAGTATAAACTTGACGTATTTCTTTCAATTTTGCATTTCAAAAACCTGAACACCCCTCATTTTGAAGGTGTGTGTGTGTAGAATGTTGCTCCTATTTTGATTGTGGAATTCACTCTTCAGTTGTTAAAATGCCGTCCTAGCAAGAAGAGCAGCGTATCAAAATTTTGCTCGCGCATCGCGAAAATCCGAGCTACTCGCACGCAAAGATGGCAAAATCGCAAAAAGTTGCCAAATCAACCGTTACAAATGTAATTAAAGTGTTTGGAGAACGTTTGTCGACAGCCAGGAAGTCTGGATTGGGGGGGAAATCGAAAACCGGAAGCCGCTGAGACGACAAAGAGAGTTGCCGGTAGTTTCAAGCGAAACCCTAACCTCTCTCTCCGAGATGCCGCAAATAAGCTGGGTATATCGTCTACAACCGTGCATCGAGCCAAAAAACGAGCCGGACTATCGACTTACAAGAAGGTAGTGACTCCAAATCGCGATGATAAACAAAATACGACGGCCAAAGCGCGATCCCGGAGGCTGTACACGACGATGCTGACGAAGTTTGACTGCGTGGTAATGGACGACGAAACCTACGTCAAAGCCGACTACAAGCAGCTTCCGAGACAGAAGTTGTATACGGCAAAAGGAAGGGGAAAGGTAACAGATATTTTCAAGCACATAAAACTGTCAAAGTTCGCAAAGAAATATCTGGTTTGGCAAGTCATCTGTACCTGTGGCTTGAAAAGCAGCATTTTCATAGCTTCCGGGACTGTCAACCAAGAAATTTACGTGAAAGAGTGTTTGAATAAAAGACTTCTGCCTTTCCTGAAGAAACACGGCTGTTCCGTACTGTTTTGGCCGGATTTGGCATCTTGCCATTACGGTAAAAAGGTCATGGAGTGGTACGCCGCCAACAACGTGCAAGTGGTTCCAAGTGGACAAGAACCCTCCCAACACGCCAGAGCTCCGCCCAATTGAGAAATACTGGGCTATTGTCAAGCGGAACCTAAAGAAGACCAAAAAAACTGCTAAGGACGAGCAGCAGTTCAAGGCAAACTGGCTTTCTGCGGCGAAGAAGGTGGACAAGGTGGCTGTACTAAATCTGATGGCAGGTGTCAAGCGTGAGGCCCGGCAATTCGGATTTGGAAAAGCGAAAGCCTAACTGTATATTTTTCCTGAATTTTATACTAATTGAACTTGAAAATTTTCAAGAGCTATACAACGATTATAACGACCTTCCAATTTTTTGATACCATTTTGGTAGTACTCCTTCGGTTTTGCCTCAAAATAGGCCTCAGTTTCGGCGATCTTCATTGCAGCCAAATTTGAGGTCTGAGAACAAGAAAAAGTCCAGATCTGGAGAATACGGTGGGTGGGGAAGCAATTCGAAGTCCAATTCATCAATTTTTGCCATCGTTGTCAACGATTTATGGCACGATGCGTTGTCTTGGTGGAACAACACATTTTTTTTCTTCATATGGGGCCGTTTTGCCGCGATTTCGACCTTCAAACGCTCCAATAACGTCATAGTCACTGTTGATGGTTTTTCCCTTCTCAAGATAATCGATAAAAATTATTCCATGAACATCCCAAAAAACAGAGGCCATTACTTTGCCAGTGGACTTTTGAGTCTTTCCACGCTTCGGAGACGGTTTACCGGTCGCTGTCCACTCAGCCGACTGTCGATTGGACTCAGGAGTGTATTTATGGAGTCATGTTTCATCCATTGTCACATATCGATGGAAAAACTCGGGTGTATTACGAGTTAACAGCTGCAAACACCGCTCAGAATCATCAACACGTTGTTGTTTTTAATCAAATGTGAGCTCGCGCGGCGCTCATTTTGCACAGAGCTTCCGCATATCCAAATATTGATGAATGATATGACCAACACGTTCCTTTGATATCTTTAAGGCCTCTGCTATCGCGATCAACTTAATTTTACGGTCATTCAAAATCATTTTGTGGATTTTTTAATGGTTCGTCGGTAACCACCTCTTTCGAGCGTTCACCGTCCTACGTGCTTATTTCACCACGCTTGAATTTTGCATACCAACCAATTATTGTTGATTTCCCTGGGGCAGAGTCCGGAAACTCATTATCAAGCCAAGTTTTTGCTTCCACCGTATTTTTTCCCTTCAGAAAACAGTATTTTATCAAAACACGAAATTCCTTTTTTCCATTTTTTTTCACAATAAGAAAAGTTGCTTCACAAAAAACGCTCTATCTCACAAACTAATTGACTTACAGACGTCAAATTTTGACACGAATCATTTGAAGGTTGGTACTATATAAATAATAATATGCATTTAATACTAGTGACGCCATCTATGTGTCAGACCGGGGACTTATCAGTCAACCTGTTAGTGTCTTTCGCAATAATACTCAGGTTGGGCTCCTGAGTCGATCTAGCCATGACCGTCTGTCTTTGAACACATTTTTATGGTCCTAGTCTAGGTCGCAGTTTTAGTCCAACCGACTTCATATTTGGCACAAGTATGTGTTTTGGGTCAGAATTTAGATATAACTCCCATATATATCTTTCGCCCGATATCCACTTATATGGTCCCAGAAGTCAGCTTTTACTCCGATTTATGAAATTTTGCACAGGGCATAGAATTGAGATTCTCACAATACCAAAGGAAGAATTTGGTTACATCAAACATGTTTTAAGAGAAAATTGTTATTATTTGATGGTGAACATGTAACATCTGTTATATAATCATGTTATGTTTTCGAAAAAATGAAAATGAAAACAACATTTTTGCGACAAAAATATTCCATATTCACCGTCCAAAAAAATAACATTTTGCCTTGAAACCTGTTTGGGCTGATCATATGTTATTCTTTCTCTGCGTGTATGCTTGCCAAATTTGGTTGAATTTAGTCCAGATTTAGATAAAGCTCTAGTATATATCTTTCGCCTGATTAATACTCACATAACCACAGAGGCAAAATTTCCAATTTCAGGCAAATCGAATACAAATTGGCGTAGGTGAAAACCCAAAGCGGTCAAATCGCTTTGGCCTTATAAGGGGACTATACCACAACTGTACCTTACGAACGAAATATGTGATAAAGGTCTTTGTGGTATAAATTTCCAATTTTAGACAAATCGAATAAAAGTTGTAATGTCCAGATGCCCAAAAGCCAAATCGGTAGATCGGTCTATATGTGGACTATACCAAAATATGGAACAATACCTTATTCAGGTTACCCATTGGTGTACCCAAAAAAAAAAAAAAAAACGGAATTAAATATACAATTCAATTTGATAAAAACCTAGGGTGTCTAGAAGCTTAAGAAGTCCAATCGGGTGATTTATGTGGGGGCTATACCAACGAATGGATCGATATAAACAGAATTTGACAAAAGTCTTTGATGATATATAATACCTCTCGATTTCCAATTTCTGACATATCGCTTACAAATTCCGGTGTCTAGAAGTCCATGAAGTCCAATCGTGAGATCGCTGAAAGGGGCTATACCAAAACTTTGAAAAATACTCAAAATATTTTGCACGCATATTCGCGAACCAAAACATACCTCCAGATTTTCAATTTCAAACGAATCTGATAAAAATTGCAATCCATGAAGTCCAATAGGGAGATCGATATCAAACCATACACCGATATAAACGTAATTTGATAATGGTCTTTGTGGACCTCAAAATTTCTCACTTTCACAATTTCAGACTCGTAATGGCGGTGTAGACGCTTAAGAAACCAAATCTGGGAGTAATGCAATGCCCAGCAGAAAAATTTGGAAGTTCTTCCAAAGGCACAACTTTAAAAGCACTTCCAGAAGATGCACTCCCAATGATGTTCTTTATTTTAACTACCCAGGAAGTTCTTTTATTTCAATTTTTTATAACTTGTTTTTTTTCATACATTTAATGGGTAATTTTAATTTTTATACCCTCCACCATAGGATGGGGGGTATATTAACTTTGTCATTCCGTTTGTAGCACATCGAAATATTGCTCTAAGACCCCATAAAGTATATATATTCTGGGTCGTGGTGAAATTCTGAGTCGATCTGAGCATATCTGTCCGTCCGTCCGTCTGTTGAAATCACGCTAACTTCCGAACGAAACAAGCTATCGACTTGAAACTTTGCACAAGTAGTTGTTATTGATGTAGGTCGGATGGTAATGCAAATGGGCCATATCGGTCCACATTTACGTATAGCCCCCATATAAACGGACCCCCAAATTTGGCTTGCTAGGCCTCTAAGAGAAGCAAATTTCATCCGATCCGGCTGAAATTTGGTACATGGTGTTAGTATATGGTCGGTCTCTAACAACCATGCAAAAATTGGTCCACATCGGTCCATAATTATATATAGCCCCCATATAAACCGATCCCCCGATTTGGCTTGCGAGGCCTCTAAGAGAAGCAAATTTCATCCCATCCGGCTAAAATTTGGTACATGGTGTTAGTATATGGTCTCTAAAACCATACAACAATTGGTCCACATCGGTCCATAATTATATATAGCCCCCATATAAACCGATCCCCCGATTTGGCTTGCGAGGCGTCTAAGAGAAGCAAATTTCAGCCGATCCGGCTGAAATTTCGTACATGGTGTTAGTATATTGTCTCTAACAACCATGCAAAAATTGGTCCACATCGGTCCATAATTATATATAGCCCCCATATAAACCGATCACCAGATTTGACCTCCGGAGCCTCTTGGAAGACCAAAATTCATCTGATTCAGTTGAAATTTGGTACGTGGTGTTAATATATGGCCTCAAACTCCCATGCAAAAATTGGTCGAAATCGGCCCATAATTATATATAGCCCCCATATAAACCGATCCCCAGATTTGACCTCCGGAGCCCATTGGAAGAGCAAAATTCATCCGATTCGGTTGAAATTTGGTACGTGATGTTAGTATATGGTATCCAACAACCATGCAGGAATTGGTTCATACACACAAAAAAATTTCACGAACATTTTTCCAATTAAAATTTTAATTGAGTTTTAAAAAATATTCAATTAAAAATTTAATTGATTCAACAAATTTTTTAATTGAAACAAAAATCAATCACAAAAATAAGAGTATCAATTAATTTTTTAATTGGATCAATTAACTTTTTAATTGACCTTCAATTAATTTTTTGATTTCTGTGATTGAAGACATTTCAATTAAAAATTAATTGGATCAATTAATTTCGTGATTGAATCAGAAATTTTTTTTGGTGTATCAGTCCATAATTATATATAGCACCCATATAAACCGATCCCCAGATTTGACCTCCATTTGTGCTAGTATATGGCCGTTAACAACCATGCCTAACTAGGTCCATATCGGTCTATAGTTATATATAGCCCTCAGATAAATCGATCCCCAATCACACAAAAATTGGTCCATATCAATAATTGTATATAGCCCCCATATAAGCGACCCCCATATTTCAATTCTGGCTCCCTACGTACCGTGCAAAAGTCCATATCGATTCGTAATTATTTGTAGACTTACCTACACATACTTTTTTGTCTAATGTATACCACGTATGGACTAACTCACAATTTAGAAAACGATGTAAGATACCACAACCCAAGTAATTCGATTGTGGATGACAGTCTTTCGTAGAAGTACTTGTTTATGTTTCAAATAGGTTAAGAACAGAGTAAGAATTCATAAAATGGTACAAATCATTTAAATTTTGTGGACAAAAATGCTGAATCCAATCTGAAAAACGTTAGAATCCATTAAAAATTATAAAAAGTTACAATAATTATTCATTTGACAAAATATCACTGAATTTTTTAATTTACATCCAAAACATAGAATTCGAATCACACCTCAAGAAGTGATGCAAATTCAGTGCAACGGCTGTTGAAATGGAGGACTTCCGTCGTATGACAATCCCATGTTAAATTCATCGCTTCTGTGTCAATTTCGCACCACTTCCGGATCAAAAAAGTACATTTTCATTACTTTTTTGGCGACGCTTTTTTTTTTGCTTGGTGGTTAGCATGTCCTCATTACATACACAAGGTCGAGGATTCCATTCCGAACACCAAAAAGTTTTTCAGCGGTGGATTATCCCACCTCCCTAATGCTGTTGACATTTCTGAGTATTTCAAAGGTTCTCTAAGTGGTTCTACTGCAATGTGGAACGCCGTTTTGACTCGGCTATAAAAAGGAGGTCCCTTGTCATTGAGCTTAATATGGAATAGGACAGCACTTAGTGATAAGAGAGAAGTTCACCACTGTGGAATCACAATGGACTGAATAGTCTAAGTGAGCCTGATACATCGGGCAGCCACCTAACCTAACCTAGGGGTTCGATATAGCCCATCTTCGAACAGATAGACGGACGGACATCGTTAGTTCGTCGCAGAATTTTTCCCTGATCGAAATGTTGATAGACCCAAGAAATTTATCACATCCAAACGAAACGCGCTATCCACTTCAAATAAGTAGTTGTTATTGAGCTAGGTCGGATGGTTTGCAAAAGGTCCATATCGGACTTTTAGGTAAAGCCCTCATATAAACCGATCCCAGATTTGTTTTACAGAGTCTCTGGAAGATCTGTTTGAACTATTTTTATACCCTCCACCATAGGATGGGGGTATATTAACTTTGTCATTCCGTTTGTAACACATCGAAATATTGCTCTAAGATCCCATAAAGTATATATATTCTGGGTCGTGGTGAAATTCTGAGTCGATCTGAGCATGCCCGTCCGTCTGTTGAAATCACGCTAACTTCCGAACGAAACAAGGTCGATGTAGGTTGGATGGTATTGCAAATGGGTCATATCGGTCCCCTTTTACGTATAGCCCCCATATAAAAGGACCCTCCGATTTGGCTTGCGGAGCCTCTAACAAAAGCAAATTTCATCCGATCCGCCTGGAATTTGGTACATGATGTTGGTATATGGTCTCTAACAACAAAAATTTGTCCACATCGGTTCATAATTATATAGCCCCCATATAAACCGATCCCCAGATTTGGCTTGCGGAGTTTCTAAGAGAAGCAAATTTCATCCAATCCGGTTGTAATTTGGAACATGGTGTTAGTATATGATCTTTAACAATCGTGCCAGAATTGGTCCATATCGGTACATAATTATATATAGCCCCCAAATAAACCGTTCTCCACTCGAGCCAAAAATAATCTAACAAAATTTTATTTCTATAGAAAAGTTTGTTTCCATAGAAAATTTTGTTAAAATTTTATTTCTATAGAAAATTTTGTCAAAATTTTATTTCTATTGGAAATTTTGTCAAAATTTTATTTCTATAGAAAATTTTGTAAAAATTTTATTTCTATAGAAAATTTTGTTAAAATTTTATTTCTATACAAAATTTTTTTGAACATTTTATTTCTATAGAAAATTTTGTAAAAATTTTATTTCTATAGAAAGTTTTATTAAAATTTTATTTCTATAGAAAATTTTGTTAAAATTGTATTTCTATAGAAAACTTTGTCAACATTTTATGTCTATAGAAAATTTTGTGAAAATTTTATTTCTATAGAAAATTTTGTGAAAATTTTATTTCTATAGAAAATTTTGTGAAAATTTTATTTCTATAGAAAATTTTGTCAACATTTTATTTCTATAGAAAATTTTGTGAAATTTTTATTTCTATAGAAAATTTTATGAAAATTTTATTTCTATAGAAAATTTTGTTAAAATTTTATTTCTATAGAAAATTTTGTTAAAATTTTATTTCTATAGAAAATTTTGTCAAAATTTTGTTTCTATAGAAAATTTTGTGAAAATTTTATTTCTATAGAAAATTTTGTGAAAATTTTATTTCTATAGAAAATTTTGTTAAAATTTTATTTCTATAGAAAATTTTGTTAAAATTTTATTTCTATAGAAAATTTTGTCAAAATTTTGTTTCTATAGAAAATTTTGTGAAAATTTTATTTCTATAGAAAATTTTGTTAAAATTTTATTTCTATAGAAAATTTTGTCAAACTGAAATATATACGTATTTGATCGATCTTTCGTTATCGAAATTTCGTTAGCTAACCTAGCACTAACGGTTATGAAAATGCGGTTAAATCCTATAAGTATATTAGTATATGTTCTCCAATAATTTTACAAAAATGTATCTATATCGGTGCATAATTGTATATATAACTCCTATATAAACCGTTCCCCAGATTTTCCTTACGGAACCTCCTGGTAGAGCAAATCTCATCCGATCCGCTTGAAATTTGATTTTGGTCTATACTTATGTATAGCATCGATATATTCCATTCCCAGATTTGAATTCCGAAACCTGTTGGAAGAGCAAATTTCATCTTATCCGGTTGAAATTTGAGCCTCTAATCACCATTGGTTCATACCGGCTGATAATTATTATAGACTCCTCTATACAACAATCAAACACTTATATAGGCATTTAATCTGTATTTATACCCTGCGCCACACTGTGGAACAGGGTATTATAAGGTAGTGCATATGTTTGTAACATCCAGAAGGAGACGAGAAAGACACATGGTGTCTTTGGCAATAATGCTCAGGGTGGGTCCCTGAGTCGATATAACCATGTCCGTCTGTCTGTGAACACATTTTTGTGATCAAAGTCTAGGTCGCAATTTAAGTCCAATCGCCTTCAAATTTGGCACATGTTGCTAATTTGGGTCAGAATAGAACCCTATTGATTTTGGAAGAAATCGGTTCAGATTGAGATATAGCTCCCATATATATCTTTCGCCCGATATGGACTAATATGGTCCTAAAAGCCAGAGTTTTGGCCCAATTTGATTGAAATTTTGCACAGGGAGTATATTTTGCATTGTAGCTATGCGTGCCAAATTTGGTTGAAATCGATTCAGATTTAGATATAGCTCCCATATATATCTTTCGCCCGATATGCACTTATATGGGTCCAGAAGCCAAAGTTTTATCCCGATTGCACAAGGAGTACAATTGGTAGTATAGTCATGTGTGCCAAATTTGATTGAAATCGGTTCAGATTTAGATATAGCTTCCATATATATTTTTCGCTCGATATGGACTTATATGGCCCCAGAAGCCAGAGTTTTGGCCCAATTTGGTTGAAATTTTGCACTATATAGTCATGTGTGCCAATTTTGATTGAAATCAGTTCAGATTTAGATATAGCTCATAAAAAATCATAAAAACATATATATATATATGTTTTTATGATTTGGACAAAAATGGTCAATATACCAACATTTTCCTTGTTAAATCGCCACTGCTTAGCCGAAAAGTTGTAAAAATGACTCTAATTTTCCTAAACTTCTAATAAATATATATCGAGCGATAAATCATAAATAAACTTTTGCAAAGTTTCCTTAAAATTGCTTCAGATTGAAATGTTTCCCATATTTTTTACTAAAATTGTGTTCCACCCTAGTGCATTAGCCAACTTAAATTTTGAGTCTATAGATTTTGTAAAAGTCTATCAAATTCTGTCCAAATCGAGTGATATTTAAATGTATGTATTTGGGACAAACCTTTATATATAGCACCCAACGGATGTGATATGGTATCGAAAATTTAGATCTACAAAGTGGTGCAGGGTATAATATAGTCGGCCCCGCCGGACTTTAGACTTTCCTTACTTGTTATACCCTGCTCCACACTGTGGAACAGGGTATTATAAGTTAGTGCATATGTTTGCAACACCCAGAAGGAGACGAGATAGACACATGGTGTCTTTGGCAAAAATGCTCAGGGTGGGTTCCTGAGTCGATATAGCGATATCGGTTCAGTTTCCATATAGCTCCCATATATATATTTCGCCCGATATGGACTTATATGGCCCCAGAAGCCAGAGTTTTACCCTAATTTGCTTAAAATTTTGCACAAGAAGAACAATTAGTACTATAGTCAAGTGTGCCAAATTTTATTGAAATCGGTTCAGATTTAGATATAGCTCCCATATATATCTTTCGCCCGATATGCACTAATATGGACCCAGCAGCCAGAGTTTTATGCCGATTTGCTTGAAATTTTGTATTAGCATAACACTTAGTCGTATAGTCAAGTGTGCAAAATTTGATTTAAATCGGTTCAGATTTAGATATAGCTCCCATATATATCTTTCGCCCGATATGGACTAATATGGTCCTAAAAGCTAGAGTTTTGACCCAATTTGGTTGAAATTTTGCACAGGGAGTAGATTTAGCATTCTAGCTATGCGTGCCAAATTTGGTTGAAATCGATTCAGATTTAGATATATCTCCCATATGTAGCTTTCGCCCGATTTACACTCATATGACCACAGAGGCCAATTTTTGGTCCGATTTAGTTGAAATTTTGCACAGGGAGTAGAATTAGCATTGTAGCTATGCGTGCCAAATTTGGTTGAAATCGGTTCAGATTTAGATATAGCTCACATATATATGTTTTTCTGATTTCGACAAAAATGGTCAAAATACCAACATTTTCCTTGGTAAATCGCCACTGCTTAGTCGAAAAGTTGTACAAATGACTCTAATTTTCCTAAACTTCTAATACATATATATCGAGCGATAAATCATAAATAAAAGTTTGTGAAGTTTCCTTAAAATAGCTTCATATTTAAATCTTTCCCATATTTTTTTTACTATCTTTGTGTTTCACCCTAGTGCATTAGCCGACTTAAATTTTGAGTCTATAGAATTTGTAGAAGTCTATCAAATTCTGTCCAGATCGAATGATATCTAAATGTATGTATTTGGGACAAACCTTTATATATAGCCCCCAACACATTTGACGGATGTGATATGGTATCGAAAGTTTAGATCTACAAAGTGGTGCAGGGTATAATATAGTCGGCCCCGCCCGACTTTAGACTTTCCTTACTTGTTTTTTACTAACATTGTGTTCCAACCTAGTGCATTAGCCGACTTAAATTTTGAGTCTATAGATTTTGTAGAAGTCTATCAAATTCTGTCCAGATCGAGTGATATTTAAGTGTATGTATTTGGGACAAACCTTTATATATAGCACCCAACGGATGTGATATGGTATCGAAAATTTAGATCTACAAAGTGGTGCAGGGTATAATATAGTCGGCCCCGCCCTTACTTGTTTTTATCTAACATAGACTCCATATGGACTAACATACAATTTAGAAGACAATGTTAAGAATGTTTAAGAGACCTTGCCATCGGTAACTGTTACCACGAACCAAGGAATTCGATTGTGGATGGCAGTCTTTACTAGAACGCAGTCCATGGTGTAGGGTACATAAGATACGGTCTGCCCTATTTACTTGTTGGAAGCTCTTTTTTCACTAGGTCCTTTATAACCAAATACAATTCTCTCTTACAAACTACAGTTCAGCATTAATAGTAAATTATAATATTTTGTTTTCTCTTTATATTTGCAGGACATATTCAAAATACATGTAATGAAGGTAAGTAGATAAATTTATTCTTCTTTGTTTTGATTAACCAAAGTCATGCCAATATGAACTCATCAAGGTGAATTAAAATTTTTTGGCAAATATTTAAATTACTTTCCATGGATATCTTCAACGACACGCTTGCCTATCCATGTATTCTTTATAATCGTACATTAGATCTGTCTGTCAGTTATTTGTTATTCGATTCATCATACACGCGAGTTATGGTCCATTTGTAGCGTTTTTGCTCATGGTAGTTGTTGTTGTTGTGAATGCCTCATTAGCTTTTCTATGCCAATTGATTTTTACGATCGATCGTAAATTCTTCATCTCGTAGTGATCGTAAAATAATTTGTAAATGATGAAAATATTTATTTATTTATTTTTTGCACTGTTTGTAATCGAATGCATCATAACATAGATAATGAAAGAGGGACTCAAGAGGTTTCTCAATCAATTGTTCATTTTCTATAAGAATTTACCATTCTTATAGAATTTACCATTCTATAGAAAATGCAAATTGTTTGGAATAAAATTTCGTATTCGTGCGAATATCAAATAATTTTTACGTACAATAGTTTATATAAGAAACGGTAAGGAGCTATTTGATCAGCGGCCCACATTTTTGTAATATAGCATTTTCATTCAGATTTTTGAAAGTAAAATAGAAAATAAAGACAAAATCTTTGGAAGTGGGCATCGACGATTTTCAGCGTAAGTCAACAATTAAAGCAAATGGGCCATATCGGGCCATTTTTAGATAACATGGAAGACCGTAAATTCTATACCATCCGGTTTAAATTCAGCATATACTCCCACCATATTATAATATTTGGAATCGAAAGGAGTTTATTTTTCTTATAGCGAAAGAAATCGAGGTACTCTCGAACTTAACCCTCTAATGCCCCAATTTTTTGCCAGCTGATTAAATTTTCAATGTTAACGACACAAAAGCAAGAGAACTAAGCAAGAAAAATGTATACGGTAAAATTCAGCATATGCTGCAAAGCCTCTTGAATAGTTTCGAATAAATTTTCTTTTTATTTTGCCCATTTTTGTTGTCTTAAGGTGTGTTTCACTAAAAGCTTCCTTATTAAATGAAATGGGCGTTAGAGGGTTAAATCCAATTTTGATTTGAAATTATGGAGGATAATGTCGATAGACATTGCCGGTATGCCGACAATGAAATGGGTTTCGCAATTATATTTGAAGAGAAAAATAATATGACTGGATCTGATAGTATTACTGCATACACAAAAAAAAGTTTTTTCTCATTCTATCACGAAATTAATTGATCCACATAATTTTTTTATTGAAATGTCTTCAATCACAGAAATGATAGTATCAATTAAAAAATTAATTCATTCAATTAAAAAATTAATTGATATTATTAATTTTTGGGATTGATTTTTGTTTCAATTAAAAAAAATTTTGAATTAATTAAATATTTAATAGAATATTTTTATACCCTGCGCCACACTGTGGAACAGGGTATTATAAGTTAGTGTATATGTTTGTAACACCCCGAAGGAGACGATGTAGACACATGGTGTCTTTGGCAATAATGCTCAGGGTGGGTCCCTGAGTCGATATAACCATGTCCGTCTGTCCGTCCGTCCGTCCGTCCGTCTGTCTGTGAACACATTTTTGTGATCAAATCTAGGTCGCAATTTAAGTCCAATCGCCTTCAAATTTGGCACATGATCCTAGTTTGGGTCAGAATAGAACCCTATTGATTTTGGAAGAAATCGGTTCAGGTTTAGATATAGCTCCCATATATATCTTTCGCCCGATATGGACTAATATGGCCCCAGAAGCAAGATTTTTGGCCGAATTTGGTTGAAATTTTGCACTAGGAGTACAATTAGTAGTATAGTCAAGTGTGCCAAATTTGATTGAAATCGGTGCAGATTTAGATATAGCTCCCATATATATCTTTCGTCCGATATGGACTAATATGGTCCTAAAAGTCAGAGTTTTAGCCCAATTTGGTTGAAATTTTGCACAGGGAGTAGATTTAGCATTGTAGCTATGCGTGCCAAATTTGGTTGAAATCGATTCAGATTTAGATATAGCTCCCATATATATCTTTCGCCCGATTTACACTCATATGACCACAGAGACCATTTTTTTGCTCCGATTTAGTTGAAATTTTGCACAGGGACTAGAATTAGCATTGTAGCTATGCGTGCCAAATTTGGTTGAAATCAGCTCAGATTTAGGCGAAAGCTATATATCTCCCATATATAGCTTTCGCCCGATTTACACTCATATGACCACAGAGGCCTTTTTTTTGCTCCGATTTAGTTGAAATTTTGCACAGGGAGTAGAATTAGCATTGTAGCTATGCGTGCCAAATTTGGTTGAAATCGGTTCAGATTTAGATATATCTCCAATATAGCCACCATGGTGCAATGGTTAGCATGCCCGCCTTGCTTACACAAAGCCGTGGGTTCGATTCCTGCTACGACCGAACACCAAAAAGTTTTTCAGCGATTGACACTCATATGACCACAGTGGCCAATTTTTAACTCCGATTTAGTTGAAATTTTGCACAGGGAGTAGAACTAGCATTGTAGCTATGCGTGTCAAATTTGTTTAAAATCGGTTCAGATTTAGATATAGCTCCCATATATATGTTTTTCTGATTTCGACAAAAATGGCCAAAATACCAAAATTTTCCTTGTAAAATCGCCACTGCTTAGTCGAAAAGTTGTAAAAATGACTCAAATTTTTCTAAACTTCTAATACATATATATCGACGAATAATCATAAATAAACTTTTGCGAAATTTCCTTAAAATTGCTTCAGATTTAAATGTTTCCCATATTTTTTTACTAACATTGTGTTCCACCCTAGTGCATTAGCCGACTTAAATTTTGAGTCTATAGATTTTGTAGAAGTCTATCAAATTCTGTCCAGATCGAGTGATATTTAAATGTATGTATTTGGGACAAACCTTTATAAATAGCCCCCAACACATTTGACGGATGTGATATGGTATCGAAAATTTATATCTACAAAGTGGTGCATGGTATAATATAGTCGGCCCCGCCCGACTATAGACTTTCCTTACTTGTTTTTTTTTTTTAATTTTAATACCATCTTTAGTGGCATTTTGTGAACTTGTAATAAAAAAGTATATCTCTGATTTGCTGGATGACTGTGTTTAGTAGAACTTTGGAGGGTACATAAGATTCGGCCTGGCCAAACTTTCTGCCACATATATACTTGTTTTTCTAAATACAATGTTGTGTCCACTTGTGGTAGTAAAATCGTTAAAATTTCATTAGAAAAACATGGTTGAGTAGTGACACAATTCTCCATGACTAAGTAGGAAAAGACTAGACATAGGCCAAACGCATAAAATTGAGTGGTATTTTCATTTGATGTTTGTGATGTTTTTCTAGGTAAATTTCATTCATGAAAATTCAAACGAATATATGGAGCATATTGGCAAAAAGCAAAAAAAAACGAACATTCCTCCAGACGTTATGTCTCGCCGACTTTGTTTATATTACCTCAGGTTTTTGTTAGTGTAAAATTAGCATCAAACAACAAAATTCAATTTCAAAAACAATTCGAAATGTTTCCTTTTATGATTATGTTGTCTGCTTTGCTACAAGTGTAGACATCATTTGGTCAAAATAAAAAAAATAACAAAAATACAGGAGTAAACATATAAATAAAAATCTCAATATGGTACAACCATTTCAAATATTTTGTGGTTTTCATTGAAAAGCCAAATAAATTAATGATCATTTCATGGCCTAAAAAATGCCACCCAAGTGATAGCATCGTGAAAACAAAATAAATTTTTCCCCAATTGACTTCTGTGTTTGCTAATTTCTCATATTTTTTCATAGTAGATAAATGTTGCATAGCTTATTTTTCTTTCATTCAATATTTCATATATGCTGATCCTAAATAATCCAAACAATCCAATTTTAATAGACTTGAAATTTATTTACACGTTGCAAATTATTTTCATTGGCATATGATTTAAGGTATGATTTTCCATACTCTTCAAAGTGCCGACAGATGGTATTTGCAATGAATCGGAAAATGTAATTTCAAATATCGAGAAGATGATTTGTAAATATATATATATATATATATATATATATATATATATATATATATATATATATATATATATATATATATATATATATATATATATATATATATATATATATATATATATATATATATATATATATATATATATATATATATATATATATATATATATATATATATATATATATATATATATATATATATATATATATATATATATATATATATATATATATATATATATATATATATATATATATATATATATATATATATATATATATATATATTAACTTTGTCATTCCGTTTGTAACACATCGAAATATTGCTCTAAGACCCCATAAAGTGTATATATTCTGGGTCGTGGTGAAATTCTGAGTCTATCTAAGCATGTCCGTCCGTCCATCCGTCTGTTCAAATCGCGCCAACTTCCGAACGAAACAAGCTATCGACTTAAAACTTGGCATAAGTAGTTCGGATCATAATTATATATAGCCCCCATATAAATCTATTCCCAGACTTGAACTCTGAAGCCCTTGGAGGAGCACAATTTATCCGATCCCGTTGAAATTTTGTAAGTGGTGTTAGTATATGGTCTCTAATAACCAAGCAAAAATTGGTCCATATCGTTCCATAATTATATATAGCCTCCATATAAACCGATCCCCAAATTTGACCTCCGGAACATCTTGGAGGAGAAAATTCACCCGATTCGGTTGAAATTTGGAACGTGGTGTTAGTATATGGCAGCTAATAACCATCCATATCGGTCTATAGTTATATATAGCCGATCCCCAATCACACAAAAATTGGTCCATATAGGTTCATAATCATGGTTGCTCACTCGAGCCAAAAATAATCTACCAAAATTTTATTTCTATAGAAAATTTTGTCAAAATTTTATTCCTATAGAAAATTTTGTCAAATTTTATTTCTATAGAAAATTTTGGCAAAATTTTAGTTGTATGGAAAATTTTGTTAAAATTTTATTTCTATAGAAAATTTTGTCAAAATTTTATTTCCATAGAAAATTTTGTCAAAATTTTATTTCTATAGAAAATTTTGTCAAAATTTTACATCTATAGAAAATGTTGTCAAAATTTTATTTCTATGGAAAATTTTCTTCAAATTTTATTTCTATAGAAAATTTAGTCCAAGTTTTAAATTTTGTCAAAATTTTATTTCTATAGAAACTTTTGTCAAAATTTTATTCCTATAGAAAATTTTGTCAAATTTTATTTCTATAGAAAATTTTGGCAAAATTTTATTCCTATAGAAAATTTTGTCAAAATGTTAATTCTATAGAGAATGTTGTCAAAAATTTAAAACTTTCGAAAATTTTGTCAAAATTTTATTTCTATGGAAAATTTTGTCAAAATTTTATTTCTATAGAAAATTTTGTCAAAATTTTATTTCTATAGAAAATTTTGTCAACATTTTAGTTCTATAGAAAATTTTGTCAAAATTTTATTTCTATAGAAAATTTTGTCAAAATTTTACGTCTATAGAAAATTTTCTCAAAATTTTATTTCTATAGAAAATTTTGTTCAAATTTTATTTCTATAGAAAATTTTGTTCAAATTTTATTTTGTCAAAATTTTATTTCTATAGAAACTTTTGCCAAAATTTTATTTCTGTAGAAAATTTTGTCAAACTTAATTATATATGTATTTAGTCGTCCTTTTTTAGTTTAATATATACCACGTATATATTACCTTGCAATTTAGAAGACGGTGTTGAAAGTTTTAGGATACCTTGCCATCGGCAAGTTTTATCGCAATCCAAGTAATTCGATTGTGAATGACAGTCTTCAGTAGAAGTTTCTACGCAATCCATGGTGAAGGGTACATAAGCTTCGGCCTGGCCGAACTTACGGCCGTATATACTTTATTTGGGAGCTATATATTATTATGGACTGATAGGAACCAATTCCTTCATGGTTGTTGGATACCCTATACTAACATCACGTACCAAATTTCAACCGAATGGGAAGAATTTTGCTCTTCCAAGGTGCTCCGGAGGACAAATCTGGGGATCGGTTTATATGGGGCCTATATATAATTATGGACCGATATCGACCAATTTTTGCATGGGTGTTTGAGGCCATATATTAACATCACGTACCAAATTTCTACTGATTAGAGGCTCCGCAAGCCAAATCGGGGGATCGGTTTATATGGGGGCTATATAAATTATGGACCGATGTGAACCAATTTTTGCACGGTTGTTAGAGACCATATACTAACACCATGTACCAAATTTCAGCCGGATCGGATGAAATTTGCTTCTCTTAGAGGCTCCGCAAGCCAAATCGGGAGATCGGTTTATATGGCGGCTATATATAATTATGGACCGATATGGACCAATTTTTGCTTGGTTGTTAGAGACCATATACTAACACCTTGTACCAAATTTCAGCCGGATCAGATGAAATTTGCTTCTCTTAGAGGCCTCGCAAGCCAAATTTGGGGGTCCGTTTATATGGGGGCTATACGTAAAAGTGGACCGATATGGCCCATTTGCAATACCTTCCGACCTACATCAATAACAACTACTTGTGCCAAGTTTCAAGTCGATAGCTTGTTTCGTTCGGAAGTTAGCGTGATTTCAACAGACGGACGGACGAACGGACATGCTCAGATCGACTCAGAATTTCACCACGACCCAGAATATATATACTTTATGGGGTCTTAGAGCAATATTTCGATGTGTTACAAACGGAATGACAAAGTTAATATACCCCCCATCCTATGGTGGAGGGTATAAAAAAAAATATTTTGAAGTTTTTAATCAAATGGTTTTAGTATGAAAAAAAATGTTTTTTATCTTCGAATGAATGAACGATTTTTTTGGGTGTAAGAATACCCTTGAATTGTAAATGTGTCGAATTTATATATCCCAGTAAAAATCTCATCGCCAAAAAAGTAATGGAAATGTTCTTTTTGGAACCGGAAGTGGTACCAAATTGACGCAGAAGCCATGAATTTAACATGGGCTTGTCATAGGACGGATATCCAACATTCCAACAGCCGCTGCACTGAATTTGTATCACTTCTTAACGTGTGAGGTGAATTCAGTGTTTTGTATTTAAATTAATAACTTTTGTGATATTTTGACAAATAAATAATTTTTAAAATTTTTTGTCATCAAATATTTTCAAAAATTCGCAATTTTTCTAGAAAGGATTTAACATTTTTTCGGCTAGGTTTAAATAATTTGTACCATTTTATTAATTATTAATATGTTTTTAATCTATTTGGAACAAGTAAAAATAAATTTCCCTTTAAAAATGTGAAAAAAGCGGGTTATAAAAAATTGACTCAAATGAACTTCCTGTGCAGTTAAAATAAAGAACATCTTTGGGGGAGCATTTTTGAAAGTTATTTTAAAGTTGTAACTTGAGAAGAACTTCCAAATTTTTTTGCTGGGATGTTTTAACCATTTTAGCTTGCACCAACAATTGAAAATTGCTACTTCTACAAAAAGGGAAAACGTACAATGGACTTATACAAAATTTTCCCAAAATTGTATTCCTATGACAAATTTTATATCTATACATTTTATTTCTATTACAACCCAGCAAAAAAAGCGTCGCCAAAAAAGTAATGAAAATATTCTTTTTGGATCCGGAAGTGGTGAAAAATTGACGCAGAAGCGATGAATTTAACATGGGCTTGTCATAGGACGGAAGTCCTTCATTCCAACAGCCGTTGCACTGAAGTTGCATCACTTTTTTAGGTGTGATCCGAATTCAATGTTTTGGATGTAAATTATATTTTTTGATAATTTTTTATGTATTCTAACGCAAAATGATTTGATGATTTAAATGATTTGTACCATTTTTTTGAATTCTTACTCTGTTTTTAACCTATTTGAAACAACAAAATTGAAATTACCCATGAAAAGTTTGAAAAAAAAAACAAGTTATAAAAAATTGAATTAAAAGAACTTCCTAGGTAGTTAATATAAAGAACATCATGGGGAGTGCATCTTCTGGAAGTGTTTTTTTAAGTTGTGTCTTTGGAAGAACTTCCAAATTTTTTTGCTGGGAAATTTTGTCAAAATTTTATTTTTATAGAAATTTTTTTTCAAAATTTTATTTCTACTGAAAATTTGGTCAAAATTTTATTTCTATAGCTATTTTTCTCGAAATTTTATTTCTATAGCAAATTTTCTCAAAATTTTGTTTCTATAGAAAATTTTCTCAAAATTTTATTTTTATAGAAAATTTTGCCAAAAAAAATTTCCTGTAGAAAATCTTTTAAAAATTTTATTCTTATAGAAAATGTTGTTAATATTTTATTTCTATAAAAAATTTCTCATAATTTTATTTCTAATGAAATTTGTTTCAAAATTTTATTTCTATAAATAAATTGGTCAACATTTAACGTCTATCAAACAAATTTTGTCAAAATTTTATTTCTGTAAAAAATTGGTCAACATTTTATTTCTATTGAAAATGTTCTCAAAATTTTATTTCTATAGAAAATTTGGTCAAAATTTTATATCTATAGCAAATAGTCTCGTTTGACATTCAATTTCTATTTTTGTTGTTTACAGCAACAAACAATCATCTCGCCCAAGAATTAGAATTAAAACGTGAACATTTGTGTTCGAATATTTTTACAACATTCGAAGTGGATTAAGTCAAAAACAGTCCATTAATGTATTTAATTAAATTTTTGTGGTGAAGCTCCGTCAATGACCAGAATGGTATGGGGAATTCAATGGAAGTCGTAGTTCACTCCAAGATGCATTTCGTGAAGATCGCTCAAAATTAGTTGTTGTTCCGAAAACCATTGATCCTGTGCGCCAACTTATAGTGCAAGAAAAATACTCCGTTACTACTTTAAATAATTACCCCATCTTATTTGAAATTACAACCAGTTAAGGCACAATTATTTACTATATCTTTTAAAATGTATCACAAAAATCTTCTTTTTAAAATTTGATGAATAGTCTTCTACTTCCGAAAATACCCAAAATACGTTTCTCTCAGGAGGATAGCAACGCTTTTTCCTTATATATGTCAATGCTTCGGTTGATGTAATGACAACCTTAAGAAACTCTCAACAGCTGGGATTTATCTTAAGCTTTGTCAATAGCATTTTGTTTTACCAAATCATTCATTTTATATGGTTCTCAATCATTTAAGTTCATGATTTTTTGTATTGCATATAGAAATGTCTCTTATCAAATAAAAAAGGAATGAAACATTGTAAAATGTTGCCTGTGTAGTTATTGCATAAATATTTAGATTAACCCAAAGTGATGTCAACCACATGGATTTGACTATGAAATGAGAAAAGAAAACACACGAAATCTCATACTGTGCCCCTCATTTCTGTTTGAGAAGACAAACTGTAAAATCAACATTGATACGTGTACGTACTGTAAGAGGTCCAATATAAATAAGAGGAACAACTAAAAAATGCACTCACTCAGTCACTTGGTCCGTCATTCGGTTTTAAAACTGCTTTGCTTTGTATTTTGTAAATGGTTTGCATATGGTGTATTGTGACGGTATGACAAAAATGTCGCGTAATTTCATTTTATTTGCTCTGAACATTGTCACACGCTCAACTGTTTACATGACGTAATAGCCTTATTACAAAATAAGATTGATTAATTTTCTTACACTGCGACAGCAATGCGAGTTTGGAGTCCTTGTTGAGAATACAGTAATGAAGGACCCTAACTAACCTAAAAACAAATGCCTAAAAAACAAAATATTATTTAAATAGTCCTAAATGTTATTTCTAAAGAAAATTTTGTCATAATTTTATTTTTATAAAAAATTACGTTCAATCAATTTTTATTTCTACAGAAATCAAAATTTCATTTCTATAGAAAATTTTGCCATTTTATCACTATAGACAGTTTTTTTGTCAATATTTTACTTGTATACAAGGTTGTATCATCATGCTACTTCAACAGAAAATTCTTTCAAAATTGTATTTCAATGGAAAATTTTGTTTAAATATTATTTCAACAGAAAATTTTCCAACATTGTATTTCAACAGATTTTTCTTTCTAAATTTTATTTCTTTTGAAATTTTGTCAAAATTTTATTTCTTTTGAAATGTTGTCAAAATTTTATTTCTTTTGAAATTTTGTCAAAATTTTATTTCTATGGAAAATTTTGTCAAAATTTTATTTCTATGGAAAATTTTATCAAAATTTTTTTCTTTTGAAATTTTGTCAAAATTTTATTTCTTTAGAAATTTTGTCAAAATTTTATTTCTATGAAAATTTTGCCATTTTATCACTACAGACAGTTTGTATTTCTATGGAAAATTTTGTCTAAATATTATTTCAACAAAAAATTTTCCAACATTTTATTTCAACAGATTGTTTTTCTAAATTTTATTTCTTTTGAAATTGTGTCAAAATTTTATTTCTTCTGAAATTTTGTCAAAATTTTATTTCTATTAAAATTTTGTCAAAATTTTATTTATTTTGAAATTTTGTCAAAATTTTATTTCTTTTGAAATTTTGTCAAAATTTTATTTCTTTTGAAATTTTGTCAAAATTTTTTTCTTTTGAAATTTTGTCAAAATTCTGTAGAAAAAATTTCCAACATTTTATTTCAACTGATTTTTATACCTTTCACCATAGGATGGGTGGGATATTAACTTTGTCATTCCGTTTGTAACACATGGAAATATTGCTCGAAGACGCCATAAAGTATACATTCTGGGTCATGGTGAAATTCTGAGTCGATCTACGAGTAAGCATGTCTGTCCGTCCGTCTGTTGAAATCACGCTAACTTCCGAACGAAACAAGCTATCGACTTGAAACTTAGCACAAGTAATTATTATAGATGTGTGTCGGACGGAATTGCAAATGGGTCATATTGGTTCACTTTTACGTATAGCCCCCATATAAACGAACCCCCCCCCCCCCAAGATATGGCTTGCAAAGCCTCTAGAGAATTATATATCATCCGATCTGTCTGAAATTTGGTACCTGGCGTTAGTATATGGTCTCTGACAGCCATGCACAAATTGGTCAACATCGGTCCATAATTATATATAGCCCCCATATAAACCGATGCCCAGATTTGGCTTGCGAAACCTCTAAGAGAAGCATATTTCATCCGATTTGGCTGAAATTCGGTACATGGTGTTAGTATATGGTCTCCAAAAACTAAGCAAAAATTGGTTTATATCGGTCTATGATTACATATAGCCCCCATATAAACCGATCCCCAGATTTGGCTTGCGAAGCCTCTAAGAGAAGCATATTTCATCCGATCTGGCTGAAATTTGGTACATGGTGTTGATATATGGTCTCTAACAACCATGCAGGAACAAGGTACATATCGGTCCATAATTATATAGCCCCCATATCAACAGATCTCCAAATTTGGCTTGCGGAACCTCTAAGAGAAGCAAATTTCATCCGATCCGGTTGAAACTTAGTACGTGGTGTTAGTATATAGTCTCTAACAACCATGAAAAAATTGGTCCATATCGGTTCATCTGAGGGCTATATATAACTATAGATCTGAGGGCTATATATAACTATAGACCGATATGGACCTAGTTAGGCATGGTTGTTAACGGCCATATACTAGCACAATGTACCAATTTCAACTGACTCGGATGAAATTTGCTCCTCCAGAGCCTCCAAAACCAAATCTCGGGATCGGTTTATATGGGGGCTATATATGATTATGGACTGATAAGGACCACTTTTAGCATGTTTGTTAAATATCATATACTACAACCACGTACCAAATTTCAACCAGATCGGATGAATTTTGCTTCTCCAAAAGGCACCGGAGGTCAAATCTGGGGATCGATTTATATGAGAGCTATATATAATTATGGACTGATAGGAATCAAATCCTGCATGGCTGTTGGATACCACATACCAACAACACGTACACAGAGAATACGGATTGGTTGTGATAACCGAATTTACTGCCAACCTCCTTTTGGCAGTTGTATCACCCGAATGATTCGGTCGACACAACTAATATCACATATTGTGTTGGTTGGGTCTGCCGACGACATTGATTGTGTTTACCTTCATAATTCGGTTGTGTTGCCCAACCTTGATAATAGTCATGGCCGAATTAAAAATCAATTCCTTTCCAGTTAAATATTTTATTATATTTAAATATGTTTATATTGCTACAAATTGTTCTAAATACAAGATTTTGCATATCAAAATAATAGCCTACCACAAGTGTATATCTCCACTCATATCTTAAAAAAATGAAAGGGAAACATGTGTTTTCGAGGTTTCGATCTGGAAGAATTTACGCGTAGAATTGCTGGCAACTTCAGTTCCTTTTATTTTGTGTTAAATTTCCACGATGTTGTATTCTATATTTTTAACGTATGTGGTGTTGGCACATTCCTCGAAACTAATAAAAAAATAATATTACATTACATTAATAAGGATTAATATTTGCTCAAAACCATTTCACCATTTGCGTTCTTTTTCCCGAATTTCCTTATTTCATAACAAATTATCCTGGTTTTCCAGCTCTTCACAAGAATAAAATAAGTTTTCAATTTGATTTGTGAATTCTTTTGACATTTGATAGAATTTCAAATAATATTCGGGCTTCACAACCGAATGTAAAAATGTACTTACAAATTCTATTCCCACCATCAACAGTTGGTGCTCATTACTGAATAATGGCTTGATTAACTACTTCATGCCAGTTGTGATAATCATTGGAGTATTTTTTTATTGTAGACCAATAGTGTTGGTTGACACAACCATGTACTCTGACTAGAAACTATCTTTCCGTCCGAAGCACTTTCAATCGTTCTACGGAAAAGTATACTTATTGCAAATACTGATTTTTTGGTGACCCAAATGAAAATGGGTTAGAAGAACGAACTTTTTACTGCTACAATGGAATTCCAACCAAACTGTTTTCTGTGTGTACCAAATTTCAACAGAATGGGAAGAATTTTGCTTCTCCAAAAGGCACCGGAGGTCAAATCTGGGGATCGGTTTATATGGGGCCTATATATAATTATGGACCGATATCGACCAATTTTTGCATGGGTGTTTGAGGCAATATATTAACACCACGTACCAAATTTCAACTGAATCAGATGAATTTTGGTCTTCCAAGAGGCTCCGGAGGTTAAATCTGGTGATCGGTTTATATGGGGACTATATATAATTATGGACCGATGTGGACCAATTTTTGCATGGGCATTAGAGACCATATACTAACACCATGTACCAAATTTCAGCCGGATCGGATGAAATTTGCTTCTCTTAGAGGCTCCGCAAGCCAAATCGGGGGATCGGTTTATATGGGGGCTATATGTAATTATGGACCGATGTGGACCAATTTTGGCGTGGTTGTTAGAGATTATATACTAACACCATGTACCTAATTTCAGCCACATCGGATGAAATTAGTTTCTCATAGAGCAATCGCAAGCCAAATTTGGGGGTCCGTTTATATGCGGGCTATACGTAAAAGTAGACAGATATGGCCCATTTGCAATACCATCCGACCTACATCACTAACAACTACTTGTGCCAAGTTTCAAGTCGACAGCTTGTTTCGTTCGGAAGTTTGCGTGATTTCAACAGACGGACGGCCCATGTTTTGGTATAGCCCCCATATAGACCTATCTCCCGATTTTACTTCTTGGGCTTCTAAAATCCGCAGTTTTTATTCAATTTACCTGAAATTGGAAATCTAGAGGTATTTTAGGACCATAAAGAGGTATGCCGAAGATGGTGAGTATCGGTCCAGGTTTTGGTACGGTCCCCATATGAACCGGTTTCTTGATTTGGGGCCTTGGGCTTATAGCCCCGTATAGACCGAGTTCTCGATTTTACTTCCTGGGCTTCTAGAATTCGTAGTTTTTACCCAATTTGTCTGAAATTTGAATTTTAGAGGTATTTGAGGAACATTAAGAGGTGTGTCGAAAATTGTGAGTATAGGCCCCATATCCCATATAGACCTAACTCCCGAATTTGTTTCTTTCGATAAAAACTAGAATCTGTAGTTTTTATCCACTTTGCCTGAAAATGTAAATATGCTGGTATTTTAGAACCTCACATATTTGTATCGCATTTATTTTCACCAGTCCATTATGTGAGACATTGATCGATCGACCGATTTCACTTCTTGAGGGTATAGCAGGAGCACTGATCATAAAAGTAGCTTGAAACTGAAAGTAAAATTTACAGATTTTACTCCTCGTTATCATTTAAATAATGGCGGTAAAAATCTACAGATTTAAGATTTCAAAACAAGGCTTTATTTCATCATTTACGCGATATGTTTATAATTTCTCTAAAACTCAAACAAAATTGGTTCTTAGAAATCCAGAATCTGATCTAGTCTTCACAGGTAGAATCTTTAAATTTATCTTCGGGAAGTGTACTGGTTGAACTGCTCTGCTTGGGGAAATATCTGTCATCAAAGCCCCTGAAATTCTATAAATTATCAAGTAATCCGCTACGTCGAAGAGTTTTCAAAGTAAACTATTATATCTGATTCATGGTGGTGGGTATGTAAGATTCGGCCCGGCCGAACTTACTACTGTATATACTGGTTTGCTTTCCAATCCTCTCAATTTCATGTCTTTAAGGTAGCTTTTCAATCAGCATTTCTGTAAACGAAAGGTGGAACTGAAAAGGGTTAACTTTTAAATAAAGGATATGACCATCTTGTCGTCTATTTACCTTATGTTACATTTTTTAAAGTATCATAAACAACAGGATATTAAAGACTACCTCCATCCATATCCACCACAACAAAAAAAATTCCTCAGTCCCTCAAAGGCAGTTTAACCTCCAACTCCCCCTGCGAAAATGAAAAGTCTACAGGATAACATATCAAAAATAATAAACAAATTTTACCTTTCATAATAAATTGCAGCTGTGCTCACAATCCATTCCATTTGGTTTGATCCAATCACCCACCACCATCACAATCACCAACGGCCACTACCATAATCAAAGTCGCCCAGTCGTCCAGCCAATATGCCTATGGAAAATATTGACCATTGTATGAGATGTGTTGTACCTTTCCATAAACTTTACATAACAATCTGATGTTGCCGTAGATGATGATGGTGATGAGGCTGCTGCTCCGTCTGCCTTTGTTGTCGTAGCTCTTTCTTATATATTTGCAATTCTTTTGTTGTTGCTGTCGCCTTGTCCTTTCATTTGGTCCATATTGAGGCCTAAATAAATAAAAAAATATGTTTATAAGCAAAAATATTAAAGAATAGCAACAGCAACAATAGTTTCGTTCCATCTTTCGAATATTTTATGTGAATAATTTTCGCTTCGAAGATTCCATCCACCACCCCACACCCATAAAAGGTTTGAGGCTTTAGACAAATGCTTTTTGTGCTGACCAAAAACCAAAGAAAACTTTGTGCATAGAAAATAAAATGTCTTAAAATATCACTTTGTGATGGAGTGAGAAGAAGAGGAGGAGGTGGTGGAGTGCGTGTGGGGCGTTTATCCATATACTTGAAGAAAAATCCCCCTTAAGACATTAAGGTTGGTTATGTTCTTTTTTCCGATTGTCTCACCCATTATCATTGCCATCATTCCCTTCGATGGTCACTTTTTCCACCTCATAGTCACCGTTGTCCTTTATATGAGATAAGGGACATTCAGACGGCTACATACGCATACATATGCAGTCACCCACACATATCGGTGTTGTTATAATAAAATGTCCATATTTATCCTCAGATCAAATTATGAATTTCTTAAACGACCAACCAACAAGGTGTTCATCTAACAAGAGGGCTTTCGTAAATGGATTCACACACAAAGAATCCAGAATGTTAACACATATGGGTCATTGCAAAATAACAGTTCAATATGATGATAACGGAGATACCAGAGACAAATATGAGAACTGTGCAGGATATCGAACAAACCGTGGAGCGGATTACAAAGGCCTTCAACATCTCACTCGATAATATGAGAAAATTTCGCAGAAAGATCTTGAACAGGGTAAAGACCCCCAGAGATCCGTAGGATTCGGACCACAGCTATCACAGTTGGTAGAATTCTACAAAAAATTAGTACTGGATTAGAAGAATTCTTGATATTTTGGTAGATTTTGCACAATATAACTTTCCAACTAAGAGGTAATTCATAAACAAAATAAAATTTTGAAAAAATTTTCTATAGAAATAAAATTTTGGCAAAATTTTCTATAGAAATAAATTTTGGCAAAATTTTGTATAGAAATAAATTTGTGACAAAATTTTCTATAGAAATAAAATTTTGAAAAAATTTTTAATAGAAATAAAATTTTGACAAAATTTTTAATAGAAATAAAATTTTGACAAAGATTTCTGGAGAAATAAATTTTTTTACACAATTTTATATAGATATAAAATTTTGGCAAAATTTTGAATAGAAATAAAATTTTGACAAAATTTTCTATAGAAATAAAATTGTGACAAAATTTTCTATAGAAATAAAATTTTGACAAAATTTTCTATAGAAATAAAATTTTGGCAAAATTTTCTATAGAAATAAAATTTTGGCAAAATTTTCTATAGAAATAAATTTTTGACAAAATTTTCTATAGAAATAAAATTTTGACAAAATTGTTTATAGTAATAAAATTTTGGCAAAATTTTCTATAGAAATAAAATTTGGACAAAATTTTCTATAGAAGTAAAATTTGGACAAAATTTTCTATAGAAATAAAATTTTGGCAAAATTTTCTATAGAAATAAATTTTGGCAAAATTTTGAATAGAAAGAAATAAAATTTTGACAAAATTTTCTATAGAAATAAAATTGTGACAAAATTTTCTATAGAAATAAAATTGTGACAAAATTTTCTATAGAAATAAAATTTTGACAAATTTTTCTATACAAATAAAATTGTGACAAAATTTTCTATAGAAATAAATTTTGGCAAAATTTTCTATAGAAACAAAATTTTGACAAAATTTTCTATCGAAATAAAATTTTGACAAAATTTTCTATAGAAATAAAATTTGGACAAAATTTTCTATAGAAATAAAATTTTGGCAAAATTTTCTATAGCAATAAATTTTGGCAAAATTTTCTATAGAAATAAAATTTTGACAAAATTTTCTATAGAAATAAAATTTTGACAAAATTGTCTAAAGAAATAAAATTTTGACAATATTTTCTATAGAAATAAAATATAGACACAATTTTCTATAGAACTACAATTTTGACAAACATTTTTATAGAAATAAAATTTTGACAAAATTTTCTATAGAAGTAAAATTTTGACAAATTTTTCTATAGAAATAAAATTTTGAAAAAAAGAAAAATTCTGTAGAAATAAAATTTTGCGAAATTTTCGATCGAAATAACATTCTGACAATTTTCTATAGAAAAAATTTTGATAATTTTCTATAGAAATAAATTTTGGCAAAATTTTCTATAGAAATAAAATTTTGACAAAATTTTCTATAGAAATAAAATTTTGACAAAATTTTCTGTAGAAATAAAATTTTGACAAAATTTTCTATAGAAATAAAATTTTGACAAATTTTTCTATAGAAATAAAATTTCGAAAAAAATTCTATAGAAATAAAATTTTGACAAAATTTTCTATAGAAGTAAAATTTTAACAAAATTTTCTATGGAAATAAAGTTTAATAAAATTTTCTCTAGAAATAAAATTTTGACAAAATTTTCTATAGAAGAAAAATTGTAACAAAATTTTTCTATAGGAGTAAAATTTTGACACAATTTTCTATAGAAATACAATTTTGACAAAAAATTTTATAGAAATAAAATTTTGATAAAATTTTCTATAGAAATAAAAATTTTACAAAAATTTTCTATCAAAACAAAATCTTGACAAAATTGTCTATAGGAATAAAATTTTGACAAAATCTTCTATAGAAATAAAATTTTGACAAAATTTTCTATAGAAATAAAATTTCGACAAAATTTTCTATGGAAGAAAATTTTTTTGACAACATTTTTCTATAGAAATAAAATTTTGACAATATTTTCTATAAAAACAAATTCTTGACAAAATTGCTATAGAAATAAAATTTTGACAACATTTTCTATTGAAATAAATTTTGGCAAAATTGTCTATAGGAATAAAATCTTGACAAAATTGTCTATAGGAATAAAATTGTGACAAAATCTTTTATAGAAATAAAATTTTGACAAATTTTTCTATAGAAATAAAATTTTGACAAATTTTTCTATAGAAATAAAATTTTGGCAAAATTTTCTATTGAAATAAATTTTGGCAAAATTTTCTATAGAAATAAAATTTTGGACACAATTTTCTATAAAAATAAAATTTTGACAAAATTTTCTATATACTAATTCTATAGAAAATTTTGTCTATAGGAATAAATTTTGGTAAAATTTTCTATAGAAATAAAATTTTTACAAAATTTTCTATAGAAATAAAATTTTAACAAAATTTTCTAAAAAAAACAAAATCTTGACAAAATTGTCTATAGGAATAAAATTGTGACAAAATCTTCTATAGAAATAAAATTTTGACAAAATTTTCTATAGAAATAAAATTTTGACAAAATTTTCTATAGAAATAAAATTTTGACAAAATTTTCTATAGAAGAAAAATTTTGACAAAATTTTTTTATAGAAAAAATTGACAAACTTTTTCTATTGAAATAAAATTTTGACAAAATTTTCTATTAAAACAAATTCTCGACAAAATTGCTATAGAAATAAAATGTTGACTAAATTTTCTATAGAAATAAAATTTTGACAAAATTTTCTATTGAAATAAAATTTTGACAAAATTTTTTATAGAAATTAAATTTTAACAAAATGTTTATAAAAAAATTTTTTTTTGATAAAATTTTCTATAGAAATTAAATTTAATTTACTTAAAATGGCCTTTAATTAGTATTGGACACTTAGTATCCCCTGACCTGCTGGAATTACCTCGGCGGAGTTACAAGCAGTGACTGACAGAATTGCCCCGTGGTTGTCGCAGATATATAAAGGAGGTATCAACATATATTCTAGGGAAACGTTCTTATACCTTAAGCGGTAAAATCATTTCACTCGAATGTGATAGATTTCCGACCAATCAATTTATCCTCATTCCTCCTTCAGACACTGGTGGGAGGTGCGCCTCCGCACACCCAGTATCTTCCATACTGGCAACCCATGTCACTGTTAATACCCATGATTATAGTTTTATTAGAATCCCATTCAATGACACCTAAGGTTAATACACCGGTAGAAAAATGTTCATAATATCAACGGAATTTATCAATAAAATGGACCCAATAAAACAATTTCATTAATACAATGAAATATTTCTTTATTGTTGCGATTTTAGGTTATGATAGGTATAGCCCGTCATTTTATTTTCACTTCGACCATTCAGTTTATTTTGATATTACAAGTTGTGTACTGCTCTTCTATCAATGGGGGCTGCCCGTTTCTGCGTTTAGCTGTGTCCGAACGGCGTTTCACATTGCGGTGAAACCAGTTAGAGAAACTTTTAAATCCATCTGTCCTGCTGCTCTATGCTTGTGGGACCTTATACTTATATTACTGAGAATATTTATTCTGGAACTTCCCATAAAAACTATGCATATCGATAGTTATGAGTTGAGGTGGTTTTTGTGGGTTTCAGATATGATCTTGTAGGAGTGAATTTCATTCACATCTTCACTTACTTGCCCTTAGGAAAAGGACATGGCCATGGACTACAATTCATAAGCATATTTATGAAATGTGACGGATTCAAGTCATATACCTTGTGTGTGTGATTGTGTATGCATGTGTGGTACGGGCATAAATGTCCTTTTTGCAAAAGTGGCCCTTGGTGTCAATAGACATGCTGCCATCCTACCTTGGCTTAATATTTTTGGACATTTTGTCACATAACCACCAACCAAACCGTAAACGAGATTTTCATAAATGCTTTCAGTTTACCTTCTGTTTGGACATTGCATGTTAGAGTCATATGGCCCAAAATATAGAATTCGTCGACCCTCAAGGTATGGTATTACCACCCCAATGGCCCGTATTGAAATTCTTTTTTGCTCTGCACAGGATATTTTGCACATTCAACGAGCATTGGGCTATTTTAGTCTATTATTATTCTACTTTATTATAGGTAGGAAAATTCTTTAACATCCTCAGGGATAAAGGACAACACCACAAATACAGTTAGGGTGTTGTTGTAAATATAGAAGTGACAACATATGGCAAAGGGATGTCCTGACTGGGAATATTTTGTAGTTTTTTTTTTGCTGAGTTGTCTGTTCTAAGGGAAGCGAAACGAAGAACAGAATTTATGTAAAATGGCATTAAAGCTCTTTAAGAATGTAAACATGCATGAGCATGAACACTAAAAGGTCTTCAGAGTTTATATCCTTTTTTCCAAAGGAAAATTAGGATTACTGTCACAAACGCTAGTGACCCCCTTAGGCAGTGTTATTCTGAAGGACAAATTACAGACGTGTTTTGAGGACATTGCCTTAATTGTATGATTGGCAATTGCATGATTGCCAATTGTATTCAGTTTACCTTCGATTTTGGGTCTCTTGATGGAAATTCTTCCCTCATTGAGATTTTGCTTCTTTCTTTATCATCAACCCCCTTTTTTTATTTGTTAAGGAAATTTTGCAATCCAAGAATTACCTTAATTTCATATCATTAGCATGGCAAAAAAAAAACTGTGTACAGCAACATCTGTTGAAATCTTTGGTAAAAATACTTTCTTCTCTTCCACAAAAATAATAAAAGGGATGTTATTCCATTCTGGGCTATCAACTCGCTTGACCTGGCTCATCATCGCCCGGTCGTCATCATCAACACCAGAAGGACATCATTTGCCCAGTTAGTATGACTGTCACATATGACACGTAACTAAATGTTTGCATTAATGTTAATAAACGTTTTACCGCCTTCTTGACGTTGAACCGACGATTGGTATGTGAGAAAGGTATGACCCAAGTGTAGAATCCATCCTCATTTTGTCAAAGTCACGTGCCAAATTTTATTGCGACTCTATCACCGTCCACTTCAATTTCATTCACACTTTTGCTAATGCTAAAGAGTATCTGTAGATATTTACCTGAAGGTCAGAGAATATTAGACAATGGGATGTCCTTTTTAATACAAAGATCATGCTTAGAATTTGATGATGGATTTTACGTTTTTATTGTGGCGTAGAATTTGGGAACTCTTAAGGAGTTTGGAAACAACATTGTTTAAAAGAATTTTAAAGACTTCCAAGAATCGTTTATGGTACAGTAAAAAAAAACAAGTATATACGGCCGTAAGTTCGGCCAGGCCGAAGCTTATGTACCCTCCATCATGGATTGCGTAGAAACTTCATCTAAACACTGCCATCCACAATCGAATTACTTAAGTTGCGGTAACGCTTGCCGATGGCAAGGTATCTTAAAACCTCCTAACACCATCTTCTAAATTGTATGTAAGTCCATACGTGGTATATATTAAATCAAAAAAGATCGATCCAATACGTATATAATTCAGTTTGACAAAGTAGACATAAAATTTTGACAAAATTTTCTACAGAAATAAAATTTTAACAAAATTTTCTATAGAAATAAAATTTTTACAAAATGTTCTATAGAAATAAAATTTTTACAAAATGTTCTATAGAAATAAAAATTTTGACAAAATTTTCTATAGAAAGAAAATTTTGACAAAAATTTCTACAGAAATAAAATTTTAACAAAATTTTCTATAGAAATAAATTTTTGGCAAAATTTTCTATAGAAATAAAATCTTGGTAGATTATTTTTGGCTCGAGTGGCAACCATGATTATGAACCGAATAAAATTTGAACAAAATTTTCTATAGAAATAAAATTTTGACAAAATTTTCTATAGAAATTAAATTTTGACAATGATGAACATTTTATTATGAACCGAATAAAATTTTAACAAAATTTTCTCTAGAAATAAAATTTTGACAAAATTTTCTATAGAAATAAAATTTTGGTAGATTATTTTTGGCTCTAGTGGCAACCATGATTATGAACCGATATGGACCAATTTTTGTGTGATTAGACCAATTTTGGTATGGTTGTTAGCGACCATTTACTAACACCACGTTCCTAATTTGAACCGGATCGGATGAATTTTGCTCCTCCAAGAGGCTTCGGAGGTCAAATCTGGAGAATGTTTTATATGGGGGCTATATATAATTATGGACCAATATGGACCAATTCTGGCACGGTTGTTAAAGATCATATACTAACACCATGTTCTAAATTACAACCGGATTGGATTTGCTTCTCTTGGAGACTTCGCAAGCCAAATCTGGGGATCGGTTTATATGGGGCTATATATAATTATGAACCGATGTGGACCAATTTTTGCATGGTTGTTTGAGACCATATACCAATATCATGTACCAAATTTCAGGCGGATCGGATGAAATTTGCTTCTCTTTGAGGTTCCGCAACCCAAATCTGGGGATCGGTTTATATGGGCGCTATGTATACACACAAAAAAATAAAATATGAATTTGTACATAAATTTGTACATTTTTATAAATTTATGGAATTTTTCATAAAAAATGTGTACACTTACATAATATATTGTTTTCATAAATACTTGTTATTAAATTATGAATTTGTTAATAATATGTACAGACGGTTTCATAAAATTAATGAAATTTTACTTAATAGATCAAAAATACTGGTTTTCTCTTAGCGTGAGAGAGCCACAACAATACAATCATATAATACGAGACAAAAACCGAAACGTAACGTTTTGAAGGCAACACGTGATTTTGTTGTGTTTGAGTTTTTCAGTACAGTTTTAGTCGCCGTCGCAATTCGAAGATTTTTTATTGCTTTAGAAAAAATTGACGAAAAAACAATATTAACTGGAGGCGTTGGTGCTCATGTTTATTAATAATATAAAATATTATAAAACTATGTTCTTTGCTTGCTGGATTTTAATGCGGGTTTTAATAAATTGGTTCATACATTTTGATCAATTATGCAGGCATTAACAATCAGGGGAAAAAATTTAAGAGAAAAGTTACATATAATGCATGACGTTTTTAGTATATAATATGTAAAAGTACATATTTTTCAATGACAAAAATATGTATACTTCGTTTATAATATTAAAAATTACATTCATATTATGTACACATTCATAGTCAATGAAAACCTGTATTTTTTATTTTATGAATTGTTTTCATATAATTTATGAATCCCGTGTTTGGAAAATTTTTGTGAACACTATTCATAAAATAAATGTATTATTTTTTTGTGTGTATGTAACACCAAGAAGGACAAGTCTAAGACCCAATCGATCGTTTTAGAATTAAATTCTGAGTCGATTTAGCGATAAATTGTGTCGAGAAAAATGCTGAATCTATTCTAGAAAAATTGGGAATTTTTGAAGATATTTGAGATCAAACGTTTCAGACAAGCGTTAGAATGCACTAAAAATTATAAATATTATTTATTTGGCAAAATATTACAACATTTTATTAATTCGCATGCAAAATACTGAATTCGAATCACACCTTAAGAAGTGATGAAAGTTCAGTGCAACGGCCGTTAAAATAGTGGACATTAGATAGGGTCACGAAACAAAGTTGATGCGGTCACCCCCCAGTTTTGTATCATATTCGAAGACAATTTCAGAACACCAAAACTTTTTTTCCGTGCACCCTACGACCCCAGAATACAATTTATTGTGCTGTGTCGTCATTTGAAGTCCGATCGAAAAGAAACGCATGTCGTTGTTCGTGGTTGATCGGGCGCTATATTTCGTGCATTGGTAATTTTTGACTCCGACGTCAAATTTGATTTTTAATTTTTTTTATTTCGCTTCGTATACCCATTTCTGATAACCATTATAAAGATCTTAACAAAATATGAATCTTTTGCTTTTGAAGTATTTACTTATATTCATAAACAAACCAGTAAGGAAAGTCTAAAGTCGGGCGGGGCCGACTATATTATACCCTGCACCACTTTGTAGATCTAAATTTTCGATACCATATCACATCCGTCAAATGTGTTGGGTTCTATATATAAAGGTTTGTCTCAAATACATACATTTAAATATCACTCGATCTGGACAGAATTTGATAGACTTCTACAAAATATAGACTCAAAATTTAAGTCCGCACTAGGGAGGAACACAATGTTAGTAAAAAAATATGGGAAACATTTAAATCTGAAGCAATTTTAAGGAAACTTCGCAAAAGTTTATTTATGATTTATCGCCCGATATATATGTATTAGAAGTTTTAGGAAAATTAGAGTCATTTTTACAACTTTTTTAATAAGCAGTGGCGATTTTACAAGGAAAATGTTGGTATTTTTACCATTTTTGTCGAAATCAGAAAAACATATATATGGGAGCTATATCTAAATCTGAACCGATTTCAACCTGATATGGCACGCATAGCAACAATGCTAATTCTACTCCCTGTGCAAAATTTCAACTAAATCGGAGCAAAAAATTAGCCTCTGTGGTCATATGAGTGTAAATCGGACGAAAGCTATATATGGTAGCTATATCTAAATCTGAACCGATTTCAACGAAATTTGGCACGCATAGCTACAATGCTAATTCTACTCCCTGTGCAAAATTTCAATTAAATCGGAGTAAAAGATTGGCCTCTGTGGTCATATGAGTGTAAATCGGGCGAAAGCTATATATGGGAGCTATATCTAAATCTGAACCGATTTCCACCAAATTTGACACGCATATCTATAATGATAATTCTACTCCCTGTGCAAAATTTCAACTAAATCGGAGCAAAAAATTAGCCTCTGTCGTCATATGAGTGTAAATCGGGCGAAAGCTATATATGGGAGCTATATCTAAATCTGAACCGATTTGGACGATATTTTGCAAGTTTCTCGAGACTCATAAAGTATTCGGATGTACGGAATTTGAGGAAGATCGGTTGATATACACGCCAATTATGACCAGATCGGTGAAAAATATATATGGCAGCTATATCTAAATCTGAACCGATTTTTTCCAAAATCAATAGGGATCGTCTTTGAGCCGAAACAGGACCCCATACCAAATTTGAGGACAATCGGACTAAAACTGCGAGCTGTACTTTGCACACAAAAATACATCAACAGACAGACAGACAGACGGACAGACAGACAGACGGACATCGCTAAATCGACTCAGAATTTAATTCTAAGACGATCGGTATACTAAAAGATGGGTCTCAGACTTTTCCTTCTTGGCGTTACATACAAATGCACAAACTTATTATACCCTGTACCACAGTAGTGGTGAAGGGTATAAAAAGTTACAGAGATTTTAGTGGACATCCGTCCTATGACAAGCCTATGTTAAATTCATCGCTTCTGCGCCAATTTTGCACCACTTCCAGATCCAAAACGAACATTAGCATTGCTTTTTTGACGACGCTTTCTTTGCTGGGTTGTGACAAAAATATTAAATACTAGACAAAAATTGTTTTGTTTTTATACCCACCATTCCGTTTGTAACACATCGAAATATCGATTTCGTACTATATAAAGTATATATTCTTGATCAGGCAGAAATTTTAAGACGATATACTCATGTCCGTCTGTCTCCCTTCAATATTGGCGCTATCGTCCTGAAATTTGGCACAGATTCGTTTTTTTGTTTGCTGACAAGTCAAGTTAGAAGATGGTCTATATCGATCCAGGTTTGGATATAGTGCCCATATAAACCGACCACCCGATTTGGGATATTTGGCTTATAGAAACCATAGTTTCTATCCAATTTGTCTGGAATTGAAAATATAGATATATTTTAAGACCATAAAAACGTTCGCCGAAAATGGTGAGTAAAGGACCATGTATTGGTATATCTTGCATATAGACCGATCTCCCGATTTTACCTCTTGAAATTTTAGAACCCGTGATTTTTATCCAATTTGCCTGAAACTCGAAATCTAGGGTATTATAGAACAAACAAGTATATACAGCAGTAAGCCGAATCTTAAATACCCACCACCAGCGAATGAAACCGGCGGCTAACACTAAATTTTTGCCTCCGGCGGCGGCGACTTGACGGCTAAGCCGATAAAAAATTGTCTGTTCGGCGGCGCAAAATTATCTATTATACAATCAATTTGAAGTTTTCCGAATTGTAATGAGATTAGTTGTACAACCAATCTTACAATCAAATTTACATTTCATTCAAATTTTTTGAGCTAAATTTTTGTAAAACTATTATAGCAACTTGATACTAATTGATTGAAAGTGGAAAGATCAAAATTTTGGCATTTTGGCATAAATCAATATTTTAGATTAATTGACAGCTAAAATTGAGTCGAGATGAGTCGACATATTCGGCGGCGGCGTCGACTGCTAAAATCGGGTCGGCGACGGCTAAAATCGGCGGCTTCATTCTCTGCCCACCACCATGAATCAAATATACTAGTTTCCTTTGAACATTTCAGGAGGATTTGATGACAGATATGTTCCCAAGCAGATCAGTTCAACCAGTACGCTTCCCACAGATAAATGTAAAGATTTTACCTATGAAGACCAGATAAGAACCATTTTTTGTTTGAGTTTTAGAGGAATCATAAACATCTCTTGTAAGTGTGCAAGAAAATGATGAAATAACGCCTTGATTTGAAATCTAAAATCTGTAGAATTTCATCCCAATTATTTAAATGATTACGAGAAGTAAAATTTGGAAGTTATGCATTCAGTTTCAAGCAATTTTCATGATCAGTGCGCCTTCTATATCCTCAATAAGTGAAATCCGTTTATATGGAGGCCTTACCAAATGGACCGATAAAACTAAATCATATACACATTGATGTGGGTCTAAAATGCCAGTATATTTATACCCTTCACCACTACTGTGGTACAGGGTATAATAAGTTTGTGCATTTGTATGTAACGCCAAGAAGGAAAAGTCTGAGACCCATCGTTTAGTATACCGATCGTCTTAGAATTAAATTCTGAGTCGATTTAGCGATGCCCGTCGGTCTGTCTGTCTGTCTGTCTGTCCGTCTGTCTGTTGATGTATTTTTGTGTGCAAAGTACAGCTCGCAGTTTTAGTCCGATTGTCCTAAAATTTGGTATAGGGTCCTGCTTCGGCTCAAAGACGATCCCTATTGATTTTGGAAAAAATCGGTTCAGATTTAGATATAGCTGCCATATATATTTTTCACCGATCTGGTCATAATTGGCGTGTATATCAACCGATCTTCCTCAAATTCCGTACATCCGAATATTTTATGAGTCTCGAAAAACTAGCAAAATATCAGCCAAATCGGTTCAGATTTAGATATAGCTCCCATATATAGCTTTCGCCCGATTTACACTCATTTGCCCACAGAGACCAAGTTTTTGATCCGATTTAGTTGAAATTTTGCACAGGGAGTAGAATTAGCATTATAGCTATGAGTGCCAAATTTGGTTAAAATCGGTTCAGATTGAGATATAGCTCCCATATAAAGCTTTCGCCCGATTTACACTCAAATGACCACAGAGGCAAATATTTTGCTCCGATTTAGTTGAAATTTTGCACAGGGAGTATAATTAGCATTGTAGCTATGCGTTCCAAATTTGGTTGAAATCGGTTCAGATTTATATATAGCTCCCATATATAGCTTTCGCCCGATTTACATTCATATGACCACAGAGGCCAATTTTTAACTCCGATTTAGTTGAAATTTTGCACAGGGAGTAGAATTAGCATTGTAGCTGTACGTGCCAAATTTGGTTGAAATCGGTTCAGATGTGGATATATCTCCCATATATAGCTTTCGCCCGATTTACACTCATATGACCACAGAGGCCAATTTTTAACTCCGATTTAGTTGAAATTTTGCACTGGGAGTAGAATTAGCATTGTAGCTATGCGTGCCAAATTTGGTTGACATCGGTTCAGATTTAGATTTAGCTCCCATATATATGTTTTTCTGATTTCGACCAACATTTTCCTTGTAAAAAAAGTTGTAAAAATGACTCTAATTTTCCTAAACTTCTAATACATATATATCGAGCGATAAATCATAAATCCTTAAACTTGCTTCAGATTTAAATGTTTCCCATATTTTTTTATTTTTTACTAAAACTGTGTTCCACCCTATTGCATTAGCCATCTTGAATTTTGAGTCTATAGATTTTGTAGAAGTTTATCAAATTCTGTCCAAATCGAGTGATATTTAATTGTATGTATTTGGGACAAACCTTTATATATAGCCCCCAACACATTTGACGGATGTGATATGGTATCGAAAATTTATATCTACAAAGTGGTGCAGGGTATAATATAGTCGGCCCCGCCCGACTTTAGACTTTCCATACTTCTTTTAAATTTGTGGATAATCTTATAAAAACTACACTTTTTAGAAACGCTAGGAGTTAAATCGAGAGGTCGGTGTAATGGGGCCTATCCGAAAACATGGAAGGATACACATAGTATTCAGCACATTTAATTGTAGTTCTAGAATCTGGACCCCAAATAGGAGGTCCGGTTTATAAGGGGGCTAACAGGTAGGCTGATAAGTCCCCGGTCTAACAAAGAAAACACATTTTTTGTCAAAATTCGTTTTTATTATTCAATATAGTTCCCTTCAAGAGCGATACAACGATTATAACGACCTTCAAATTGTTTGATACCATTTTGGTAGTACTCCTTCGGTTTTGCCTCAAAATAGGCCTCAGTGTCGGCGATCACCTCTTCATTGCAGCCAAATTTTTCCCTGTGAGCATCCTTTTGAGATCTGAGAACAAGAAAAAGTCGCTGGGGGCCAGATCTGGAGAATACGGTGGGTGGGAAAGCAATTCGAAGCCCAATTCATGAATTTTTGCCATCGTTCTCAATGACTTGTGGCACAGTGCGTTGTTTTGGTGGAACAACACTTTTTATACCCTCCACCATAGGATGAAGGTATATTAACTTTGTCATTCCGTTTGTAACACATCGAAATATTGCTCTAAGACCCCATAAAGTATATATATATATTCTGGGTCGTGGTGAAATTTTGAGTCGATCTGAGCATGTCCGTCCGTCCGTCCGTCTGTTGAAATCACGCTAACTTCCGAACGAAACAAGCTATCGACTTGAAACTTGGCACAAGTAGTTGTTATTGATGTAGGTCGGATGGTATTGCAAATAGGCCATATCGGTCCACTTTTACGTATAGCCCCCATATAAACGGACCCCCAAATTTGGCTTGCGATTGCTCTAGAAGAAGCAAATTTCATCCGATCCGGCTGAAATGGTACATGGTGTTAGTATATGGTCTCAAACTACCATGCAAAAAAATTGGTCCATATCGGTCCATCATTACATATAGGCCCCATATAAACCGATCCCCCGATTTGGCTTGCGAAGCCTCTAAGAGTACCAACTTTCATCCGATCCGGCTGAAATTTGATACATGGTGTTAGTATATGGTCTCTAACAACCATGCAAAAACTGGTCCACATCGGTCCATAATTATATATAGCCCCCATATAAACCGATCACCAGATTTGACCTCCGGAGCCTCTTGGAAGACCAAAAATCATCTGATTCAGTTGAAATTTGGTACGTGGTGGTAATATATGGCCTCAAACACCCATGCAAAAATTGGTCGATATCGGTCCATAATTATATATAGGCCCCATATAAACCCATCCACAGATTTGACCTCCGGAGCCCCTTGGAAGAGCAAAATTCTTCCCATTCGGTTGAAATTTGGTACGTGATGTTAGTATATGGTATCCAACAACCACGCAGGAATTGGTTCCTATCATTCCATAATTATATATAGCTCCCATATAAACCTATCCCCAGATTTTACCTCCGGTGCCTTTTGGAGAAGCAAAATTCATCCGGTCTGGTTGAAATTTGGTACGTGGTGGTAGTATATGATATTTAACAACCATGCGAAAAGTGGTCCATATCAGTCCATAATCATATATAGCCCCCATATAAACCGATCCCGAGATTTGGTTTTGGAGCCTCTTGGAGGAGTAAATTTCATCCGATTGAGTTGAAATTTGGTACATTGTGCTAGTATATGGCCGTTAACAACCATGCCTATCTTGGTCCATATCGGTCTATAGTTATATATAGCTCTCAGATAAATCGATCCCCAATCACACAAAAATTGGTCCATATCAAGTTCATAATTGTATATAGCCCCCATATAAGCGACCCCCATATTTCAATTCTGGCTCTCTAAGTACAGTGCAAAAAGTCCATATCGATTCGTAATTATTTTTAGACTTAACTATACATAACTTTTTTGTCTAATATATACCACGTATGGACTAACTTACAATTAAAAAACGATCTTAAGAAGTTTTAAGATACCACAACCCAAGTAATTCGATTGTGGATGACAGTCTTTCGTAGAAGTTTCTACGCAATCCTTTGTGGAGGGTACATAAGATTCGGCCTGGCCGAACTTACGGCCGTATATACTTGTTTTCTTTTTGTTTCTGTTTGAAATTAACAAAATATTTTTTACCTCAAAGTACTTGTTTTAATAATGAACTCAATATTATGAAGTTTGGAGCCACCGTGGTGCAATGGTTAGCATGCCCGCCTTGCATACACACACTGAAAAAAAAAAACATACCCGGTTCCAAAGATTTTGTCTTTACTTTAAAAAATTTGGTATTGATTCCGAGCCAAAGAAGCGAAGAATACAAGTAAGGATACTTTTAAGACTCAATTCTCTTTTAAAATCGGGTTTTGTGTACTTGCTTCTACACGGTTGAAAAAGACTGTTTTTCATATGTTTGGCTATAAACATTATATGTTTGGAACACAATTTTTTAAACACAATATTTTTGAGTGCAAGCATATAATGTTCATAAACAAGTATAACATGTTTGGGACATATATGTTAATATGTTAGAACATATTATGTTTGGGACATAAAATGTTTGTAAATATAATATGCTTGAATGCAAACATATATTAATTTAGAAATAGCCTATAAACATATATGTGTTTAGTAGCTTGGAGCGCTATTTAACAGGGAGCGATATTGAATTAAGTTGGTGGTTGTTGCTTGTTATTACATAATTAACATTTTATTTTTCCTTGGGCAATTGATCAGCTACTTCTTTGATCCTTACAAACTGTGTGGTCCGCTGTTCGAATCCCCGTCCGGCAAAAGGTAAAATTAAAATAAAATAAAAAATCATAAAATTGAATAATTTCTTCTACAATGTTTGTATTACAGAAAAAGGTGCTAAGAACTAAAAAATCTCGTGGAAGTGAGAAAGATGTCGGGGAATATACAATTGGTCAGAAACAAAATTTTGAGCATTCAGGTCGAAAACCTATGTTGTTAGCACCTATATTACCTGTTTATTTTCATAATTCATTATGATTGTAAATATATAAATAAATAAATAAAATTTTGAGCACAATATTGTTTGGGAGAATTTTTTTAAGCATATAATATTTTTGGGTGCAAAATGCTTCCAAACATATTATATGGTCACATAATAACATATTGTTTTTTGAAAGACAACATTATTGAATTTGGATGCAAAAATACGAAATGTTTGGAACTTAGACTACCCAAACATATATTGTTTAGACCAATATGCTTTCAAACATATTATATATTGGTAGAGATCAAACATATAAATGTTTGGGCAATACCCAAAAATGTATATGCTTGAAGCAAAATATGTTTGGGAGTATATGTTACAGAAGCGATTTTTTGTGAGGGTGTAGGCAGCAAATTTTAATTTTTCGCTTTTTCAGCTTTTTTCTTCATATGCTATCAAAGTCCTTTAAAAACAAGTTAACGATGACTTTATTTTCTAAATTAAGACTCGACTTCTAGTAGAAATTATACTGTGTTTCAAGTAAAAAACGTCTTTAAAATAAAGTGTTGAAAAACATGTCCTATATTTGAACGATTTTTTTCTTTGTAGTCAAGATGCAAAAAGACAACAAATTTAAAGACAATTTCATTAAATTTAAAGTTTTTTTCTAAATTATTAAAGTCAAGTTGACCTTAGCCCAAACATTTTTTCTTTCATGTTATGATATCCATTGTTAAATCAAATCACTTAATTATAAGGACAATACGACTTCATTGAAAAGTTTATCGACCTTTGGCCAAGGAAAAAAACTTTATACTAGAGAAATGCGTCTTCTATGCTAAGCAAAATTTGCATTCGTATTTTAAAGACATGAAATCTTGGACTTCACGACAATATTTTTTTCAGTGCAGGGTTGAGGATTCAAACCTAGTTTCAACCAAACACCAAAAAAGTTTTTCAGCGGTGGATTATCCCACCTCAGTAATACTGGTGACATTTCTGAGTGTTTCACCGTTCGGACACGACTATAAAAAGGAGGTCCCTTGTCATTGAGCTTATCATGGAATATGTCAGCACTCAGTGATAGGAGAGATGTTCACCACTGTGGTATCACAATGGACTGAATAGTCTAATGAGCCTGATATATAGGACTGTCACTATTCCTAATCTAACCTAACTCTGTAGGTGTAAAACCAAGTATAGCTCCTATAGCTTGTGATAAAATTGCAATAAACATGTACTCCTTAATTTTCATAAATAAAGAAATGCGGTTCATCTCCCAAACCTATACCAATGAACCTCCCGAATGCTTATGTTTACTAATTGGGTATAGTTTAGCATAATTGGGCGTAGTTTAGCATATAATATAGTCGGCCCCGCCCGACTTTCTACTTTACTCACTTGTTTGCTTTGTAGTTAACATACAAAAAATTGACAAATTTAAAGGTTCGATTTCATTATTTTGAAGAATTTTCATGAATTATTAAAGCCACCTTGACTTAATCAAACAAAAATATCTTTCATAGAAAGATACCTATTTTTAAGTCAAATCACTTAACTACAAGGACATAATGACTTCATTGAAAAGTTTATCATATTGTGGACAAGGAAAAAACCTTGTATCTGTGAAATGCGTCGTCTATGCTAAGTAAAATTAGCATTCGTATTTTAAGGATGTGAAATCCGTGGGCTCACGACAATAATCTTCTCCTGACCTGATCTATATATCTGAAAGTAGCAATCGCTAGCTTTGGCAAATCCACTTTTTACCACGCCAGTGGCACGACGTAATTACCTTCTGTTCCTGTTCATAGCGAATCATTTTGCTGGTAAAAAATTGGAAAATTCGCCTTTATTTGCTTGTCAAAATCGACTATCCCATTTTGTTGTCAATATGAACAAAGGCTTCTATAAGAGAAGAACAATCAATTTATCTTTGAAATGGCAACAAGTTATCAAATAAAACTTCGCATATTTCAGTTTCCTGGCAAAATATTGGCTTTCGTTTTACAACACCTGAGATATTTGAACACATTTCTGTAAGCCTCGCGAAAGTTTTCTCATATTCCAAAAATCACAACTAAACCATATTCCTCAAATCGAAGGGTTTGGCAATAGGCCGACTCCAGTTCTTAGTATCTATTTTTTCGACGGTAGTAACTCACTTACTATGTTACAACAAAACAAAAATCCCTTAGTAACCCCAGCTAGTAATGTAACACATATCCTTATCTTATGGCCTCATCTCACCGTACACCCATGACCAATAGATAGTTGCTAAATGAGCATGGCGAAAAAAAAAAGAATTTTCCCATAAATTTCCCAATAGAAAGTTGTTGCAACACAAATCATTAGATGACATAATAGAGGAAATTTACACGTTACACTGATGCACAAACGGATGTAATGATGCTACATAAACAGCCAAGGACAATAAGGACTAAAAAACAATAGTGTGTCCTTTGATATTGATACGAATCGAAGAGATAACGTGTAGCAGTAAAAGCTATTGTAACGTTTGCAAAAATCGGGGGCAACAATCACCCATGCGGATATCCTAATATTTCATAAAGCAATTAAAACAACAATGAAGAATAAAATTCAGGAATTGCCAAACTAAAACTAGTAACCGTAAATGATTTTTGTTCATTGGCAGGAGGTTTTTTCTTTACATTTGAGCATGCAGCATAATTGTGAATGTTTGTGTACATAACTCTCAATGCGGCAATAAGCGTATGACAGTTTCCTTTGTATTCGCAAACACACACATACACCCATGTACAAGACACGTGCGAAAATTATGCTGTAAAAAATGGGACGATCATATAGAGCGATTAGAAGCGATGTTTACGAATGTGAGATACTTGTGTGTATCGATATCTTCGAATATTCGCAGGGCACAGTGTTTCAATATCGAGAAAAAATAGTGGTTTTAAATTCAGAATTTAATATCTTTATAGCCTCTCTGGAGTGATTTATTATACCCACCACCATGGCATAAGCTTGACATTCCGTCTGTAACACATCGAAATATCGATATCCAACCTTATAAAATCTGTATATATGCTTGATCAGGGTGATATTGAAGACGATCTAACGAAGCCTATCTGTTTTAATCTCGCTACAGTCATCAAACCTAAGGCTGTTGCAATGAAATTTAACACAGAAGATATGGTTAACTTTCGTGTTTAATTTGACATAGCCTTTGCATATACGGTTATCCCGGTGTTACCACTCATTCGCATTCGATTTTAGGGCTTAAAATGATACAAACGCATCGAGCACCTATAGAATTGAGATCTCGGATCATCTGACTGAGCATAATATTATTGAATTTTCTCGAACTCTTATGTAAGAAATTTAAGATTTGTCTAAAAATTAAAACAAAGTGGTTCCTTTGTATCCAGTGTCAGGAGTGGTCCTCATTTAAATTTAACACCACTAATCGTACCATTTGAACCTATCTTTCACTATTTTTTTCATCGAAACTTTTTTAGATGTCGAAAGTTTTGTCCGATTTGCCAGCAAATTGAAACCTTAAATTGGAAATTTTTATGTACTTTATGTCCAACAAATGGGTTGCTGAATATGGTGTATATCGATCCATATCGTCCAGATTGATTTATTGAGCTTCTAGATCACGGTTGCCACGCGTAGCAAAAATAATCAACCAAAATTTGAAGAAAACTGTACCAACAAACTACCAAATTTATCTTTTTTTTTTGTTATTTTGAAGTTTTCGATTAAATACATAGTATGAAAATTTTTTTCGGGTGTATAAGCATCCCTTGAATTGTAAATTGTCTCGAATGTTATATGTATTAACGATTTTAGCTTACGCCAATAAGAAAAACACTATTACTTATACAAAAAAGGAGAATTTATTCACAATGTACATTGATACTATACCTATTAACACGAAAATTACAAATTTTAAAGATATTGAATTTATAGAAAATTTGCCAAAATTGTATTTCTACGGAAAATTTTTTAAGCGTTTTATTTCTATAGAAATTTTTTTTCGAAATTTTATTTCTATAACAAATTTTATAAAAATTTTATTTCTATAGAACATTTTTTCAAAATTTTATTTCTATAGAAAATTTTGTCAAAATTTTACTTCTATATATATACCCTCCACCATAGGATGGGGGTATATTAACTTTGTCATTCCGTTTGTAATACATCGAAATATTGCTCTAAGACCCCATAAAGTATATATATTCTGGGTCGTGGTGAAATTCTGAGTCGATCTGAGCATGTCCGTCCGTCTGTTGAAATCACGCTAACTTCCGAACGAAACAAGCTATCGACTTGAAACTTGGCATAAGTAGTTGTTATTGATGTAGGTCGGATGGTATTGCAAATGGGCCATATCGGTCCACTTTTACGTATAGCCCCCATATAAACGGACCCCCAAATTTGGTTTGCGATTGCTCTAAGAGAAACAAATTGCATCCGATCCGGCTGAAATTTGGTACATGGTGTTAGTATATGGTCTCTAACAACCGTGCAAAAATTGGTCCATATCGGTCCACTTTTACGTATAGCCCCTATATAAACGGACCCCCAAATTTGGCTTGCGATTGCTCTAAGAGAAGCAAATTTCATCCGATTCGGCTGAAATTTGGTACATGGTGTTAGTATATGGTCTCTAACAACCATGCAAAAATTGGTCCACATCGGTCCATAATTATATATAGGCCCCATATAAACCGATCCCCCGATTTGGCTTGCGGAGCCTCTAAGAGAAGCAAATTTCATCCGATCCGGCTGAAATTTGGTACATGGTGTTAGTATATGGTCTCTAACAACCGTGCAAAAATTGGACCCCCAAATTTGGCTTGCGATTGCTCTAAGAGAAGCAAATTTCATCCGATCCGGCTGAAATTTGGTACATGGTGTTAGTCTATGGTCTCTAACAACCATGCAAAAATTGGTCCACATCGGTCCATAATTATATATAGGCCCCATATAAACCGATCCCCCGATTTGGCTTGCGGAGCCTCTAAGAGAAACACATTTCATCCGATCCGGCTGAAATTTAGTACATGGTGTTGGTATATGTTCTCTAATGACCATGTAAAAATTGGTCCACATCGACTCATAATTATATATAGCCCCCATATAAGCCGATCCCCAGATTTGACCTCCGGAGACTCTTAGCGGAGCAAAATTCATCCTATCCGGTTGAAATTTGGTACGTGGTGTTAGTATATGGTCTCTAACAACCATGCAAGAATTGGTCCATATTAGTCCATAATTATATATAGCCCCCATATAAATCGATTCCCAGATTTGTCCTCCGGAGCCTCTTGGAGAAGCAAAATTCATTCGATCCGGTTGAAATTTGGAACATGGTGTTAGAATGTGGTCTCTAACAAACACGCAAGAATTGGTCCATATCGGTCCATAATTATAATAGCCCCCATATAAACCGTTCCCCAGATTTGGTCTCCGGAGTCTCTTGGAGGAGCAAAATTCATCCGATTCCGTTGAAATTTGCTACGTGGTGTTAGTATAAGGCCGCTAATAATCATGCCAAAATTGGTCTCTATCGGTCTATAGTTATATAAAGCCGATCCCCAATCACATTAAAATTGGTCTATATCGGTTCATATTCATGTTTGCCACTCGAGCCAAAAATAATCGACCAAAATTTTATTTTTATAGAAAACATTGTCAAAATGTTATTTCTATAGAAAATTTTGCCAAAATTTTATTTCTATAGAAAATTTTGTCAAAATTTTATTTCTATAGAAAATTTTGACAAAATTTTATTTCTATAGAAAATTTTGACAAAATTTTATTTCTATAGAAAATTTTGTCAAAATTTTATTTCTATAGAAAATTTTTGCCAAATTTTATTTCTATAGAAAATTTTGTCAAAATTTTACTTATATAGAAAATGTTGTCAAAAGTTTATTTCTATAGAAACTTTAAACTTAATTATATACGTATTTAATCGGCCTTGTTTAGTTTAATATATACCACGTATGGACTATGTGGTATATATTACGGTGTTAGGAAGTTTTAAGATACCTTACGGCCGTATATACTCGGCCTTTTTTAGTTTAGTATATACCACGTATGGACTATGTGGTATATATTACGGTGTTAGGAAATTTTAAGATACCTTGCCATCGGCTTCAGTAGAAGTTTCTACGCAATCCATGGTGGAGGGCACATAAGCTTCGGCCTGGCCGCACTTACGGCCGTATATACTTGTTTTGTAAATATTTTATTTTTATTGCCCCAGGGAAATCAACAATAATTGATTGGTATGCAAACATGAGCACGGAGGACGGTGAACGCAGTGGACGCCCGAAAGAGGTGGTTACCGACGAAAACATCAAAAAAATGCACAAAATGATTTTGAATGACCGTAAAATTAAGTTGATCGAGATAGCAGAGGCCTTAAAGATATCAAAGGAACGTGTTGGTCATATCATTCATCAATATATGGATATGCGGAAGCTCTGTGCAAAATGTGTGCCGCGCGGCTCACATTTGACCAAAAACAACAACGTGTTGATGATTCAGAGCGGTGTTTGCAGCTGTTAACTCGTAATATACCCGAGTTTTTCCGTCGATATGTGACAATGGATGAAACATGGCTTCATCACTACACTCCTGAGTCCAATCGACAGTCGGCTAAGTGGACAGCGACCGGTGAACCGCCTCCGAAGCGTGGACAGACTCAAAAGCCCGCTGGCAAAGTAATGGCCTCTGTGTTTTGGGATGTGCATGGAATAATTTTTATTGATTATCGTGAGAAGGGATAAACCACCATCAGTGACTATTATATGGCGTTATTGGAGCGTTTGAAGGTCGAAATCGCGGCAAAACGGACCTATACGAAGAAGAAAAAAAGTGTTGTTCCACCAAGACAACGCACCGTGCCACAAGTCATTGAGAACTATAGCAAAAATTCATGAATTGGGCTTCGAATTGCTTCCCCATCCACCGTATTTTCCAGATCTGGCCCCCAGCGACTTTTTCTTGTTCTCAGACCTCAAAAGGATGCTCGCAGGGAAAAAATTTGGCTGCAATGAAGAGGCGATCGCCGAAACTGAGGCCTATTTTGAGGCAAAACCGAAGCAGCCAACCTGTTATATGAGGCTATACCAAACCATGTCAAAATTATATTTCTAAGAAAATTTTGTCAAAATTTTATTTCTATAGAAAATTTTGTCAAAATTTTATTTCAATAGAAAATTTTGTCAAAATTTTATTTCTATAGAAAATTTTGTCAAAATTTTATTTCTATGCAAAATTTTGCCAAAATTTTATTTCTATAGAAAATTTTGCCAAAATTTTATTTCTATAGAAAATTTTGTCAAAATTTTATTTCTATAGAAAATTTAGCCAATATTTTATTTCTATAGAAATTTTTGCAAAATTTTATTTCTATAGAAAATTTTGTCAAAAATTTATTTCTACAGAAAATTGTGTTAAAATTTTATTTCTATAGAAAATTTTATTTTAATGAAAAACTGTGTTAAAATTTTATTTCTATAGAAAATTTTGTAAAAATTCTATTTCTATACAAAATTTCTCAAACTTTTATATCTATCGCAAAGTTTTATTTCTATATAAAATTTTTACAAAATTTTCGATTCATTTTGTATCTATACAAAATTCTTTTAAAGTTTATTTCTGTACAAAATTTTGGTAAAATTTTATTTCCATTTGTTTTGTTTTGTTATTGTTGGTTTTGTTCTTTAAGCATTGTTGTTGTTTTTTATTGCAGCTTAAAACCATACATTGACTAAACTACAAGTGTAGCTTAACCAACAGAGGAAAAGAATGTTTGTCAAATTTATTTGGGCAAAGCCCTATAGACTGCAAGATGGTTGGATGGACGCACGTTTCGGAATTACCACATTCCTCATCAGCATCCTCTACTTGCAGCAAAACTATCAACCAATTATCAGAATAAATTCATGCAGTTTATTAAACCCAACAAAAACCACACTTGAACCCTCCGAAAAAAGGTTTTACATTGATAGCCGGCTTATGCCGAAATAAATTCGAAACAAACATATCTCTTTTCCTATGCCACTGTCAAATCATCGATTTGAATTCACATGGCTGGGTTTATTTTGAGCGTGCCTCCTCTTCTTTTTCCATTTGTTTTGTTTTGTTATTGTTGGTTTTGTTCTTTAAGCATTGTTGTTGTTTTTTATTGCAGCTTAAAACCATACATTGACTAAACTACAAGTGTAGCTTAACCAACAGAGGAAAAGAATGTTTGTCAAATTTATTTGGGCAAAGCCCTATAGACTGCAAGATGGTTGGATGGACGCACGTTTCGGAATTACCACATTCCTCATCAGCATCCTCTACTTGCAGCAAAACTATCAACCAATTATCAGAATAAATTCATGCAGTTTATTAAACCCAACAAAAACCACACTTGAACCCTCCGAAAAAAGGTTTTACATTGATAGCCGGCTTATGCCGAAATAAATTCGAAACAAACATATCTCTTTTCCTATGCCACTGTCAAATCATCGATTTGAATTCACATGGCTGGGTTTATTTTGAGCGTGCCTCCTCTTCTTTTTCCATTTGTTTTGTTTTGTTATTGTTGGTTTTGTTCTTTAAGCATTGTTGTTGTTTTTTATTGCAGCTTAAAACCATACATTGACTAAACTACAAGTGTAGCTTAACCAACAGAGGAAAAGAATGTTTGTCAAATTTATTTGGGCAAAGCCCTATAGACTGCAAGATGGTTGGATGGACGCATGTTTCGGAATTACCACATTCCTCATCAGCATCCTCTACTTGCAGCAAAACTATCAACCAATTATCAGAATAAATTCATGCAGTTTATTAAACCCAACAAAAACCACACTTGAACCCTCCGAAAAAAGGTTTTACATTGATAGCCGGCTTATGCCGAAATAAATTCGAAACAAACATATCTCTTTTCCTATGCCACTGTCAAATCATCGATTTGAATTCACATGGCTGGGTTTATTTTGAGCGTGCCTCCTCTTCTTTTTCCATTTGTTTTGTTTTGTTATTGTTGGTTTTGTTCTTTAAGCATTGTTGTTGTTTTTTATTGCAGCTTAAAACCATACATTGACTAAACTACAAGTGTAGCTTAACCAACAGAGGAAAAGAATGTTTGTCAAATTTATTTGGGCAAAGCCCTATAGACTGCAAGATGGTTGGATGGACGCACGTTTCGGAATTACCACATTCCTCATCAGCATCCTCTACTTGCAGCAAAACTATCAACCAAATGAATTCAAATCGATGATTTGACAGTGGCATAGGAAAAGAGATATGTTTGTTTCGAATTTATTTCGGCATAAGCCGGCTATCAATGTAAAACCTTTTTTCGGAGGGTTCAAGTGTGGTTTTTGTTGGGTTTAATAAACTGCATGAATTTATTCTGATAATTGGTTGATAGTTTTGCTGCAAGTAGAGGATGCTGATGAGGAATGTGGTAATTCCGAAACGTGCGTCCATCCAACCATCTTGCAGTCTATAGGGCTTTGCCCAAATAAATTTGACAAACATTCTTTTCCTCTGTTGGTTAAGCTACACTTGTAGTTTAGTCAATGTATGGTTTTAAGCTGCAATAAAAAACAACAACAATGCTTAAAGAACAAAACCAACAATAACAAAACAAAACAAATGGAAAAAGAAGAGGAGGCACGCTCAAAATAAACCCAGCCATGTGAATTCAAATCGATGATTTGACAGTGGCATAGGAAAAGAGATATGTTTGTTTCGAATTTATTTCGGCATAAGCCGGCTATCAATGTAAAACCTTTTTTCGGAGGGTTCAAGTGTGGTTTTTGTTGGGTTTAATAAACTGCATGAATTTATTCTGATAATTGGTTGATAGTTTTGCTGCAAGTAGAGGATGCTGATGAGGAATGTGGTAATTCCGAAACGTGCGTCCATCCAACCATCTTGCAGTCTATAGGGCTTTGCCCAAATAAATTTGACAAACATTCTTTTCCTCTGTTGGTTAAGCTACACTTGTAGTTTAGTCAATGTATGGTTTTAAGCTGCAATAAAAAACAACAACAATGCTTAAAGAACAAAACCAACAATAACAAAACAAAACAAATGGAAAAAGAAGAGGAGGCACGCTCAAAATAAACCCAGCCATGTGAATTCAAATCGATGATTTGACAGTGGCATAGGAAAAGAGATATGTTTGTTTCGAATTTATTTCGGCATAAGCCGGCTATCAATGTAAAACCTTTTTTCGGAGGGTTCAAGTGTGGTTTTTGTTGGGTTTAATAAACTGCATGAATTTATTCTGATAATTGGTTGATAGTTTTGCTGCAAGTAGAGGATGCTGATGAGGAATGTGGTAATTCCGAAACGTGCGTCCATCCAACCATCTTGCAGTCTATAGGGCTTTGCCCAAATAAATTTGACAAACATTCTTTTCCTCTGTTGGTTAAGCTACACTTGTAGTTTAGTCAATGTATGGTTTTAAGCTGCAATAAAAAACAACAAAATTTTATTTCTATAGAAATTTTTGAAAAGAATACCGATTTGACGAAAATTTACCAAAATCAACCATATTCCATTCCGATCATCGGACCAAATTTAAATATTAATATTTTTTGGACCAATTTTGGTCCGATCGGACCGAAATGGCAACCCTGTATATGGGAAGACTATTGCACAGGGAAGACTATTGGTCTGATGTCGTGTTGTCGTCACTGGGTTAAGACGATGGACAGCAAGTGGACCATCGAGGCAAAGAAAATTTCATTAAAAGTATATGCCTTCGCTTATATGACTTTTTGTCCCCTTAATTTTGTTTAATTTCAGATTTAATTTTAATTTACAGTTTTTAATAAGTTTTTATTAATCAAATATAACTTAGCTTAGATAAGATTAATACAAATTAAGCAGGGTTTGTTTCTTCACATGACTGTTCTTTAGAACAAACTTATGACGTATTCGATCGTTCGTAATAGAAAGTGCAACATTCTCAAAATTGGTTGGAAATTATGAAGGATTTTCTCATAGTATTTGATTCCACACAATAATATGGAAAAACAATATGTTAATTCTGTAATTGCACTATCACTAACACTAGAGCAACATATTTGCAAAGAAATGACATTGTCCTTAAAGTGTAATCTGTTCCCCATTATACAAGTACTAGTTTAGTTTTCGTAACACTGTGCGTCAGGAACATCAATAAGAGCAAATTGATGTTTTGATTTGTCGCTATAAAATTATGAGAATTTAGAGATAATTCAGGGATGCTCATGTGTATGAGCAGATGAGCAGTAGACACGCGTACAGTGGGTTGGTTGGTTAGCGGTTTCATCGCAGTAATGTGATACTGTATCTATGATGCTTGTGTTGTTGTTGTTGTGATTCCTAGTACACAGATATCCTTGTTGTGATTATGAATAAAAATTTTGTCAAAACTTCCATTGACAATGTCATTGAATTGAAATCCATTACAAATTTTCCAATGCGTTTGCCGTATAGATTTGGCAACAAACATCAGTGATGACACATGACCTGTGAGAATTTTTTGTAGTCATGGTTAAATTGTCCAAGTCAGAGAATTGCCATAAATTTATCGTTAATAGATTTATGACTGGAAATTGATCGAACACTAAAATTGAGCTAAAGAAAATCGATATGACATTGATACGGCTGGCAAAAAGGAAATAACTGGCATGAGCGTTGGCAACAGTAAGAGAGAGGGGACACGTGTATTTTGCACTGAGATGTTACATAGGATATTTTCGGCATGGCTCTTGGGATTACAACTCATCCCTTTGGATAGTGTGAGAAAACGCCTTGCCTTTCGTGACCATTCATTCATTGCCGTTTGTATTTTTGTTTTGTCTATTTCTCATGAATCCGCTGTGAGCAATGATGATTTTATTATTCTTTAATTTCTTCAAATTGTTTGCATTCTATTAAATTATAATTTCTTTTCTGGGATTTGTTTGGGCTAGAGTGCCTTCTTCATTTTGATCTGTCGTAAAGCTACCCGGATATGGATGGGTTTTCACTTCTTCTGTTTAAAGGAAAACTGTTTTGGGATGGAAAAGAAAGGGGTAACTGCTTGCAAGGAATTTTTAAATTGATAAAGAGGGAAAACTGAAAGGAGTCATACGCTGACCATTAAGGTTTGGAAAAGTGCTACCAATGCAGGGTCGTTTTATAAAACGTCTAAGAAAATACATTTAAGATACAAATTTGAGTTTCGCATACTTGATACTAGGAAATATATTTTTATTTTTTCTGCTAAGTGCTACTAAAGTCCTTTGAAAACGTTTTTAACGAAATAACATTTTCTATTGAAGTAACATTTTGTAAAAATTTTCTATAGAAATAAAATTTTGGCAAAATTTTCTATAGAAATAAAATTTTGGCAAAATTTTCTATAGAAATAAAATTTTGGCAAAATTTTCTATAGAAATAAAATTTTGGCGAAAGTTTCTATAGAAATAAAATTTTAGCAAAATTTTCTATAGAAATAAAAATAAAATAAAATTTCAGCTTAAAACCATGCATTGACTAAACTACAAGTGTAGCTTAACCAACAGAGGGAAAGAAGGAAAAGAGTTATATTTGTACGAATTTAATTCGACATAAGCCGGCTATCATGTAAAACCTTTTTTTCTGAAGGTTCAAGTGTGGTTCATAGTTGGGTCTAATGAACTGCCTGAATTTATTCTGATAATTGGTTGATAGTTTTGCTGCAAATAGAGGATGCTAATGAGGAATGTGGTAATTCCGAAACGGGCGTCCATCCAACCATCTTACAGTCTATAGGGCTTTGGCCAAATAAATTTGACAGACATTCTTTTCCTTTGTTGGTTAAGCTACACTTGTAGTTTAGTCAATGTATGGTTTTAAGCTGAAATAAAAAAAAAAAACAACAACAATGATTAAAAAACAAAACCAACAATAACAAAAAAAAAACGAAATAAAATTTTGGCAAAATTTTTTATTGAAATAAAATTTTAACAAAATTTTCAACAGAAATAAAATTTTGGCAAAATCTTTTATAGAAATAAAATTTGACAAATTTTTCTATAGAAATAAATTTTTAGCAACATTTTCTATAGCAATAAACTTTGTAAACATTTTCTAGAGAAATAAAATTTTGGCAAAAATTTCTATAGAAATAAAATTTTGGCAAAATTTTCTATAGCACTAAATTTTGGCAAAATTTTCTATAGAAATTAAATTTTGGAAAAATTTTGTATAGAAATAAAATGTTAGCAAAATTTTCTATAGAAATTAAATTTTGGCAAAATTTTCTACAGAAATAAAATTTTGGCAAAATTTTCTATAGAAATAAAATTTTGCCAAATTTTGTATAGAAAGAAAATTTTGCCAAAATCTTTTATAGAAATAAAATTTGACAAATTTGTCTATAGAAATAAATTTTTAGCAAAATTTTCTATAGCAATACAATTTTGGCAAAATTTTATATCGAAATAAAATTTTGGCAAAATTTTCTATAGAAATAAAATTTTTCCAAAATCTTCTATAGAAATAAAATTTTGCCAAAATCTTTTATAGAAATAAAATTTTGCCAAAATCTTTTATGGAAATAAAATTTTGCCAATTTTTCCATAAAATTTTTTTTGTTTGTTAGTTTTTTGGTAGAATCGGGCAGCCTTCAGTCATAAGAAAGAAGTTCGCCACTGTGTTATCACAATGAACTTAGTTTGGTCACTATAAAATGTCGATTAGTTGATTTTGACACCTACTTCCAATGTCGATTAAAAAAAAAATCAAAAATGTTTTGATTATTTAGTCGGAATTTAGACTTTCCGAGTATGAGAATTGAAAAAATGAGAGGGCTTTTGCCGGTACGCCTTAACATTCTTATAATTTTCAAGAAGACAGAAAACTGCGTTCCTGCTCACCGCTCATATATTGAAAAACCAAGCAGCTTTTTTAATGCAATAATTAAACCTACTTGTCTTGTATAGGTAGGTAACTTAAAAATACTAATTTCTAATTATTCTCCAAATATTACAAAGTTAAAAACCCACATTCAAAAAAAGGTTACTTGGATCCAAAGATTTTGACATTCCCCAGAGGTTTTGGTATTGATTCCGAGACAAATATGGGGCTACCTTTGAATAAAGACATCTTTTAGCTACCTAGGATCAATAACATTGAAATTAGTATATAGACCTAATTTATCGACTTTTCTTTCTATTTTTGCGATATAATATTAAAGTAATTCAATTGCAAACAAATGCCAGTTTAAAAATCCAAAAAAAAATTTAATTGAAAAAAAAATGAAAAGTGGAAACCAAAAATGCCTATATTTGAAGCGTTTTCATCTTAAATTGAAATATGCAATATATCATTTAATTTAAAGAAAACTTCTTTAAATTAAAAATCTTCTTCTCAACTTTAAAGTAAATTTGCTTTATTTCAAAGACCTACCACTTAAACAGAAGGACGCAAATTTTCAAGATTTTTATCCTAACTTTAATAAAACAAATTTTTGAAGCAAAGATTTAAAACTATCTTTTAATTAAATGTTTTATTATAAAGAAATTTGTCCTTATATACAATTATGTACGGCCTTAAGTTCGTCTGGGCCGAATCTTAATCACCATTAATCAGATATAATAATTTTCTTTGAAAAGTATTCGTCATGGCGAGCAAATATAAAGAATTTCAGGTGGATTTGAAGAAAGATTCTCTCCCAAACAAACACATATACACTGAAAAAAATATTGACCTAATATGCAACTTAAATTTTTGGACTCAAAATTTACGCAATGCTAAGGACAAAATTCTTTAAAACAATGACATTTTAATTAAAACAAAGTTTATAATCCTTGCTTAAAAACTTTTTTTCATTAAATTTAGGACAGAAATCTTGAAATTTTGGGTCTCTCTGCTGAAGTTTTAGATCTTTGACATAAGGTAAATTTTCCTTAAAATAAAGAAAAACATTTTTAATTTAAAGAAATCGTCTTTAACTCAACTGACATATTGAATTTTTAAATTTAAGATAAAAACGCTTCAAATATAGGCTAAGACTTATTTTAAGGATGTGCATCTTTGGTTTAAAGTTTTTTTAGCATTAAGAAAACTGTTTTTACTTTGAAGTACCTGGCATAATTTGAATTTTGAAATTGGAATTTGTTTGTACATGAATACCTTTATTAATATATCGCAAAAAGAAAATAAAAACTCGATGAATGAGATCTGTATCCAATTTTAATTTTATTGATCCTAGATTTAAAGCCAGGGAGGTCCGTAAAAAATGTCTTTATTTTAAAAGAAGTCGCATCTTTGGCTCGGAATCAATACCAAAATCCTTAAAAGAAGGTCAAAATCTTTAGATCCAAGTAAACTTTTTTTTTGAGTGTACCAAACCATGCATACCATATTCCTCACAACTAATTATGGACCTAAAGAAAGATTTTGAATTCCAGGCAAATAAAAATAGGGATGTCTAGACGCTGAAGAAGTCAAATCGAAGAGATCGCTCCATATGAGGGCTATACCAAACCATGGACCAATTCACACCATATTCGCCATTCCTATTAATGGACCTGAGGATTTTAAATTGCGGGCAAATCGGATAAAAATAGGTGTGTCTAGCCACTCAAAGAGTCAAATCGGGAGATTAGTCTATATGGGGGTCTATACCAAAACATGGACCTATATAAGCCATATTCGGCACACATTTGTGTGGACCTAAAGTATCTTAAGATTTTTAAATTCATGAAAATTATATAAAAATTGCGGTGTCTAAATGCTTAAGACCCAAAATCGTGCGGTCGGTTTGTATGGGTGTTATATAAAAAAATTGGACTGAGGTAGTCTATCTTCGAATCTTTGCCAAATTTCAGCACGATTGTCTCATTATTTAAGGCTGTAGCATGATTACAACAAACAGACGGACAGCCAGACGAACATGGTTATATAGTTTTAGAATTTCTTCCTGATCAGTAATATATAACCTTAATATAGTCGGAAATTGTTATTTCGAAGTGTTACTAACGGAACGACAAACTAATTATACCCCTACCACCATCTTATGTGGGTGGGTATAATAACTGAATCACAACGTTAATATTTCGGTTCTTCACGAACGAAAAAAATGTTTTTCATATGTTTGGATGTAAAAATTATATGTTTGGTACTGAAATTTTAAGCACCTTATATTTAAGAGCAAGCATATAATGTTCGTAAACTAGTATAAAATGTTTGCGATATAAAGATATATGTGTTTAGAAAGATAGACCGAGAGAGTATGCTGCAAGTAAAAACATAGAAGTAACCAATTGTCGCGTTTAAAATATAGGCACAAAAAGAAAATTTCATTAAAAATTTTTTATACCAGTGTATGCCTAAAGTGAAACACAATATGTTTGAACAATACAAACAATATTTTCTTTGGACCAATTCTAAAGATATATACATGCAAAAAAATAATTCTTTCCTCCCAAACGAAATTTTAGACATATAAAGTTCGTTTCTCATTTGCTTTTCGTTGAAAGGAAGTGTATTTGGGAGAAAAGTATATTTTTTTTGTTTTGTGATAAACGTTTATTCTTTTCCAGGATGTAAAAACAATTTCATAAAGACTAACTCAAAAAAATTTTTTTCTGGCTAATTGCATTTTCCCTCACATCTTTCCCACTTCCACGAAGTTTTTTAGTTCTTAGCACCTTTTTCTGTAACACAAACAATGTAGAAGAAATTATACGATTTTATAAATTTTAAAATTTTTTTTTTACCTTTCGCCTGGACGGAGAATCGAACCGCGGACCATGCAATTTGTTAGCCAACACACTATCCACTGAGCCATGTAGCCGTTATTGTCATCAATAGACAATTACCCATATAACTAAGTTATATTTATATAGCATAGCTTGCGGCCCACGAGCCGATTAAACAAAGTTTATTTAACAGAAAAATACATTTAGTTGGGCACCGTGGAGCAGTGGTTGCTACGTCTGACTTGCATGCCAAGGGTCGTGGGTACGATCCCTGCTTCGACCAAAGTTTTTTTTTGCTTTTTTACATATTTTCCAGATATGATCGGAAGATTCCGAAAAAATTTTCGACATTACATTCTACTATATAAAATTTTTACTATGAACTGTAAAATGTGTCTTATTAAAGACCTAAATTTAGAAAAGAACAGTGTTTGATATAAACGAAATGGACTGTGTTGTTGGTTCAAAAATAACTTTTTTTTACTGAAAAAATAAAAATTTTGTAACAGACGAATTTTTTTTAGTGATAAAAGTGTATACTTTTCGAAGCAATTCAAAAGACCCTAACAAAAGAAAAACGTTTTCGGTACACGTTTTCCAAAAGTTTTTTTTCTTTGCGTGTATGCTTGAAGCAGAATGTATTTGGGGTACATATTACAAAAGCGACTTTTTTTGAGGGTGTTGACCACCTATGATACTACAATGGGCGGAGATATCTAAGTGACTCTAAAAATAAACGAGAATACGAAAGCTTTTATATCAGAGAGGGCAATAGGGAAATAGGCTTGTTCTCATTGCGACCTGCGAAAAGGCCCTTGACAAATTTCTCAATGAATCTGATTTTTTATGCCAACTTTCCCCAAAGTAGACAAACTTTAAAAAATTCTACAAAAAAACATCATATCCCTGTGCTTCATAACTCATTGAAAACATCTTGTTCAAAAATCACAAAAAAAGGTTTCCACTTTCTGGTGAGGTCTGCTAAATATTTTCAAAAGATAGCCATAATAAAAGGATGGCGACGGACTCAACCCTCAACGCATAATAGAGAAGGGGATTCCATTATCAAGCTCATGGCTTAAGGATGTTATGAATTCAAATTAAAAGAATACAAAACTCAAAGAAATGGCATTAACTATGAACTAAAGCGAAGGCAGTTATGAATCCAAATGCATTTATATGTTCTGTTTTTTTCTTAAAGAAAAATGAAAAAAGGATATGAAATTGACTTCATTCACAAAGGCACAATCATAAATAATAGAAATGCTTTTGTAAATTGTTTTTAATTGCTTAGCTCCTTAGTATTTATTTCATACAAATTATTAAAAATTTTCTGCATTTCCTTTGAAAAAAAAAAGGATTTTGGTGCGTCAGCTCGCTCTCATGGTAAAGGATATATTTTATTGTCCCTCCCACTAAGCTTAGCAATAACTAAGTCATTTAAAAACAAACTATAATAATTTCATTGAAGATTTCATGATTCATTTGAGTTGTAAGTGCAATAAAAACATATTTAATTTTATTTATTTGTTTAATTTGCAATTATTTTGATTTATATTTTTTCTTTGCTTTCTTGCTTAGAGTACCCTCCATTATCTTTCGCTCTTTCTCTCCCTCTCCTCTGTCTCTTTGGTGACTAGTTTTGGCCTCAAAGGATTGTAAAAGGACTAAGAATAAATTTCTTGTATTGGATTTTGTATTTGGGATTTGTTGGTGATGTTTCTTGCAATGCATTTTCCAAGTTTATTACTTTTCCTAGTTTCAGTATCTTTATGTTTTATGGTTAAAAGAAGAAATTCATATTTTTTGCTTTTGACAAATTGCCTGAAATTTGGCAAAGATTTGTTGTCTTCTCAATTTGGCGATGACTTTTCCACACCAACACCACTCAGAGTTATAAAAATGATTTAGGACTTGCATCCTTATATGATGAAAACAAAGGGCAACATTGTTGTTCATGAGCCTCTCATAAATTGTCTCTTAATAGTTGTTAGAAAATATGTGCAAGATTTGTCATAAGAAGAACCATACCAAGTCCTAGTAGATAAGTGACTAAAATAGGTGAATGACATTTTCAAAAATTGTCACTGTATTCCAGCATAAACTGAAGCTCTATTGAAGCAAGTTAAGGCTCTAAACATCTTTCATTTTATTGCCTCCGAACATATTCCATTATCAAGCTGATATTAAAATATCTCAATATACTCGTACCTTACAAACCATATTCCGAATTCTACATGAATTTGTGACCACCATTTAACATTTCCAATGTAAGCCTAACAGGTTGGCTGGTAAGTCCCCGGTCTGACTCATACACCCATAGAAAAAATCATGAACGGCGTTGTCATTTCAAAACGTTTCGTTCATGAAAGTGAATCAACACACATGTGTTGTCAAACTGAGAACAGACGGGGTCAATCTGACAACGTTAAAATGACACCATGCGTTGTCAAAACAACAACGAGTGTTCATGATCTGAAAACGTAATTGTTACGAATTTATAAACAAAATTAAAAAGAAAAGATTTCCGCTACCGTGACTCGAACCTGTGTTGTGTGCACCATACGCGTTAACAGTCGCTTTAGCTCATTGCACCACCGGCGGAGTTGCCATAACTTTGTCATTCCGTTTGTAACACATCGAAATATTGCTCTAAGGCCCCATAAAGTATATATATTCTGGGTCGTGGTGAAATTCTGATAAAGTCAGTCCGTCCGTCCGTCTGTTGAAATCACGCTAACTTACGAACGAAACAAGCTATCGACTTGAAAATTGGCACAAGTAGTTGTTATTGATGTAGGTCGGATGGTATTGCAAATGGACCATATCGGTCCACTTTTACGTATTGCCCCCATATAAACGGACCCCCAAATTTGGCTTGCGAGGTCTCTAAGAGAAGCAAATTTCATCCGATCCGGCTCAAATTTGGTACATGGTGTTAGTATATGGTCTCTAATAACCATGCAAAAATTGGTCCACATCGGTCCATAATTATATATAGCCCCCATATAAACCGATCCCCCGATTTGGCTTGCGAGGCCTCTAAGAGAAGCAAATTTCATCCGATCCGGCTGAAATTTGGTACATGGTGTCAGTATACGGTCTCTAATAACCATACAAAAATTGTTTGACATCGGTCCATAATTATATATAGCCCCCATATAAACCGATCCCCCGATTTGGCTTCCGAGGCCTCTAATAGAAACAAATTTCATCCGATCCGGCTGAAATTTGGTACATAGTGTTAGTATATGGTCTCTAACAACCATGCAAAAATTGGACCACATCGGTCCATAATTATATATAGCCCCCATATAAACTTTTCCCCCGATTTGGCTTGCAAGGCCTATAAGAGAAGTAAATTTCATCCGATCCGGCTGAAATTTGGTACATAGTGTTAGTATATGGTCTCTAACAACCACACAAAAATTGGTCCACATCGGTCCATAATTATATATAGCCCCCATGTAAACCGATCACCAGATTTGACCTCCGGAGCCTCTTAGAGGAGCAAAATTCATCCGATCCGGTTGAAATTTGGTACGTGGTGTTTATATATGGCCTCAAACTCCCATGCAAAAATTGGTCGAAATCGGTCCATAATTATATATAGGCCCCATATAAACCGATCCCCAGATTTGACCTCCAGAGCCCCTTGGAAGAGAAAAATTCTTCCCATTCGGCTGAAATTTGGTACGTGATGTTAGTATAAGGTATGCAACAACCATGCAGGAATTAGTTCCTATCAGCTCATAATTATATATGTAGCTCCCATATAAATCGATCCCCAGATTTGACCTCCGGTGCCTTTAGGAGAAGCAAAATTCATCCGATCTGCTTGAAATTTAGGACGTGGTGATCGTATATGATATTTAACAACCATGCCAAAAGTGGTCCATATCAGTCCATAATCATATATAGCCCTATATAAACCGATACCGAGATTTGGTTTTGGAGCCTCTTGGAGGAGCAAATTTCATCCGATTCAGTTGAAATTTGGTACATTGTGCTAGTATATGGTCGTTAACAACCATGCCATATCCGTCTATAGTTATATATATCCCTCAGATATAGCGATTTCCTATCACACAAAAATTGGTCCATATCAACTTCATAATTGTATATAGCCCCCATATAAGCGACCCCCATATTTCAATTCTGGCTCTCTACGTACCGTGCAAAAAGACCACATCGATTCGTAATTATTTGTAGACTTAACTATACATAACTTTTTTGTCTAATATATACCACGTATGGACTAACTCACAATTTAGAAAACGATGTTAAGAAGTTTTAAGATACCACAACCCAAGTATTTCGATTGTGGATGACAGTCTTTCGTAGAAGTTTCTACGCAATCCATGGTGGAGGGTACATAAGATTCGGCTCGACCGAACTTACGGCCGTATATACTTGTTCAAGTTCAATGAGTATAAAATTCAGGAAACATATTCAGTTAGGCTTTCGCTTTTCCAAATCCGAATTGCCGGGTCTCACGCTTGACACCTGCCTTCAGATTTTGTACAGCCACCTTGTCCACCTTCGTCGCCGCAGAAAGCCAGTTTGCCTTGAACTGCTGCTCGTCCTTAGCAGTTTTTTGGTCTTCTTTAGGTTCCGCTTGACAATAGCCCAGTATTTCTCAATTGGGCGGAGCTCTGGCGTCTTGGGAGGGTTCTTGTCCTTGGGAACCACCTGCACGTTGTTGGCGGCGTACCACTCCATGGCCTTTTTACCGTAATGGCAAGATGCCAAATCCGGCCAAAACAGTACGGAACAACCGTGTTTCTTCAGGAAAGGCAGCAGACGTTTATTCAAACACTCTTTCACGGAAATTTCTTGGTTGACAGTCCCGGAAGCTATGAAAATGCTGCTTTTCAAGCCACAGGTAGAGATGGCTTGCCAAACCAGATATTTCTTTGCGAACTTAACAGTTTTATGTGCTTGAAAATATCTGCTACCTTTCCCCTTCCTTTTGCCGTATAAAACTCCTGTCCCGGAAGCTGCTTGTAGTCGGCTTTGACGTAGGTTTCGTCGTCCATTACCACGCAGTCAAACTTCGTCAGCATCGTCGTGTACAGCCGCCGGGATCGCGCTTTGGCCGTCGTGTTTTGTTTATCATTGCGATTTGGAGTCACTACCTTCTTGCAAGTCGATAGTCCGGCTCGTTTTTTGGCTCGATGCACGGTTGTAGACGATACACTCAGCTTATTTGCGGCATCTCGGAGAGAGAGGTTAGGGTTTCGCTTGAAACTTCCGGCAACTCTATTTGTCGTCTCAGCGGCTTCCGGTTTTCGATTTCCTCCCGATCCAGACTTCCTGGCTGTCGACAAACGTTCCCCAAACACTTTAATTACATTTGTAACGGTTGATTTGGCAACTTTTAGCGATTTTGCCAGCTTTGCGTGCGAGTAGCTCGGATTTTCGCGATGCGCGAGCAAAATTTTGATACGCTGCTCTTCTTGCTTGGACGGCATTTTGACAACTGAAAAGTGAATTCCAAAATCAAAATAGGAGCAACATTCTACACACACACACCTTCAAAATGAGGGGTGTTCAGGTTTTTTAAATGCAAAATTGAAAGAAATACGTTAAGTTTATATTGACCAAATTTTGACCGTATCACCCTTTATAGAAAATTTTGTCAAAATTTTATTCCTAAGAAAATTGTGTCAAAATTTTATTTCTATACAAAATTTCGTCAAAATATTAGTTTTTTTGAAAAATTTGCTAACATTTTATTTCTGTAGAAAATGTTATAAAAATTTTGTTTCTACACTCAAAAAAAAAGTGAACTCTCTATTTCACTAAAGCCAAGTTAACTTTATTTTAGTTCACAGAATTATTATATTTGGAGAAGATTTCCTCTACTCTAATAATTTTTTGTGTACGTTAGTTAAATTAACTAAAACCGAGGGAAAAAAATGTACACAAATGAAGGATAAACATTACGTAAATTCGTGTCTTCCACAAAAAATTTAAATTTGTAAATTTTACTACAAATGTGTTCATCATGAAGTTCGTATGTCACCAAAAACATTCTTGCAATTTTGAACTTCAAATTTTTTCTTCAAACTACAATATTTTCTTTAACAAGTGACAAAACCTAATTATGTCTAATAAATTTTTTGAATTTGTCGAAAAATGTTTACTTATTTTTATGACATCTGCGTGATGCCAGCGTTTGTTTTACTGTTTAGTTAAAATTTTCTCAAAATGTTCTAAAATTAACCGAAATTTGTCTTCCTGGTGGGTTTCCTGTTTTTTTAGTGTATAGAACATTTTTCAAAATTTTATTTTTATAGCAAATTTTATTAAAAATTTATTTCTATAGAAAATTTTGTCAAAATTTTATTTCTATAGAAAATGTTGTCAAATTTGATTTCTATAGAAAATGTTGTCAAATTTTATTTCTATAGAAAATTTTGTCAAAAGAACAACAAATTAGTGGAAAAACTTTACAATCTCAATATTATTACCGAACAAGAGAAAAACAAGTTGACAAGCAGGACCGCAGTAGCTCCAAGGATTTACGGACTTCCAAAAATACATAAGGAGAGTACACCATTAAGACCTATTTGTTCTTCGATAGACTCGCCATCGTACAATTTATGTAAATACATAGTAGGTATATTAAGAAATATAACACTTGACTCTAAATATAATGTTAAGGACTCTGCGGATTTTAAGACAAGATTGGAAAATATGACGATTGAAGATGATGAAGTTTTAATATCCTTTGACGTGGTGTCATTATTTCCAAGCATTCCGGTAAAGCTAGCAATTCAGACGATTGAAAGAAAATGGACCATAATTGAGCAGTATACGAACATGACGAAGGATTTATTCATAGATTTAATTACATTTTGTATCAAGGACACCAGATATTTTAAATTTGAGGACAAGATTTATGAGCAATTAAAAGGTATGCCAATGGGTTCCCCTGCTTCACCAATTGTAGCAGACATTATTATGGAGGAACTTTTAGACGAAGTATTTAAAAATATTACTAAACCACCGATATTAACAAAATACGTAGATGACATCTTCGCAATCATAAAGGCATCAGAAGTCGACGAAACACTAAAGGCCTTAAACTCATTTAATAGACAAATTCAATTTACAAAGGAATTAGAACAGGACAATAAACTACCATATCTTGACGTAATAATACATAGACAAGGAAACCAACTGAGACTAAATTGGTACCAAAAACCAACGGCTTCTGGGAGACTGCTCAATTTTTACTCTAAGCACAGTAAACGTATAATAATCAATACAGCGACAAATTTCATACGAAGGATATTTAATGTTAGTGATCCAGAATTTCATTCTGAAAATGAAAATAAAATTAAACGAATTCTCCAAGACAACAATTTCCCACAACGAACGATATATCAACTCTTATCGAAAGTAAAAGCCAACCTACACAACAACCGAGAATTGGCCAAGAAAAAGGATTCAAAAATATACAAACCAGTGACATATATACCAAACTTCTCCGAGAGACTGTCCAAGTCTGACATATACAATAAAGAAAAATATCAACTCGCGTTAAAAACCACAAACACTGTCAACGGATTATTTAGTAAAACAAAAACAAAAATTAAGAATGAAGACCAACACAACGTAGTATATAAGATAAAATGCAACGGTGACAAATCCAACTTATGCCAAAAGGCATATATTGGTACGACAATGACAAAATTAAAAACAAGATTGTCTTCACATAAATCGGATATAAAAACAACAGACAAACCAATGGAACAAAAAACAGCACTTGCGGCCCACTGTACATTGACTGGTCACAAACCTAACTTTAATAACGTAGAAATCCTATGCAAGGAAAACAACTACAGACGAAGATTTACTCTGGAAATGTTACACATAATTAACACTCCCACTAACGAGAGAATAAACTATAAAAAAGATATTGAGAACTGCGCGAGAATATATCGACATACGATACAAAAACACAGGAGAAAGTGATCACCAGTAGAAAACCAGACAGCGAAGTAACAAGACATCGGATAAAATGTAAATGACAATAGTTTGACTTTAATTTGTGAATTTTGTAATTAACTTTTGTTTAATTTTGTAATTTGTAGCCTTGAAAACGGTCTGACGAAGTCAACCGAAATATCGGAAAATAAAAAACTAGAAACCAACAATTTCGAGTTTAATTTATAGACCTACAGCCGAGATTATGAGATAAAAATCATAAAAATTAAAATAAAAGGTCAACAATATCAACAAAAACATAAAACAACCGGAAGGCACGCCGAATCAAAACATCCAATCATGACAATTTACACAAATATCAAGAATAATTACAATGCTCACACATATAAAGTCGCTAAAAATTACTCCAAAAGTCATAAGCAGTCAGCAAATCTCAAAAGTTCCATAACATTTCTTATAAAATGCAAAAAAGCTGGTATCATACCAAACTTCATTAACAATGCAACCAAACACACATATACCATTTTCAAAACACACAAAAACAAAAATATCCCGCCAAATATCGAGAGAACATTACACAGGTATACCTATAACTTTCACATGAAAATCTTAAAACTACTAATAGAGTATAAACACAAACAAATACACGAAAATCGACAAAACATTCAAACCGCGCAAACTCAACTGACACAGCTTTTATCACAACAAGATTTATCGCTGTACTTGGAGAGTGAAAACACTCTGTACAACAGCGTGACACACAAGAACAAAACAACACACATTAAAAAGCTAGATGTACTTAAACAACAACACATAAAACAGCTTAACATTAGAACTCATAACGACTGGTTTGTGAATAAGACAGAGAAAGACATACCGAGAGAAGTGCAATGGATTCTCTCACTGGGTCCAAAACATGCTCTCCCGCATAACAATAAAAGTTTTCCACTATTACAAGTTATCGCCGAAGGAGAAGATTGTGTACAGACAATTGAGAGCAGAGAGGAACAAGAGATGGCGAGAACAAAATTGACAACATTGATAAACGATCATTTACGAAGATCACAAATGAGCTTAAGAGATAAATACATATCAAGCACAGTGGTACAGACACGACAATATTTAAAGGAAAATGATGACATTCTAATTCTTAGTGCTGACAAAGGGGGAAAAACGGTTGCAATGAATAAAATTGACTATGATCTAAAGATGAAAGAAATATTACACGATATGTGTACGTACAAACGAATAAAAATTGATCCCACCTCTAGACTCCAAACGAAGAACAACAAATTAGTGGAAAAACTTTACAATCTCAATATTATTACCGAACAAGAGAAAAACAAGTTGACAAGCAGGACCGCAGTAGCTCCAAGGATTTACGGACTTCCAAAAATACATAAGGAGAGTACACCATTAAGACCTATTTGTTCTTCGATAGACTCGCCATCGTACAATTTATGTAAATACATAGTAGGTATATTAAGAAATATAACACTTGACTCTAAATATAATGTTAAGGACTCTGCGGATTTTAAGACAAGATTGGAAAATATGACGATTGAAGATGATGAAGTTGTAATATCCTTTGACGTGGTGTCATTATTTCCAAGCATTCCGGTAAAGCTAGCAATTCAGACGATTGAAAGAAAATGGACCATAATTGAGCAGTATACGAACATGACGAAGGATTTATTCATAGATTTAATTACATTTTGTATCAAGGACACCAGATATTTTAAATTTGAGGACAAGATTTATGAGCAATTAAAAGGTATGCCAATGGGTTCCCCTGCTTCACCAATTGTAGCAGACATTATTATGGAGGAACTTTTAGACGAAGTATTTAAAAATATTACTAAACCACCGATATTAACAAAATACGTAGATGACATCTTCGCAATCATAAAGGCATCAGAAGTCGACGAAACACTAAAGGCCTTAAACTCATTTAATAGACAAATTCAATTTACAAAGGAATTAGAACAGGACAATAAACTACCATATCTTGACGTAATAATACATAGACAAGGAAACCAACTGAGACTAAATTGGTACCAAAAACCAACGGCTTCTGGGAGACTGCTCAATTTTTACTCTAAGCACAGTAAACGTATAATAATCAATACAGCGACAAATTTCATACGAAGGATATTTAATGTTAGTGATCCAGAATTTCATTCTGAAAATGAAAATAAAATTAAACGAATTCTCCAAGACAACAATTTCCCACAACGAACGATATATCAACTCTTATCGAAAGTAAAAGCCAACCTACACAACAACCGAGAATTGGCCAAGAAAAAGGATTCAAAAATATACAAACCAGTGACATATATACCAAACTTCTCCGAGAGACTGTCCAAGTCTGACATATACAATAAAGAAAAATATCAACTCGCGTTAAAAACCACAAACACTGTCAACGGATTATTTAGTAAAACAAAAACAAAAATTAAGAATGAAGACCAACACAACGTAGTATATAAGATAAAATGCAACGGTGACAAATCCAACTTATGCCAAAAGGCATATATTGGTACGACAATGACAAAATTAAAAACAAGATTGTCTTCACATAAATCGGATATAAAAACAACAGACAAACCAATGGAACAAAAAACAGCACTTGCGGCCCACTGTACATTGACTGGTCACAAACCTAACTTTAATAACGTAGAAATCCTATGCAAGGAAAACAACTACAGACGAAGATTTACTCTGGAAATGTTACACATAATTAACACTCCCACTAACGAGAGAATAAACTATAAAAAAGATATTGAGAACTGCGCGAGAATATATCGACATACGATACAAAAACACAGGAGAAAGTGATCACCAGTAGAAAACCAGACAGCGAAGTAACAAGACATCGGATAAAATGTAAATGACAATAGTTTGACTTTAATTTGTGAATTTTGTAATTAACTTTTGTTTAATTTTGTAATTTGTAGCCTTGAAAACGGTCTGACGAAGTCAACCGAAATATCGGAAAATAAAAAACTAGAAACCAACAATTTCGAGTTTAATTTATAGACCTACAGCCGAGATTATGAGATAAAAATCATAAAAATTAAAATAAAAGGTCAACAATATCAACAAAAACATAAAAAAAATTTTATTTCTATAGAAAATGTTGTCAAAATTTTATTTCTATAGAAAATTTTGCAAAAATTTTATTTGTATAGAATATTTTATCAAAATTCGATTTTTACAGAATTTTTTATCAGAAATTCAATGTCTATAGAAAATTTGTGAAATTTGTAGTTGCACGCTCACAAAAAATCGCTTCTGTAACATATACTCCAAAACATATTTTGCTTCAAGCATATACATTTTTGGGTATTGCCCAAACATTTATATGTTTGATCTATTCCAATATATAATACGTTTGAAAGCATATTGGTCTAAACAATATATGTTTGGGTAGTCTAAGTTCCAAACATTTTGTATTTTTGCATCCAAATTCAATAATGTTGTCTTCTAAAAAACAATATGTTATTATGTGAACATATAATATGTTTGGAAGCATTTTGCATCCAAAAATATTATATGCTTAAAAAAATTCTCCCAAACAATATTGTGCTCAAAATTTTATTTATATATTTACAATCATAATGAATTATGAAAATAAACAGGTAATATAGGTGCTAACAACATAGGTTTTCGACTTGAATGCTCAAAATTTTGTTTCTGCCCAATTGTATATTCCCCGACATCTTTCTCACTTCCACGAGATTTTTTAGTTCTTAGCCCCTTTTTCTGTAATACAAACATTGTAGAAGAAATTATTCAATTGTATGATTTTTTTTATTTTAATTTTACCTTTTGCCGGACGGGGATTCGAACAGCGGACCACACAGTTTGTAAGGATCAAAGAAGTAGCTGATCAATTGCCCAAGGAAAAATAAAATGTTAATTTTGTAATAACAAGCAACAACCACCAACTTAATTCAATATCGCTCCCTGTTAAATAGCGCTCCAAGCTACTAAACACATATATATTTATAGGCTATTTCTAAATTAATATATGTTTGCATCCAAGCATATTATATTTACAAACATTTTATGTCCCAAACATAATATGTTCTAACATATTAACATATATGTCCCAAACATGTTATGCTAGTTTATGAACATTATATGCTTGCACTCAAAAATATTGTGTTTAAAAATTTGTGTTCCAAACATATAATGTTTATAGCCAAACATATGAAAAACAGTCTTTTTCATCCGTGTGTAGAGGAATATTTGGCAAAATCTACCAAAACATCAAGAATTCTACCAATGTAGCAAACAGTAAAAAAAACTACCATTTTTGGTAGAATTCTACCAACTGTGGCAGCGGTGGTACGTTTCCGTTTCATTTTATTACCGTCTGTTCACGATTTTATTACCGTCTGTTCACGAACGTAATTGTTTTTATTAGTGTCTTTCTCCATTTTAAAATGTATGGAAAATCCTTAAATGTCAATTTTTACAAATTCAAATACCTATTTTGAATATCATTAATCAATATCAAACCTTTTTGCTGCCAGCTAACAACAACAGCAACAAAATGTTGTCTGGAAAATCCTTTAAAACACTTAAGGTGTAAATAAGAACGTAATCACTTTGACACTTTTTGTCTACGGCGTAAAAACAAAAGCGAAGGCAACCGAATATCCTTAGAAACCTAAAGGACTCTAGAAAATTTGCATTCGAAGTACATTTAATAACCGTGAGTACTTAAGCAGGTGTTCAATATACACTCACACACATACACACCAAGTCCACAAAGCAGCCACTGATGGAGAATCCTTTTTGTTTTGCTATTGGTATTGGTAAGACTAGAGCATCAGTCAATATGCTGATGCCAGGGATTTTCATGTTGATCCTTTTTCATTCACAAATGATAACAAAATAGCAGCTGAAGAAAAGGACCCTCAAAATCCAATGGTAAATTTGTGCAAGGCAAAGGCCCTTCCTTCACAACAAGAGGACAACATCTCCTCGCGTAAGGCTTGTCAACCTTTATAATCAATCTTCGAAGGAAAATCAAGCAAAATAAAAAAAGTGGGAAAACATGCAGGAGTTAAACTGAAGCCAGAGAAGCATGAATAGACCACAGTGATGGTTAAATGATGTTTTGTTATGTCAACGACATTAAGTAGCTCCATGCTCCACAAAAAAAAAAACGTCAGCCCAGCAGACATTCTCTGAGACAAGAGGAATTAAACTGTTTCTGTCAGTAGGTGGTTTTCGTCATGAAAGACCATTTACCCACCGACACAACAAGGGACAATTACGATTATGTTGGAAGTCCTTGTAACAGACACAATATAATTATATATGCCTAAGCTAGCTAACCTTATATTAAGATATCCTTTGTTAAGTCCTTCGTTCCTTTTTTTGTTGGCCTCTCTTCAGGGAGATGTGTCAACAAAAAAATAGGTTTTAATGAGACATGACACTGTCCTCAGGATGAATGACACGAAGGCTTTTGCCGTAGGCATTTCTTTTCACTATGCCAGTATCGTAAAGCATAATGATTGATTAGCAATTAATTAAAGCTCTTACAATAGATCTATGTAATTTTTACTTCCTTAGGGTAATGAGGTTGAATATTGCCAAAGAGGCTAGACATTACAAGACTAGGTGCTAAATATTACTAACAATAGAGGTTTTGTCAATGATCATCCATAATGAGATGATATCAAGGAAATAGGATTCGTGAAATTTGATATCATATTTAATTCAAGTTGTCTTTCATCAGCATTTTATTTAGATCGAGTTTTCTTAGGTCCAGTTGACTCCTACTCCAGTCCATGTAGCAGTTTGAAAACAATTTTTTAACAAAACAAAATCTAAACAAAAATGGAAATGTATTTGTTAGAGTCGGTCTTTTAGAGAAAGAGGTTTTCATCAAAGTCACTTAAAATTCGTGGACTCCGATTTCCACAATTTGTCTAGCTACAATACTCAATGTTTATCCGAATTGACTGTAATTTTGACTTTTGTGTATGTGTTTGTTGATATCGATTTTACTTCTTAAACTTCTGGAAGTCTGTAAATTAAATGATATAATAAATCTTTAGATTTAAGATAAAAATGCTTCGATTTTTGCTAAGACTTATTTTGAGGATTTTGCATCATTGGTACGAAGATTTTTTGCTTTTTTTTTAGGAAAATATATTTAACTTTAAAGTTTCTGTTATAATTTGAACTTTTAAACTGTCATTTATATGTACGTGAATAGCGTATTACCAAAATACCAAAATCCTTAAGGGAAGATCAAAATCTTTGAATTCAATTAAAGTTTTTGTTGGGTGTAGGGCTAAAATAAAAAATGTTTTCGTAATTGCCAACATACGATAAAATTAGATTTTATGATCAAAATTATATATTTTTACGAAAATCAGTTGAATAGGGCATTTGTTTCAAAAGTACTGTCCCCCTGTTTTTGAATATATTCCAGTGTTTTTTCAAGCTGATCAAACCCGATTGGCGTTATGAATATGGGCCCCGTGAAAATTAGCCTCAAAACCTAAATGATTTAGGACCCCAAAAAAATTACATGAAAATAAAACAACATCAAATGTTTATGGTTTATTGTGGAGTAACATCCCAGCAAAAAAGCGTCGCCAAAAGAGTAATGAAAATGTTCTTTTTGGATCCGGAAGTGGTGCAAAATTAACGCAGAAGCGATGAATTTAACATGGACTTGTCATACGACGGAAGTCCTCCATTTCAACAGCCGGTGCACTGAATTTGCATCACTTCTTTAGGTGTGATCAGAATTCAATATTTTGGATGTAAATTTAAAAATTCTGTGATATTTTGTCAAATAAATAATTTTTATAATTTTTTTATAATTTTTAATGGATTCTAACGCTTGTCTGAAACGTCTGACCTCAAATATTTTCAAAACTTCACAATTTTTTCAGATTGGATTTAGCATTTTTTCGACAAAATTTAAATAATTTGTACCATTTTATGAATTCTTAAATTGTTTTCAACTAATTTGAAAGAAAAAAAATTAAAATTACCCATTAAAAATATGAAAAAGAATGTTATAAAAAATTGAATGAAAAGAACTTCCTGTGTTGTTAAAATAAAGAACATCATTGGGAGTACATCTACTGGAAGTGCTTTTAAAGTTGTGCCTTTGGAAGAACTTCCAATTAGTTTGCTGTGATCGTTTTCTTTTTTGGGGAGGGGGCAGCTTGCATTATGAAAATAATCGCCACACTCAAAAAATTTTGGTATCATCAATACCAAAATTCCCTTAAGGATTTTGGTATTGATTCCGAGCCAAAGATGCGGCTTCTTTAAATTAAAGAAATTTGTTAGCGACCTATGTGGCTTTAAATCTAGGATCAATACAATTAAAATTAGGATAGAGATTTAATTTTTCGAATTTGCATTCTTCTTTCCCGGTATATTATTAAAGCTATTCACGTACAAATAAATGTCAGTTTAAAACTCCAAAATATAACGGATATTTCAAAGTCAAAAATGTTTTTTTAATTCGAAAAATGTCTCTTATTTCCAAAGATGCATAATCCCTAAAATAAGTCGTAGCCTATATTTGAGGCGTTTTTATCTTAAATCGAAATATTCTATATTTCAGTTAATTTAAGGACGATTTCTTTAAATTAAAAATGTGTGTTCTTTACTTTAAGGAAACGTTGCCTTAGTTAAAAGACCCACGACTTCAAAGGAGGGACGCAAGTTTCCAAAATTGGTGTCCTAAATTTAATAAAAAAAAAATTGAAACAAATATTATAAACTTTATTTTAATTAAAATTACCTGATTTCAAAGAAATGTTACCTTAATATTTTGTAAATTGTGCATCCTAAAATGTAGGTTGCTTAATATTTAATACCACGTAAATAATTTATTCAGTGTAGTATTTCAAATGTAAATAACCCCCAATTTGCTTTTTGGGATTGTGCTTCAATTTCAAGTGGGGTCTATTTTCTCATTCCGGAATTTGATAATAATGGTAACTATACATACTTTTGTTGTTCTGAATAGTATTATATTGCATCATATTTGTTTCTTAAGATTTGTAATAACATTTCCTTCAGTTAAATTTCCTTTTCACACGGTCTTTCAAATCAGAAGTGAAAATGAACCCTAATTTTCTTTTGGGGCCTACTTTCATGCTACACTTACATTTTGTTGGGGCTCATATTGATTATAAAATACGGACACAAATGTGCCCCTTTTCATTTGGGTTTTGGGGCTATCAAACCGACTTTAAAACAAGTATATACTGCCGTAAATTCGGCCAGGCCGAATCTTATGTACCCTCCACCATGGATTGCGTAGAAACTTCTACGAAAGACTGCTACCCACAATCGAATTACTTGGGTTGTGGTATCTTAAAACTTCTAAGTGCAATGGTTAGCATGCACGCCTTGCATATACAAGGTCGTGGGTTCGATTCCTGCTTCGACCCCAACACCAAAAACTTTTTCAGTGGTGGATTATCCCACCTCAGTAATGCTGGTGACATTTCTGAGGGTTTCAAAGCTTCTCTAAGTGGTTTCACTGCAATGTGGAACGCCGTTCGGACTCGGCTGTAAAAAGGAGGTCCCTTGTCATTGAGCTTAACATGGAATCGGGCAGCACTCAGTGATAAGAGAGAAGTGCACCAATGTGGTATCACAATGGACTGAATAGTCTAAGTGAGCCTGATACATCGGACTGCCACCTAACCTAACCTAAATTGTGAATTATATCAGACAAAAAAGTTATGTATAGGTAAGTCTACAAATAATTACGAATCGATATGAACTTTTTGCACGATACGTTGAGAGCCAGAATTGAAATATGGGGGTCGCTTATATGGGGCTATATATACCCAGCAAAAAAATTTGGAAGTTGTTCCACAAACATTTCTTTTAAAGCTCATTCCAAGATCCCCCATCGAGTTTCTTCAACTTCCGATGCAGTCCTTTTGGATAAGTCCACAAACATTTCTTCTAAAGCGCATCGTGGGATCCCCAATGATTTTTTTCCACTTCCCATGCGGTCCTTTTGGACAAGTGCACAAACATTTCTTCTAAAGCGCATCTTGGGATCCCCCAATGATTTGTTTCTACTTCAGATGCAGTCCTTTTGGACAAGTATTAGAAAGAACGCAATCAGGGTATTTTAAGTGCAAATTTTGGACAATTAAATTAAAAAAATAGAAAATTAATAAAAAAGTAAAAAAAAAAATACTAACAAAAAATTAAATTCATTTGAATCTGTGCCGTTTGACTTTTTCGCTTCCATGGAAGTTCTTTTGAGATGATTTTGCAAATTACGAGAATTTTTATTTTTTTTGTTGATTTGTAATGAAAAAGAAATGTATTATATTATAAAATATATGCCGAAAATAAAAAATAAAAACGATGTAATAAAAAAATAATAAAAATAAAACGATGTAATAAAAAAAGTTTATAAAAATTGCCGCTGGTGAGAGTTGAAGCTGCGTTTCTTATTTTTTCGTTCATATTAATAAAGAACTTCTCGAGAAGCAATTAGAATGTTATTCCTTGGTGTTGTATTACGATCATATCACACACATTTGAATTGAACTTTCGACGCTTTATATTCAATAGCGTTTGTGGCTGAGTGTGCTAAGGCGTTCTGTTATGGTGCCAGCAAACCCAGGTTCAACCCCTGGTCGGAGCGAAAAAGTTTTTCAAATTGTAAAAATTTTTCCTATTAAAATCGGAAAATAATAGTGTAATAAAACATATGGTTAAAAAAAAGTGAAAACATTTTTTTTCGCTTTTTAAATTTCTTTATTCAAATTAACTTCCAAAGCACAACTTCTAAAGTAATGCAAATGATCCAAAATGGAAGTACTTCCGTCCTATGGCAAGCCCGTGTAAAATTCATTGGAGATGATCCAAGTTTGCACTACTTCCGGGGATCCAAACTACTTTTTTGGAAGCTCTTTTTTTGCTGGGATTATTATGAACTTTGTATGGACCTATTTGTGTGTTATTGGGGATCGATTTATCTAAGGGCTATTTATAACTATAGACCGATATGGACCTAGTTAGGCATGGTTGTTAACGGTCATATACTAGCACAATGTACCAAATTTTAACTGACTCGGATGAAATTTGCTCCTCCAAGAGGCTCCAAAACCAAATCTCGGGATCAGTTTATATGGGGGCTATATATGATTATGGACTGATAGGGACCACTTTTGGCATGGTTGTTAAATATCATATACTACCACCATGTACCAAATTTCAACCAGATCGGATGAATTTTGCTTCTCCAAAAGGCACCAGAGGTCAAGTCTGGGGATCGGTTTATATGGGGGCTATATATAGTTATGGACTGATATGAACCAATTCCTGCATGGTTGTTGGATACCATATACTTACATCACGTACCAAATTTCAACCGAATCGGATTAATTTTGATCTTCCAAGGGACTCCAGAGGTAAAATCTGGGGATCGGTTTATATGGGGCCTATATATAATTATCGACTGATTTTGACCAATTTTTGCATGGTTGTTAGGGATGATATGCTGACACCATGTACTAAATTTCAGCCGGATCGGATGAAATTTGATTCTCTTAGAGGGTCTGCCAAATCTGGGGATCGGTTTATATGGGGGCTATATATAATTATGGACCGATGTGGACCAATTTTGGCATGGTTGTTGGATACCATATACTAACATCACGTACCAAATTTCAACCGAATCGGATTAATTTTGCCCTTTCAAGGGGCTCCGGAGGTCAAATCTGGGGATCGGTTTATATGGGCCTATATATAATTATTGACCGATTTCGACCACTTTTGGCATGGTTGTTAAATATCGTATACTAGCACCACGTACCAAATTTCAACCAGAGCGGATGAAATTTGCTCCTCCAAGAGGCTCCAAAACCAAATCTCGGGATCGGTTTATATGGGGGGTATATATGATTATGGACTGATATGGACCACTTTTGGCATGGTTGTTGGATACCATATACTAACATCACGTACCAATTTTCAACCGAATCGGATGAATGTTGCTCATCCAAGGGGCTCCGGAGGTCAAATATGGGGATCGGTTTATATGGGGGCTATATATAATTATGGACCGATTTCGACCAACTTTTGCATGGTTGTTTGAGGCCATATATTAACACCACGCATCAAATTTCAACTGAATCAAATGAATTTTGGTCTTCCAAGGGGCTCCGGAGGCCAAATCTGAGGATCGGTTTATATGGGGGCTATATATAATTATGGACCCCTGTGGACTAATTTTTGCGTGGCTGTTAGAGATCATATGCTGACACCATGTACCCTATTTCAGCTCGATCGGATGAGATTTGATTCTCTTAGAGGTTCGGCAAGCCAAATCGGGAGATCGGTTTATATGGTGGCTATTTTTAATTATGGACCGATGTGGACCAATTTTTGCATTGCATTAAAATGTTACTATAGTGGAATTAGTGCTCCAATATTCTACATTTTCCTCTCACAATTCCTGAATTCCAAATAATTATAATAATGCAGAGTGTGCCAGCATATTTTACGTAGTAAATTTGTCATTTTCAAATTTTGCTAACAATTACATTTCACCGAAATACAAGAATCGCTTTCATCCCTTGATGGTGGTAGATGTACAAAATATTAACTAAAATGCATAAAACCATTAAGGAACATTTAGACACGAGATCAACGCATCTAATGGGCAAACAACCCAATGGCAGCTATAACATTGCAAATTTCTAATAAAGGCGATAAAATAAAATATTTTGCAATGAAGCATAACGAAATTTGGATATTACCATAGGCTATGTTACATTTTTAATGTTCGGTAAAAAAAAAGGTTACATAAAGTACGTTGCCTGTTCTAACTTCGACCTACCTTTGCCAAAATTGGATCTAATCAGAAAATTTATTTCACAACTTCCATAAGATTTTTTAAATGTTGCTACGTTACGCAACTAAACTGCGCTAAGGGAACAATGAAATTTTTCGCTAAATTTCGAAATAAGAATTTTGCAGAATTGACGTCTCTACTCTACCAACCAATCTTTGTGCCTCATTCTCAATTGTGTCATAAAAATATGCAAATTTCTTTTGTTGCGAGAGTGGGGCAAAGAAAAAAAAACCTAATTTGTGCGAATCTGAGTCCTATGAGGAAAATGCGTAACGAAATTAACGTTAAGTACCCCACCCAGTTGGATGAACCATTTTTTGTTCTGCTCTTTTCGGCCCAGACACAGGCTATAAATTTTGCATTATTTTGTTATGGATACTAAAGAGGAGTTGGCAGTAATAACTTTTTACTGCCTACTATTCCTCGTGTTTGACATTAGATTTGATTGAAGAAATTTGTAAAATCCGTGGGGTTTGTTTTGAACAGCAGTGAGATTGCAGGATTTCTATTGGAATACCAATAGCAAATTTCTTCTTTACCTGTGTGGTGGGGAATCTGTTGAATTGAGCTTGTTTTTATATTATACATCGCCTAAAATCAAATCAAATCGATGTTTTAATCACTATATGTTACAAAGAAATATGGCCACCTAAATTGATAAAATTTCGTTAGGGATACAAAAGCAGCAATTTACGGTATGAGAATGGACTCCATAAAAATGAGCCCCAATTAAATATGACGCATGAAAATCGACCCCAAAATAAAATTAGGGCTCGTTTTCACATTTGATTTAAATGAAATGAAATTGAATCTTAACTGATGGGAAAAATATCCATTTTGAGAAGAAAAAAAATACAAGTAAGGAAAGTCTAAAATCTGAAGCAATTTTAAGGAAACTTCGCAAAAGTTTATTTATGATGTATCGCTCGATATACATGTATTGGAAGTTTAGGAAAATTAGAGTCATTTTTACAACTTTTCGACTAAGCAGTGACGATTTAACAAGGAAAATGTTGGTATTTTGACCATTTTTGTCGAAATCAGAAAAACATATATATGGGAGCTATATCTAAATCTGAACCGATTTCAACCAAATTTGGCACGCATAGCTACAATGCTAATTCTACTCCCTGTACAAAATTTCAATTAAATCGGAGTAAAAGATTGGCCACTGTGGTCATATGAGTGTAAATCGGGCGAACGATATTTATGGGAGTTATATCTAAATCTGAACCGATTTCAATAAAATTTGGCCCACTTGACTACACTACTAATTGTACTCCTAGTCCAAAATTTCAACCAAATTGTGGTAAAACTCTGGCTTCTGGAACCGTATTAGTCCATATCGGGCGAAAGATATGTATGGGAGCTATATCTAAATCTGAACCGATTTCAATAAAATTTGGCATACTTGACTATAGTACTAATTATTCTTCTTGTGCAAAATTTTAAGCAAATTAGTGTAAAACTCTGGCTGCTGGGGCCATGTAAGTCCATATCGGGCGAAATATATATATGGGAGCTGTATCTAAATCTGAACCGATTTCTTTCAAAATCAATAGGATTCTATTCTGAGACAAAACACATTATTGTGCCATATTTGAAGTCGATTGGACTAAAACTGTGACCTAGACTTTGATTACAAAAATGTATTCACGGACAGACGGACATGGCTATATCGACTCAGGAGCCCACCCTGAGCATTTTTGTCAAAGACACCATGTGTCTATCTTGTCTCCTTCTGGATGTTGCAAACATATGCACTAACTTATAATACCCTGTTCCACAGTGTGGCGCAGGGTGTAATTAATTAATGCAATTAACTTTTTAATCAAACTAGAAACATTAAGCCAATTAGGTCAAAATTTTGAACATTTTAAAATTCTTTATAAGAAAATTAATTGATACAATTAAATTTTTAATCAAACTCGGAAGACTAAGTCAGTTAAATTAAATTCGATTTTTTAATCAAAATAGAAACTCAAAGTCAGTTAAGAAAGTGATTGAAAATAGTTACGTCTTCAATTCAAAAATGAAATGTTGTAATCATTTGTTAATAAAACTAAGAACACACAGTTAGCTAAAACAAGTATATACAGCAGCAAGTTCGACCGGGCCGAATCTTAAATATCCACTGCCATGAATCAAATATAATAGTTTCCTTTCAAATTTCAGGGGGGTTTGATGGCAGATATTCTCCCCAGGAAGAGCAGTTCAACCATTACACTTCCCGAAGATAAATTTAATGATTTTACCTCTGAAGACTATATCTGATTCTGGATTTATAAAAACCATTTTTGTTTGAGTTTTAGAGGAATCATTACCATCTCTTGTAAGTGTGCAAGAAACTGATTGAAATTTAAAATCTGTAGATTTTTATCCCAATTATTTAAATGATTACGAGAAGTAAAATCTGAAAATTTTACATTAAGTTTCAAGCACTTTTCATGATCAATGCACATTCTGTACCCTCAAGATCTGAAATCGGTCTATATGGAGGCGTTACCAAATGGACCGATAAAAACTAAATCGTATACACATTTTTTTGGGTCAAAAATGCGAGTATACATTCACTTTGTGACAAATCGGATAAAAACTAAAATTTCTAGAAACCCTAGGAATGAGGAGGGCTATATCAAACACTGTACCGATACACAATATATTCCTCTAGATTTCCAATTTCAGGCAAATTGAATAAAATCTACGGATTCTAGAAGCCCAAAAAATAAAATCGGGAGATCGGTCTATATGGGGGCTATACCAAATCATGGTCCGGTAATCACCATTTTCAGCACCTCTTTATAGGCGCAGAATACCTCTGGATATCCAATTTCAGGCAAATTGGATAAAAAATACGGATTCTAGAAGCTCAAGAAGTAAAATCGGTGTATATGGGGGCTATACCAAATCATGGTCCGATACAAACCATTTTCGGCATAACTCTTTATAGTCGTAGAATACCTCTAGATATCCAATTTCAGGCAATTGGATAAAAACTATAGATTCTAGAAGTCTAAGAAGTAAAATCGGGAGATCGACCTATATAAGGGCTGTATCAAAATATGGACCTCTAATCACAATTTTCAGCACACCACTATATGGTCGTAGTATTCCTCTAGATTTCCAATTTCAGGCAAATTGGATAAAAAATACGGATTCTAGAAGCTCAAGAAGTAAAATCGGGAAATCGGTCTATATGGGGGCTATACCAAATCATGGTCCGATACTCACCATTTTCGGCACAACTCTTTATAGTCGTAGAATACCACTAGATATCCAATTTCAGGCAAATTGTATAAAAACTACGGACTTTGGAAGCCCAAGAAATAAAATCGGGAGATCGGTCTATATAAGGGCTATATCAAAATATGGTACGCTTCTCTAAGTGGTTTCACTGCAATGTGGAATGCCGTTCGGACTCGGCTATAAAAAGGAGGTCCCTTGTCATTGAGCTTAACATAGAATCGGGCAGCACTCAGCGATAAAAGAGAAGTTCACCAATGTGGGGTCACAATGGACTGAATAGTCTAAGTGAGCCTGATACATCGGGCTGCCACCTAACCTAACCATGGTCCGCTAATCACAATTTTCGGCGCACCTCTTTATGGTCCCAGAATACCTCTAGATATCTAATTTCAGGCAAATTGGATAAAAACTACGGATTCTAGAAGCCTAAGAAGTAAAATAGGGAAATCGGTCTATATAGGGGATATATCAAACCATGGACCAATACTCACCATTTTTGGCACACCTCTTTATGGTTGTAGAATACCTCTAGATATCCAATTTCAGGCAAATTGGATAAAAACTACGGATTCTAGAAGCTCAAGAAATAAAATCGGGAGATCGGTCTATATAGGGGATATATCAAACTATGGACCGATACTCACCATTTTTGGCACACCTTTTTATGGTCCCAGAATACGAAATCTTCTATAGAAACAAAATGTTGACAAAATTTTCTATAGAGATAAAATTTGGACAAAATTTTCTATAGAAATAAAATTTTGACAAAATTTTCAATAGAATTAAAATTTTGACAACATTCTCTATAGAATTAAAATTTTGAAAACATTTTCTATAGAACTAACATTTTTGCAAAATTTTCTATAGAAATAAAATTTGACAAAAATTTGTATAGAAATAAAATTTTGGTAGATTATTTTTGCTCGAGTGGCAACCATGATGATGAATCGATATGGACCAATTTTTGTGTGATTGAGGATCGGCTATATAGAACTATAGACCGATATGGACCAATTTTGGCATGGTTATTAGCGGCCATATACTAACACCACGTACAAAATTTCAACCGGATCGGATGAATTTTGCTCTTCTAAGAGGCTCCGGAGGTCAAATCTGCGGATCGAATTATATGGGGGCTATATATAATTATAGACCGATATGGACCAATTTTTGCATGGTTGTTAGATACTATATACTAACACCAGGTACCAAATTTCAACCGGATCGGATGAATTTTGCCCCTCTAAGAGGCTTCACAAGCCAAATCTGTGGATCCGTTTATATGGGGGCGATACGTAAAAGTGGACCGATATGGCGCTTTTGCAATACCATCTGACCTACATCAATAACAACTACTTGTGCCAAGTTTGAAGCCGCTAGCTTGTTTCGTACTGAGAAGTTAGCGTGATTTCAACAGACGGACGGACATGCTTAGATCGACTCAGAGTTTCACCACGACCCAGAATATATATATATATATATATATATATATATATATATATATATATATATATATATATATATATATATATATATATATATATATATATATATATATATATATATATATATATATATATATATATATATATACTTTATGGGATCTTAGAGCAATATTTCGATGTGTTACAAAAGGAATGACAAAGTTAATATACCCCCCGTGCTATGGTTTTGATTTAGTTTTCACTTTTGATTTAAAAGACCGTCGTGTGAAAATGTATCTTAACTGATGGAAAAATTATGAAATAGTGAGAAAAAAGTTAAAAATTATTTCTCAGTACGAATCTCTTAGGAATCGCATTAGGCCACATTGGACTCTGTCCATAGGAGAAAGTCTTAAACCCAAATCCGATGCGATACAATGTAAAATTCCAGAATGCGAAAATAGGTCCCATATAAAAATTAAGTACAATTCTAAAACGGAAATTGCGGTTTATTCTCATTTGAAATGTGGGGTTTATTTTCAAAATGCAAACGGAAAACCAAAATTAAAATGAAGTTACCCCCCCCCCACTCAAAAACTCATAATAATTTGTTATTGTTTTCAACATAATTTTTGGTGGTCCTACTTCATTAAGGTTTTTGGGTCTAATTTTCATGAGGCCCACATACATAGCGCCGCTGAGATTAGAGTAATCGAAATTTTCTCAAAAAAAAAGTCCAATGACGACTTCGTCGCCATTTTATTACCTTAGAAATATGTTGTTGATTTTAGAGTCCAATTTATAACTCTTCATTATGCATACAAAACCCAAGAATACACTTTTCGACTAATTGAAATTTTGGCATAAGAATTTTCTGAACAAATCGAGTCAAATTCACTAAACGATTTTTGATATTTGGCAAAATCCAATAATCGACTTTTTATAGTGTCTAAAATTGACTAAACGAACTTTAATGGGAAAGTCGAATTTGAATTGAAAAAGAAATGTTATTTAGCTCATATTAGGCTGAACATAAATCTAAAGCCCAAAGCTGCAGTGTCAAAATTCGACTTCTCTCAGACGAAAGTTAACTTTTTAAAATTTTTGAAAAAATTTAGTTTTTCATTTTCATTAAACAATTCATTTCTCCTATCCTGCACATTTTTAAAAGAGTTTCTTTAAAAAGAAAATAAACAAATAAAATAAATTCCACATATTGTGAAATTTTCTTTCACCTTTTTCCGTGATTGTCTAGCCATTTCATTTTCGATTGTCATTGTTCGCCTAAACATTTTCAAATTAAACTGTCAAGTTTCATTAACATACCAACAAAAATGCATTACGTCTCGCCATTTACACTAAACTCAATTAAAAAATTTAGCACTATTTTCCAACCGAAAAACTTTGCGATGCGATTCACCTCAACTACAGCCACATCATCGGGCACTACCACCTCATTATCATGAATTTCTCATATTGCCTTCATTTGTTCATTCGCAATCTTTGTCTAAAGGTAACATTTTTGAAATCTACCATGTTGATGGCAAAATGTCAAGAAATTTCGTTGAATGACAATGAGGGAATGGGTGGCGTGATGTAAGAGAAGATGTGGCTAAGAAAACGGAGGTTGCAGGTTGACGATGGCTAAAATAGCAGAGCGCCAGACAAAATGCATCATTAAGACACCTGAACGCATGGCCCAAAGTGCCAACAAATTTAGAAAAATTGCATTAATTTTTACTAATAGCATTTACGCGAAAAACGAGCGCGTTAACCGAATTAGATATGCCCTAGTCGAACTTTCAAAAAAACGAATCTCGGTACCACAAAATTACTATCACCTATTTTTAGTTAAATTTTTTAATTGAAAAAGTTTTCAGAGTTTTAATTGGAAATATTTTTGGGGTGTGGTGTGCTGGTTACAAGCTGTGTGGTTCGGGGTTAAATTCTCCGCCCAGATGACATGTAAAATAAAAAAATTTATATAAAATCGATGAAAACTGGTTACTGAAATCTATGATTCCATTACTTCCAGCAACTTTGTATGCATTAGACTAACAACTTACCGTTATCAAAAATTTTTTTCAGTAATTAAATTTTATTTATTTTTATTTTATTTTTTTTTTTGTGCATTTACATGGGACTTTTTTATATGGCCCACAATTTTTATACTGACACTTAAATAAAATTTTGTTTCTTTAAAATTGAACTCGACATCTGTTCTATCCAATTGACCTCACATTACCTTGTATTTTTTTCAGCTTGGTTCCCTTGTCTCAAATCCTTGGAAATATCGGTAAGTATCATCCCATCCTGTCATGGAGAATATATCACCAGAACTATGTAGAGCAAAGTAAACAAAAGCATCGGTGAGTGCCTTACACGGTGCATAAAAGTGATTAATGAAGTGACTGAGGTGCTTTCAAAGTTTTCTTTTTTGGTTTTCTTCTCTTTTCACACGCAGAAAACTAAATGCTGTGCAGTAGAGTAAAATTTGCAACAAAAATGTTCTAGTAAAAACGAGAAAAAATTTCTTTATTTAAAAGCACGAAATATATGTATGTTGTTTGTTTCTATTAGCCCGTGTGAATGAGGTGAGTTGATCCGGTGGTGCCATGGTGCTAATGCCATATAGAAAACTTATGGTCTTGGCGCTTTGTTTAAAAAAGTAAAATTCTTACTCTATGCAGAATTTGAAGAGGTACCCATGATGAGAGCTATGTACTCTCACGTACCTACTCGACGAACGGCATAGTAGTCGTAGTTCGTAAATGCATTTAAATGCACTCTGTGTGTGTTTTTAGCAAAGATGTCACGGATGTCAACACAAACCAATTGTCCACTTAAAACGGAGGCTGTGCCACCAGTGAAATACAAAAACCAAGAAATAAAAGAAATGAGAAAAATAAGAACATCGAGATTTCACAAAATATGTATATGTGTGTGTGTGGATATGCTCTGTGCTTTAGTTTTGGTTGTCGTTCATATACATGTCATTCGCATGGGTTTCTATACCCTACCCTGTATGAGGGCATTGATATTTCATCTAACCATATGCTAAAGAATCGAATAAAAATAAAATATTTCATTATATAGACTCGTAATATTTGGGCCTTATCATATAATTATTTCAATCACTGCAGTTCTATGGATTAGAGGTCACAAATAAACTTTTCGAACCGAAAATGCTTCTTAGGCTGAAAAAAAATATTGACATAATTTTAAAAATATATATTGAGCAAGTTAAATTATAGGATATACAATTTACAATATCAAGGACATAGTTATTTACAATTAAACAACCCCGGCCCGCTTAGCTACCACAGTTGGTACAACTCCAAAAAAAATTTTTAAATATTTTACTGTTTTGTAGTTGGGTGAAGTTCTTGATGTTTTGGTAGATTTTGCAAAATATTCCTAACGAACTTAGAGATACTTTAAAAATTTGCTCTAGAAATAAAACTTTGGCAAAATTTTTGCAAAAAAATAAATAAAATTTTAGCAAACTTTTTCTATAGAAATAAAATTTTGACAAAGTATTCTATAGAAATAAAATGTTGACAAAATTTTCTATATAAATAAAATCTTGACAAAATGCTCTATATAATTAAAATTTTGATAGAATTTTCTATAAAAACAAAATATTGAGAAAATTTTCTATAGAAATAAAATTGTGACAAAAATTGCTATAGAAAAGATTTCAGAAAAGTTTCTATGGAAAAAAAATTGTCAAAATTTTCTATATAAACAAATTTTTGACAAAATTTTCCATAGAAATAAAATTTTGATAAAATTTTCTATAGAAATAAAATTTTGACAAAATTTTCTATATAAATAAAATTTTGACAATATTTTCTATAGAAATAAAATTTTTACAAAAGTATCCATTTTGACAAACACTTGTATAGAAATAAAATTTTGACAAAATTTTCTATAGTTATAAGATTGTGGCAAAATGTTTTACAGAAATACAATTTTGACAAAATTAGCCAAAGAAATAACATTTTGACAAAATTTGCTAAAGAAATAAAATTTTGACAGAATTTTCTGTAGAAATAAAATTTTGACAAAATTTACCAAAGAAATAAATTTTTGACAAAGTTTTCTTTAAAAATAACATTTTGACAAAATTTTCTATAGAAATAAAATTTTGACAAAATTTTCTATAGAAATAACATTTTGACAAATAAAATAGAAATAAAATGTTGATAAAACTTTCTATATAAATAAAATTTTGATAGAATTTTCTGTAAAAACAAAATGTTGAGAAGATTTTCTATGGAAATAAAATTTTGACAAAATTTTCTATAAAAATAAAATGTTGAGAAAAATTTCTATACAAATAACATTTTGACAAAAATTGCTATAGAAAAAATTTCAGAAAAGTTTCTATAGAAAAAAAATTTCAAAATTTTCTATTGAAATAACATTTTAATAAAATTTTGACAATATTTTCTATAGAAATAAAATTTTGACACAATTATTCATTGTGTATAACAAACTTTTGTATAGAAATAAAATTTTGACAATATTTTCTATAGAAATAAAATTTTGACAAAATTATCCATTTTGACAAACTCTTGCATAGAAATAAAATTTTGACAAAATTTTCTATAGTAATAAGATTGAGGCAAAATATTTTACAGAAATACAATTTTGACAAAATTTGCTAAAGAAATAAAATTTTGACAGAATTTTCTATAGAAATAAAATTTTGACAAAATTTGTCAAAGAAATAAAATTTTGACAAAATTTTCTTTAAAAATAACATTTTGACAACATTTTCTATAGAAATAAAATTTTGACAGAATTTTCTATAGAAATAAAATTTTGATAAAACTTTCTATATAAATAAAATTTTGATAGAATTTTCTGTTGAAAAAATTTTCTATGGAAATAAAATTTTGACAAAATTTTCTATACAAATAAAATTTTGACAGAATTTTCTATAAAAATAAAATGTTGAGAAAAATTTCTATAGAAATAAAATTTTGACAAAAATTGCTATAGAAAATTTTTCAGAAAAGTTTCTATAAAAAAAAATTCAAAATTTTCTTTGGAAATAACATTTTGATAAAATTTATTATAGAAAAAAATTTTGACAAAATTTTCTAGAGAAATAAAATTTTGATAAAATTTTCTTCTGTTATAGTTGTTCAAACTGGGCTTTCTACAGAAATAAAATTTTCACAACATTTTCTATTGAAATAAAATTTTGACAAAATTATCCATAAAAATTGAATTTATCCATATAAATCAAATTTTGTCAAAATTTTTTATAAGAATAAAATTTTGACAAATTTTTCTATAGATATAAAATTTTGACAAATTTTTCTATAGAAATAAAATTTTGACAAAATTTTCTATAGTAATAAGATTTTGGCAAAATATTTTATAGAAGGAAATTTTTGACAAAATTTTCTATAGAAAGAAAATTTTGACAAAATTTTTTATAGAAAGAAAGTTTTGACAAAATGTTCTATAGAAACAAAATTTTGGCAAAATTTTCTATAGAAATAAAATTTTGACAAAATTTTCTATAGAAATAAAATTTTCAAAAAATTTTCTATACAAATAAAATTTTGACGAAATTTTCGACAGAAATAAAATTTGGGCAAATTTTTCCATAGAAACAACACTTTGACACTTTCTATAGATTAAAATGTGGACAAAGTTTTCTTTAAGAATAACATTTGGACAAAATTTTCTATAGAAATAAAATTTGGACAAAATTTTCTATAGAAATAAATTTTTTACAAAATTTTCTATAGTAATAAGATTTATGCAAAATATTTTATAGAAAGAAATTTTTCACAAAATTTTCTATAAAAAGAAAATTTTGACAAAATTTTCTATAGAAAGAAAATTTTGACAAAATTTTCTATAGAAATATAATTTTCAGAAAATTTTCTATAGAAATAAAATTTGGGAATATATTCTTAATAGAAACATCATTTTGACGAAATAAAATGTGGACAAAGTTTTCTTTAAAAATAACATTTTGACAAAATTTTCTATAGAAATAAAATTTTGACAAATTTTTCTATAGAAATAAAATTTTGACAAAATTTTCTATATAAACAAAATTTTGACAAAATTTTCTATATTAACAAAATTTTAGAACATTTTCTATAGAAATAAAATTTTGGTACAAATTTCTATAGAAATAAAAATTTCAGAAAATTTTCTATGGAAATAAAATTTGGGCAAAATTTTCCATAGAAATAACATTTTGACAAAATTTTCTATAGAATAAAATGTGGACAAATTTTCTATAGAAATAAAATTTTGACAAAATTATCCATAGAAAAAAATTTTTGACAAAATTTTCTATGGAATTAAATTTTTGAAAATTTTTCTATAGAAATAATTTGGTAAAATTTTCTATAGAAATAAAATTTTGACAACATTTTCTGTAGAAATAAAATTTTGAAAAAATTTTCTATAGAAATAATTTGATAAAATTTTCTATAGAAATAAAATTTTGACAACATTTGCTGTAGAAACAAAATCTTGACAAAATTTTCTGTAGAAATAAAATTTTGACAAAATTTTCTATAGAAATAAAATTCTGAAAAATTTTTCTATTGAAATAACATTTTGACAAAATTTTCGATAGAAATAACATTTTGAAAAAATTTTCTATGGAATTAAAATTTTGAAAAAATTTTCTATAGAAATAAAATTTTGACAAAATTTTTAGAGAAATAAAGTGTTTGTCTAGATGTCACTCCCAACCTTTCCTGAAAGTTTCAAACAAATCGGAGAACTTAGGCCCAATTTGTAAAATGTCGGGCTAATTTCTAAATTTTTAAAAAATCGTGACCCTATATTAATTTCCAGAGCTGCCCCACGCCCTCCGTAAATTTCATTGAAGAAGTTTAGTTTTTTCTGTACTTACCTCTTTAATTTACTGTTAAAAATTTATCTTTTTTAATTGATGTTAAAAAATTGGACAAAGGTTCCCGGTCTATAAATCAGGTATCATTTATTAATTTCATAACCTCCCCCACATGATTGGTAAACGTGAAATAAATCCTATTACATTGTTTTAAATAAGTTGGGAAAAGCGGTGGACCCCTCTCCCCAACCAAATATCGCAAAATAAAGTAGCGGATCTTTTTCTAAACAACCTTCCCTGAAAATATCAAGCAAATCTTAGAACTTTGACCCAATTTTCAAAAAAAAAAAAACGAACAAGAGGGATGGAAACAAAATCGACTCTCAGATTTTACTGCATTGCATGAACATTTGACTATTTGACTACACTAAATAATATTATCAATATTTTTTCAATTTAAATTTTATGTAAAAAATATTCAGTTGAAAAAATAATTAATTCATTTTTTAGTAAAAGCAAAATTCAGTCGCATAAATTAAAAATATCAATACAGGTTTTAATTGATTTTTTAATTGTAACCGGTGACAGATATGATCTTATCCTTGATTGAAGAAATTTCAATGAAAACTTAATCAATCGGTGTCGTGATATAACCCAAAAATATTTTAGTTTGTGTACACGGAGATGATTCTGAGTCTCTCAATACATGACCTGGGTATTAGGCCAGCGTAATTTGAAACGCCGTTCGGACTCGGCTATAAAAAAGGAGGAAATTGAGACAAGCTTGGATTCGCGTAGCATTCAGGCATAAGATAGAAGTTAACGACTGTGGTAGCACAATGGCCTGAATAGTATGAATAAAGCCTAAAATGTTGGGCTTCCACTGTACTTAACTCTCTCGTGCTTAGCCCCTCATTATTAATTATGAATTATCACAACAAACTGCTTCCCATTGGGTAGGGTACATTATGTGCAGCCTAAGTGAATTCCCTCTGTACACTAAAATACTTTTGTTTCAAAACCGTTTCGTTTTGTTTTATTCATTTAATAGAACAATGGAAATTTACGATATTCACTGTGGCCAGAATCAATGTAAGTTTGTATGTATGTGGGCTCTTTTCAGTAGCCAAGCCAGGAGCCAGGAGTTTCCCGAAAATGAAGTAAAAAACAAGAGTTTTATGCATTTTACTGACATTGATTTCTAAAAGAAAGACAACCGTACATGGGACACCATAGCAGAGTTATACGGACGGACGGACGGACATATCCCATGTGTGTTGGCCTTTAAAAGTGCACACATATCTACTATACATTACCGTACTCTGGTCTTGGGCTTCTGTCATTTCCACTATTAGACTATGTCGTCGTTATGGCAGAAAGCTTTTTTCCCTGGATGTGTTCCAAAATAAAACTTAAGTTTCCGGTCAAATGAATTTGGCAAAAGGTAACTTCTATTAAATAAAGCCAAAGACAAAAGGCATCCCAAAAGTGAAATGGGTGAAGAAGCCACTTTTCCATGGCTTTACCATATACTCGTATTTTGTGGATCGCTTTTGTATTAGCAGCCAAAATGCTTGCATATGCTTGCTGTAGATGTTAAGCTCGATGTCAAAAAAGGTAATACTCAACTCATAATCGAACAATAAGTGCCAAAATTTTTGCCAAAAATAATTTCACCCTTGTGTCTTTTAATTCAAGAAAGAAAAGGAGAAATTGGAAGATTCCCACCAAAAGGGGTACATATATGCTGATATGATGTGGCGTAAATTTATGTGGCCTAAAATTTAAGTTTGGAGACAAATAATTTTAGAATCTAATTTTAGCAAACACTTATTTTGCAAGAACTTATTTTGCCTTATAGTCACAATATTGATTTCCAACTATATAAAGTGCACATATTCTGGATCAGTGGGCAATTCTACAACGATTTAAGGATGTCCGACTGTGTGTCTGTTTGTAATCTCCTTTCAGCCTTCAATATCATTCTGAAAGTTCTATCTGCAAGCAGGACAGATTTTAATAAAAATCCCATATAAACCAATTCTCCGGATCTAGTTTCTTGAGCATGTAACAAGTATATACGGCCGTAAGTTTGGCCTGGCCGAATCTTATGTACCCTCCACCATGGATTGCGTAGAAACTTCTGCAAAAGACTGTTACCCACAATCCAATTACTTGCGTTGTGGTAATACTAACCGATGGCAAGGTATCTTCAAACTTCTTAACATCGTTTTCTAAAGTGTGAGTTAGTGCATACGTGGTATATATTAGACAAAAAAGTTATGTATAGAAAAGTCTACAAATAATTACGAATCGATATGGACTTTTGCGCGGTACTTGGAGAGCCAGAATTGAAATATGGGGGTCGCTTATATGGGGGCTATATAGAATTATGCACTTGATATGGACCAATTTTTGTGTGATTGGGGATCGATTTATCTGAGGGCTATATATAACTATAGACCGATATGGACCTAGTTAGGCATGGTTGTTAACGGCCATATACTAGCACAATGTACCAAATTTCAACTGACTCGGATGAAATTTGCTCCTCCAAGAGGCTCCAAAACCAAATCTCGGGATCGGTTTATATGGGGGCTATATATGATTATGGACTGATATGGACCACATTTGGCATGGTTGTTAAATATCATATGGTGATAGTACCAAATTTCAACCAGATCGAATAAATTTTGCTTCTCCAAAAGGCACCGGAGGTCAAATCTGGGGATCGGTTTATATGGGGGCTATATATAATTATGGACTGATATGAACCACTTTTGGCATGGTTATTAAATATCATATACTAACATCACGTACCAATTTTCAACCGAATCGGACGAATTTTGCTCTTCCAAGGAGCTTCGGAGGTCAAATCTGGGGATCGGTTTATATGGGGGCTATATATGATTATTGACCGATGTGGACCAATTTTTGCATGGTTGTTAAAGACCATATACTAACACCATGTACCAAATTTCAGCCAGATCGGATGAAATCTGCTTCTCTTAGAGGCTCCGAAACCAAATCTGGGGATCGGATTATATGGGGGCTATATATAATTATGGACCCATGTGGACCAATTTTTGCGTAGTTATTAGAGACCATATACTAACACCATGTACCAAATTTCAGGCTGATCGGATGAAATTTTCTTCTCTTAGAGGCTCCGCAAGCCAAATCTGGGGATCGGTTTATATGGGGGCTATATATGATTATTGACCGATGTGGACCAATTTTTGCATGGTTGTTAAAGACCATATACTAACACCATGTACCAAATTTCAGCCATATCGGATGAAATCTGCTTCTCTTAGAGGCTCCGAAAGCCAAATCTGGGGATCGGATTATATGGGGGCTATATATAATTATGGACCGATGTGGACCAATTTTTGCGTAGTTATTAGAGACCATATACTAACACCATGTACCAAATTTCAGGCTGATCGGATGAAATTTCCTTCTCTTAGAGGCTCCGCAAGCCAAATCTGGGGATCGGTTTATATGGGGGCTATATATGATTATGGACCGATGTGGACCAATTTTTCCATAGATGTTAGAGATAATATACTAACCATGTACCAAATTTCAGCCGGATCGGATGAAATTTTCTTCTCTTAGAGCAATCGCAAGCCAAATTTGGGAGTCCGTTTATATGGGGGCTATACGTAAAAGTGGACCGATATGGCCCATTTGCAATACCATCTGACCTACATCAATAACAACTACTTGTGCCAAGTTTTAAGTCGATAGCTTGTTTCGTTCGGAAGTTAGCGTGATTTCAACAGACGGGCGGACATGCTCAGATCGACGCAGAATTTCACCACGACCCAGACTATATATACTTTATGGGGTCTTAGAGCAATATTTCGATGTGTTACAAACGGAATGACAAAGTTAATATACCCCCATCCTATGGTGGAGGGTATAAAAATCAATTTTTTATCCGATTTCCTTGACATTTTAAATCTAAAGTTAGTTTTAGATTCACATATAGGTGTATTGAATATTGTGTATGGGTCCATATATTTAGATCCATTTCCCGACGTGACCTGGCATTCTAGGCACCCCAATTTTTAATCGATTTGTCTGAAATTGGAAATTTGATATCTATGTGACTAATATGTATTTGAACTAAATTTGTATTGCTATCATTTCCAAACCGCTTTTTGGACATATTTATTCCAGCGACAGTTCCCTTTATTATTTACAAGCTTACAAAAGCATTTTGATGTCTTTCATACAGGAACAATATTATTCGTGATGGAATTCAAGCATTGGAGAAACACATAGTAGGCATCGATAGACCTTTCTCAAATTTAAGTGTGGATATTATTATTGGGTTCTTGTATCATTGCTCGTTACCATCATACTGGCAGTGTAGCAACGCGCCCAAAATGTGGACGAGAAAAAAAGCGATAACAACACCAGTGATGGTTAGGTGGTGATGGTTAGGTTAGGTTAGGTGGCATCCCGATGTATCAGGCTCACTTAGACAATTCAGCCCATTGTGATACCATATTGGTGAACTTCTCTCTTATCACTGAGTACTTCCCGATTCCATGTTAAGTTGAATGACAAGGGACCTCCTTTTTATAGCCGAGTCCGAACGGCGTTCCACATTGCAGTGAAACCACTTAGAGAAGCTTTGAACCCCTCAGAAATGTCACCAGCATTACTGAGGGGGGATAATCCACCGCTGAAAAACATTTTGATGTTGGGTCGAAGCAAAAATTGAACTCACGACCTTATGTATGCAAGGCGGGCATGCTAACCATTGCACTACGGTGGCTCCCACGGAATTTGAAGAACATCGGTTGATAAACACGCCAATTATGACCAGATCGGGGATAAATATATATGGCAGCTACATCTAAATCTGAACCGATTTTTCCCAAAATCAATAGCGATTGTCTTTGTCCCAAAGAACAACCCTGTGCCAAATTTGAGGACGATCGGACAAATATACATGAACAGACAGACAGACGGACATCGCTAAATCGACTCAGAATTTAATTCTAAGCCGATCGGTATACTAAAAAATGGGTCTATGACTACTCCTTCTTGGCGTTACATACAAATGCACAAACTTATTATACCCCGTACCACAGTAGTGGTGAACGGTTTAAATATTGTCCTGAGCCCAAAGATTTCGTGTCCTTAAAATACGAATGCGATTTTTATACCCACCACCATAGAATGGTGACGGGGTATAATAAGTTTGTCATCCCGTTTGTAACACATCGAAATATGGATTTCCTACTATATAAAGTATATATATTCTTGATCAGGGAGAAATTTAAAGACGATATAACGATGTCCGTCTGTCTGGCTGTCTGTCTGTCTGTCTGTCTGTCTGTTGTAATGACGCTACAGTCTTCAATAATGAAGCAATCGTGCTGCAATTTTGCACAAACTCGTCTTTTGTCTGCAGACAGGTCAAGTTCGAAGATGGGCTATATCGGTCCAGGTTGTGATATAGTCACCATATAAACCTACCTCCCGATTTGGGGTCTTGGGCTTATAGAAATCGTAGTTTTTATCCAATTTGCCTGAAATTGAAAATCTAGAGGTATTTTATGACCATAAAGAGGTGTGCCGAAAATGGTGAGTATCGGTCCATATTTTGGTATAGACCCCATATAATCCTACCTCACGATTTGGAGTCTTGGGCTTATAGAAACCGTAGTTTTTATCCAATTTGCCTGAAATTTAAAATCTAGAGGTACTTGAGGGCCATCAAAAGGTGTGCCGAAAGTGGTCCGTATCGTTCCATGTTTTGGTATAGCCCCCATATAAACCGATCTCCCGATTTTACATCTTGCGTTTATAGAATCCGTAGTTTATATACAAGTTGCCTGAAATTGGAAATTTATAGGTATTTTAGGTCCCTAAAGAGGTGTGCCACAATTGGTGAGTATCGGCCCATGTTTTGGTATAGCCCCCATATAGACCGATTACCCGATTTTACTTCTTGGGCTTCTAGAATCCGAAGTTTTTATCCTATTTGCCTGAAATTGGAAATCTAGAGGTATTTTCGGGTCATAAAGAGGTGTGCCGAAAACGATGAGTATCATTCCATATTTTAGTATAGCCCCCTTAGGAACGATCTCCCGATTTAACTCCTTGGGTTTCTAGAAACCGTAGATTTTATCCGATTTGCCTGAAATTGTAAATATTCTGGTATTTTAGCCTCACAAAAACGTGTATCGGATTAAGTTTTTATCAGTATCCTTTGGTAATGCCTCCATATAGAGCGACTTCACTTCTTGAGGGCGCACTGATCATGAAAATTGCGAAACTCAATGTAAAATTTCCAGATTTTACTTCTCGGGTGAAAATCTACAGATTTAAGATTTCAAATCAAGACGTTATTTTATAATTTTCTTGCACACTTACAAGAGATGTTAATGATTCCTCTAAAACTCAAACAAAAATGGTTCTTATAAATCCAGAATTTGATATAGTCCTCATAGGTGAAATCTTTAAATTTATCTTCGGGAAGTGTCCTCAAGTCCTCAAACCCTCCTGAAATTTCAAAGGGAACCCTAATATTTGGTTCATGGTGGTGGGTATTTATGGGTATATACTTGTTTGCTTTGCATACACGCTCACAAAAAATCGCTTCTGTAACATATACTCCCAAACATATTTTGCTTCAAGCATATATATTTTTGGGTATTGCCCAAACATTTATATGTTTGATCTCTTCCAATATATAATATGTTTGAAAGCATATTGGTCTAAACAATATATGTTTGGGTAGTCTAATTTCCAAACATTTTGTATTTTTGCATCCAAATTCAATAATGTTGTCTTCCAAAAAACAATATGTTATTATGTGAACATATAATATGTTTGGAAGCATTTTGCATATGCTTAAAAAAAATTCTCCCAAACAATATTGTGCTCAAAATTTTATTTATTTATTTATATATTTACAATCATAATGAATTATGAAAATAAACAGGTAATATAGGTGCTAACAACATAGGTTTTCGACCTGAATGCTCAAAATTTTGTTTCTGCCCAATTGTATATTCCCCCACATCTTTCTCACTTCCACGAGATTTTTTAGTTCTTAGCACCTTTTTCTGTAATACAAACATTGTAGAAGAAATTATTCAATTGTATGATTTTTTTTATTTTAATTTTACCTTTTGCCGGACGGGGATTCGAACAGCGGACCACACAGTTTGTAAGGATCAAAGAAGTAGCTGATCAATTGCCCAAGGAAAAATAAAATGTTAATTTTGTAATAACAAGCAACAACCACCAACTTAATTCAATATCGCTCCCTGTAAAATAGCGCTCCAAGCTACTAAACACATATATGTTTATAGGCTATTTCTAAATTAATATATGTTTGCATCCAAGCATATTATATTTACAAACATTTTATGTCCCAAACATAATATGTTCTAACATATTAACATATATGTCCCAAACATGTTATGCTAGTTTATGAGCATTATATGCTTGCACTCAAAAATATTGTGTTTAAAAATTTGTGTTCCAAACATATAATGTTTATAGCCAAACATATGAAAAACAGTATTTTTCATCCGTGTAGAAGATGCATTTCTCTAATATAAAGTTTTTTCCTTGTCCAAAAGACGATAAGCTTTTCAACTATGTCGGTTTATCCTTATAATTAAGTAATTCGACTTAAAAATGGGTATCTTAAAATGAAATAAAATGTTGTTTGACTAAGGTCAAGTTGTCTTTAATAATTGTGAAAAAACCTTTAAAATTAATGAAATTGTCTTTAAATTTGTTGATTTTTTGCATCTTAACAAAAAAGAAAAAAGTTTTAAAAATAGGAAATGTCTTTGAACACTTTATTTTAAAGACAATTTTTACTTCAATCACAGCATAATTTCTATTTGAAGTCTGATTTTGAAAATTGAAGTTTTCGTTAAAACGTTTTTAAAGGAATTTGGTAGCACGAAGTAAAAATCTGAAAATATGTTAGTAATATTTTAAAATTTGTTTCCTACAATCAAGTACGCAAAACTCAAATTTAAAAAAAGAATTGTCATAATTGTATCCTTACTTCAATTCTCCGCTTCTTTTTCTTGGAATCAATACAAAAATCATAAGTATAATGACAAAATCATTGGTGCTGGACATGATTTTTTTTTCAGTGTATAATCCTGTAGTAAGCCCACACTTACTTCAAAAAATTCATTTATATCGAAGTCTTTTACTTTAATATAAATCTCGGACATTATTTTCCAATCATGATCCATTATGGAGTGCTCAAACGTAGTGGTGTAATCATAAAATTCTTCACTTCAATGTATTTTCACACAATCTCAGATTTTCTGCTTTGTCACCTGTTTTTCCCATTGTTGCAAGAATCAGTTGTGTTTTTTTTTTTTTTGACGATTTAATGCTGATTTTACGATTCATGTTCGGTGTGTTCTTTGGGGTGTCGATGTGGTTACGTTTACGTTTTGTCAACATGTTGAGTGCATTTTTTGAACTTTCAGCAGTTCAGCGGACTTAAGTCAGCTAGCTAGTCATAAAAGTTCAGTTCAGTGGTGACATGTAACAAATGTCTCATAAAATTCCATTCCATCAAATCCATTAAAATTGGTTTGTTTTCCAGTTTTCCGCCTATTTTTTTTTGTTCCGTTTTTTTGCGTGATGGTTGTTTTGGCTTTTCCCTCCTGTTTGACATGTCATAAAATGTTTGTTACGTTATTTAATTCACATCCAATCCATAAACAATCCTCACCGGCACCGAAAAATACCATCCAAATTGGAATTTTTTCTACTTTGGGGTTTAAGGGGAAAGCATTTTTTTCCTGTGCAATTTTAACGATTGTTAATGGGAATTTTATTGTTTTTGTTTTTACTTAAGAGGTGGAAATGTGAAAAACATGTTCAAAATATAATAAAAAATAAAAGTTTACACGAACTTATTAAGAAAGGTGGAGAATATTTTTATACCCATGGTGGGTATAATAAGTTTGTCATTCAGTTTTGAACACATCGAAATATCGATTTCCGATAACATATATAGTCTCCACGATAGGGGGAAATTCTTTGATGATTTTATCGACGATCCAGTGTCTGATGTAATCAAGCTACGACTTTCAATAATGAACTTTGTCTGAAAGCATAAAATAAAAAAATTAAAAATCAAATTTGACGTCAGAGTCAAAAATGACCAATGCACGAAATATAGCCCCTGATCAACCACGAACAACGATATGCGTTTCTTTTCGATCTGACTTCAAATGACGACACAGCACAATAAATTGTATTTCGGGGGGTCGTAGGGTGCACTGAAAAAAAGTTTTGGTGTTCTGAAATTGTCTTCGAATATGCTACAAAACAGGGGGGTGACCGCATCAACTTTTTTTCGTGACCCTATCTAATATATCCTATATACAGTGGGCAAAACCGAGTGCATGTTGACCACTTAGGAGAATGCTTTATTTGTTTAATAAAAACGTCTATTGAGTCCTATTGCTACAAAATGTATTTATTTATACTTTATTTCCTCATAAAAAATTTTACATTTAGATAAATTATATACCTATACTAATGCATTTATTAAAATAAAATAGTCTGAATCCAGTTTTGCACTTTATGCCTAATACATCAAAGTCAAATAACTTAGTATTTAGCCCATAGCCCAAATATCTTAGTATTTAGCCCATTATTATACCCTCCATCATAGGATGGGGGTATATTAACTTTGTCATTCCGTTTGTAACACATCGAAATATTGCTCTAAGACCCCATAAAGTATATATATTCTGGGTCGTGGTGAAATTCTGAGTCGATCTAAGCATGTCCGTCCGTCCGTCTGTTGAAATCACGCTAACTTCCGAACGAAACAAGCTATCGACTTGAAACTTGGCACAAGTAGTTGTTATCGATGTAGGTCGGATGGTATTGAAAATGGGCCATATCGGTCCACTTTTACGTATAGCCCCCATATAAAGGGACCCTCAGATTTGGCTTGTGGAGCCTCTAACAGAAGCATATTTCATCCGATCCGGCTGAAATTTGGTACATGGTGTTGGTATATGGTTTCTAACAACCATGCAAAAATTGGTCCACATCGGTCCATAATTATATATAGCCCCCATATAAACCGATCCCCAGATATGGCTTGTAGAGCCTCTAAGAGAAGCATATTTCATCCGATCCGTCTGAAATTTGGTACATGGTGTTGGTATATGGTCTCTAACAATCATGCAAAAATTGGACCACATCGGTCCATAATTATATATAGCCCCCATATAAACCGATCCCCAGATTTGGCTTGCGGAGCCTCAAAGAGAAGCAAATTTCATCCGATCCGGCTGAAATTCGCTACATGATGTTGGTATATAGTCTCTAACAACCATGCAAAAATTGGTCCACATCGGTCCATAATTATATATGGACCCCATATAAACCTATCCCCAATTTTGGGTTCCGGATCATCAAAGAGAAGCAAATTTCATCCGATCCGCCTGAAATTTGGTACATGATATTGGTATGTGGTCTCTAACAACCATGCAAAAATTGGTCCACATCGGTTCATAATTATATATAGCCCCCATATAAACCGATCCCCAGATTTGGCATGCGAAGTCTCCAAGAGAAGCAAATTTCATCGAATCCGGTTGTAATTTGGAACATGGTGTTAGTATATGACCTTTAACAAGCGTGCCAAAATTGGTCCATATCGGTCCATAATTATATATAGCCCCCATATAAAACGTTCTCCAGATTTGACCTCCGGAGCCTCTTGGAGGAGCATAATTCATCCGATCCGGTTCAAATTAGGAACGTAGTGTTAGTATATGGTCGATGACAACCATACCAAAATTGGTCCAATCACACAAAAATTGGTCCATATCGGTTCATAATCATGGTTGCCACTAGAGCCAAAAATAGTCTACCAAAATTTTATTTCTATAGAAAATTTTGTCAAAATTTTATTTCTATAGAAAATTTTGTCAAGATTTTATTTCTAGAGAAAATTTTGTTAAAATTTTATTCGGTTCATAATAAAATTTTCATCATTGTCAAAATTTTATTTCTATAGAAAATTTTGTTCAAATTTTATTCGGTTCATAATCATGGTTGCCGCTCGAGCCAAAAATAATCTACCAAGATTTTATTTCTATAGAAAATTTTGTCAAAAGTTTATTTGTATAGAAAATTTTGTGAAAATTTTATTTCTATAGAAAATTTTCTTAAAATTTAATTTCTGTAGAAAATTTTGTCAAAGTTTTATGTCTACTTTGTCAAACTGAATTATATACGTATTGGATCGATCTTTTTTGATTTAACATATACCACGTATGGACTTACATACAATTTAGTAGATGGTGTTAGGAGGTTTTAAGATACCTTGCCATCGGCAAGCGTTACCGCAACTTAAGTAATTCGATTGTGGATGGCAGTGTTTAGAAGAAGTTTCTACGCAATCCATGATGGAGGGTACATAAGCTTCGGCCTGGCCGAACTTACGGCCGTATATACTTGTTTTTAATTATGGTTTATATAGGGATGCCAGACGTGCTCTTTTAAAGAGCACATGTGCTCTTTTTTACAAAATGTGCTCATAAAACAAGATAGGCTAAAAGAGCACGCAAAAGTGCTCTATTTTTAGTTAAGTACTCTTTTTGTGCTCTTTTTATGCATCACAACAAATCAGGGCTGCCAATAAAATTGCTAGAAAAATCGTAACTTTTTTCCGAAGAAATCGTCATAATCGTCACTTCCATTTCAAAAATCGTCAAAAAACTGCAATGTGAATTATATTAAAACTAAACTATTTTTTTTGGTTAAAAACAAAAGTATTTATTTCATATAAAGAAAAGAAAATTAACATACATAACTATGCAATTCAACGACAAAAGCGTAAGGACTTCAAAAATAACATAAAAAAAAATATTTTATGCAATGCAATGCAATTCCAACAATAATATAAAAATTATTTTTTTTTTTAATATATAGTTATTTATTCAGTAAGATTTTTATTTAAAAATAAAAATAAAGATCTTTAATATTTAAGTATGTGTTGCACGATTTTCCAAAATTTTACCATAAAATTAAGCGGTACAATTTTCTATAGAAATGAAATTTTCCAAAAATTTTCTTAGAAATATAATTTTGACAAAATTTTCTATAGAAATAAAAATGTGCAAAAATTTTCTATAGAAATATAATTTTTACAAAATTTTCTATAGAAATAAACACGTGAAAAAATTTTTACAGATATAAAATATTGACAAAGTTTTTTATAGAAATAAAATTTTGACAACATTTGCTATAAACATGAAATTTTGACAAAATTTTCTATAGAAATAAAATTTTGACAAAATTTTCTATAGAAATAACATTTTAACAAAATCGCCTACAGAAATAAAATGTTGACAAAATTTTCTATAGAAATGAAATTTTGCAAAAATTTTCTTAGAAATAAAATTTTGCAAAAATTTTCTTAAAAAATAAAATTTTGCAAAAATTTTCATAAAAATAAAGTTTTGCAACAATTTACTATAGAAAAATTCTATAAAAATGTGCAAAATTTTTGAAAAATTTTCTGTAGAAATAAAATTTTGGAAAATTTTCTATATAAATACAATTTTGACAATATTTTTTATAGCAATACAATTTTGACAAAATTTCTATAGAAATAAAATTTTCACAACTTTTTCTGTAGAGATACAATTTTAACAAAATTTTCTATAAATTCAATATAAAGCATTTCTTTCGATTAATACAATATTTTTACTTTTACTAACCACAAAAATTAAAAAAAAAATAATTGTGGTTAGTATATATATATATGAACAACTTCAAATTAAAAATATTTTGAAGTTGTTCAAAATATTTTTTTTTAATTTTGGTGGATTATTTTTGGCGCAAGTGACAAAATGAGCAAAAACTTGCAATTTAACAGGTTGGCTGATAAGTCCCCGGTCTAACAAAGAAAAACTAATTTTTTTGTTCCCTTCAAAACTAATTTTTTTTGTTCCCTTCAAGAGCGATACAACGATTATAACGGCCTTCCAATTTTTTGATACCATTTTGGTAGTACTCCTTCGGTTTTGCCTCAAAATAGGCCTCAGTTTTGGCGATCACCTCTTCATTGCAGCCAAATTTTTTTCCCTGCGAGCATCCTTTTGAGGTCTGAGAACAAGAAAAAGTCGCTGGGGGCCAGATCTGGAGAATACGGTGGGTGGGGAAGCAATTCGAAGCCCAATTCATGAATTTTTGTCATCGTTCTCAATGACTTGTGGCACGGTGCGTTGTCTTGGTGGAACAACACTTTTTTCTTCTTCTTTGACGCTCCAATAATGCCATATAATAGTCACTGTTGATGGTTTTTCCCTTCTCAAGATAATCGATAAAAATTATTCCATGCTCATCCCAAAAAACAGAGGCCATTACTTTGCCAGCGGACTTTTGAGTCTTTCCACGCTTCGGAGACGGTTCACCGGTCACTGTCCACTCAGCCGACTGTCGGTTGGACTCAGGAGTGTAGTGATGGAGCCATGTTTCATCCATTGTCACATATCGTTGGAAAAACTCGGGTGTATTACGAGTTAACAGCTGCAAACACCGCTCAGAATCATCAACACGTTGTTGTTTTTGGTCAAATGTGAGCTCGCGTGGCACCCATTTTGCACAGACACACGTTCCTTTGATATCTTTAAGGCCTCTGCTATCTCGATCAACTTCATTTTACGGTAATTCAAAATCATTTTGTGGATTTTTTTGATGACGTCGGTGACCACCTCTTTCGTGCGTCCACTGCGTTCACCGTCCTCCGTGCTCATTTCACCACGCTTGAATTTTGCATACCAATCAATTATTGTTGATTTCCCTGGGGCAGAGTCCGGAAACTCATTATCAAGTTTTTGCTTCCACCGTATTTTTCCCCTTCAGAAAACAGTATTTTATCAAAACACGAAATTCCTTTTTTACCAATCATCTGAAGGTTGGTACTATATAAAAATAATATGCATTTAATACTAGCGACGCCATCTATGTGTCAGACCTGGGACTTATCAGCCAACCTGTTATATGTTAGACCGATCTCCCAATTTTACTTCGTGGCCTTCTAGAATCCGCAGTATTTATCCAATTTGCCTAAAATTGGAAATCTAGAGGTATTTTAGGACCATAAAAAAATTGTAAATCTAGAGGTATTTTAGGACCATAAAGAGGTTCGCCGAAAATGAGGAGTATAGACCGATCTCCCGATTTAACTCCTTGGGGTTGTAGAAACTATAATTTTTATTTGATTTGTATGAAATTGTAAATATACCCAGCAAAGACTAGGTAACCACACCTCATTACAATTGGCATTACCAGGATTAAAGCTGTCATTACACGTTGCATTACATTGCGGTGTGTTATAATGACTTACTTGTAATGACAAAAATAAATATACACCCATGTTCCGATATCCACTTCAATTCCACTTCCACTATTCACGTCAAATCCACGAACGTGAAAATTTGGTGTTCTTAATTCCACGCTCTTTCTTGAACTTTTCAGTAACCAGCTGGGTTGCACAAATCATCCAAAAATTCACTAAGGCGGAAATCAAAATAAGAAGAATCAATAGACTTATTATAATTTATTTTTTTTTAATTAAAAATGACGCAGTTTTAATAAAACTCATGTATTAAATATAAAATATTTCAAATTTTTTACGCGAGTACATTTTTTAACCGGAAATACACCCATCTTGAACATAATTCAACTTTCACGAAGACTTTTGCAAGTGAATTGATATCACGAAAATTCCGGTGAAAGTGGATTGTAGGACACGAAAATCGTGGAATTGATTCACATTCACCTGGAAGTGGATTTGGGAACATGGGCAATAATGCCTAATAATTTTCGAATTGTTATTCTCAAATTTGTAGGCAGTTGGCTTATTGAAATAGAATTGAAAGGATTGAATACTTCTTAGTACGAATGAACTGAAATAGTTTTCTATGCTAAGTGTTATTCGTATGTATGATAAGCTTTCTATAATAAAGAAAATCAGAGTTATCATTTTATAAGAAATTTTACTAAATTTGGTTTTAGTTCGGTTTCATCGATATCTCAAAAACTGTTCCATAGAACATTTTTAAACATTTTTTTCAAATTCAGCAGATCAAAATACATAAGAAAAGTCGACTCTCATCAAGTGTACATTTTCAGTGTAAACTAGTGTATTTTAACTTAATGCAAATAAAATGACTAATCTAAATTGATGAATATTTTTTCCTTTAGTTTCGAAGGCATTTTTTTCTGGGTGTAGTGCTCCTATTACAGCATTACTCGCCATATTTGGATCCATTGTAATCGGCGATAGAAATCAATATTTTCGAGATTTGGTTGCCTGAGACAATAAGTGGCTATTTTACAAGCTTTGGTGTATCTACGAATAAGTGATTACATATTAGGTTATTATATGCTTTAAAAGCACTACTTATTTCATGGGCGAAAGTATGCCTGGGGAGAAGTACTTTCCTCCTAGGACATGCGTATGTAAATGTAATCCGGAGCGATGCCAATTAATAAGTGGTTATTATTTTTTAAAACGGCTTACCTACAAGATTACCGGGTAATGAGAGTTTTTGCTGGGTACTGATATTTTAGACTCACAAAAAAACGTGTATAAGATTTAGTTTTTATCGGTCCATTTGGTAAGGCCTCCATATAGAGCGATTTCACTTCCTGAGGGTATAGAAGGCGCACTGATCATAAAAATTGTTTGACACTGAATGTAAAATTTCCAGATTTTACTTCCCTCATCTCATCGCTATTTTTGGTGCTCTTTAGTGTAATCTTAAGCACCTTTTAAACAGAGACCATAACATAAATTCTCAATGGAATTGAAATCGGGGCTTTGTGGTAGCCTTTTGACCATTTGAGAGCTGTACTCCGACAATCATTTCCTTACTATTTTGTAAGTATGCTTGGGTTGTTGTCTTGTTGGAAAACAACTTGATCCTCAAGGTAGGCGCAAATCTCAAAATTTGATTGGACTTTTGCATGATTCCTTATCACTAAACAACGGCCAAGGTAGTCACCGTCCCCATACCGTGAAGCTTCCCCCTCTATGTTTTACGGTTTGTGGGATGGGGTTTTTTGGAGACTTTGTCATGTTCGAAGGTCGTTACCACACCCAGACAAAAATGACCACTTCTTTAAGTAAAAATGAACTCATTGCGAAGAAAGTTGAACTTCGTATAGCGCCAAAGACATTTTTATTTGTTTGAACGATGTGATTTTCGTAGAAATTAGGTGCCACTATACCTAATCTAACCTAACCTATCAGCCATTTCCGAGTTCCGAGTTACCCTGAACATACACAAAAAAAACTTACTTTGAATTTTATATACAGTAAAACCTCTGAAAGGTGGACATCCATGGCCGCCCATATTTTATCAACATTTGGGAGGTATCCAGTTATGAGAGGTTAATTTGAATGTTTAATAACATATGGCAACTGTCACTAGACATTTGTCCAAATGTGGGAGCAGTCCAGATTTCAGAGTGTCCAAGTTTGAGAGGTTTCACTCTATATAGATGTAATTTTCTATTGTTTTTGTTTTTCCTTCTCCTCAAACTCGTCCCATATATTCAAAACATATTTAACTTTATTTCTGCAATTTCGATCGTTTAATATCTGTGACAAATTTGATTAAAAGTAAAATCGCCTAATTTCAATGGCTCTAGACAATTGGTTCTTCAATAAATGATAAATGTACCAATGAGGATACAAATGGATTGGTTTTCCGTTTATAATACCTATACCGCTTGGCTTTGTAAACAAATTGGTCAGTTTGTCTATCCATCCATTGAATTTTTCCTATAAATGAGTATAGGCATGACAACACATAGAACTGTGTTACGGGCAAATTGTTTTGTGTCCTCCAGAGCCCATTAAATGGGCGCCATATGTTTTGCGTATTGGTTTTTAGCATTATGTCGATTGTTTTTTTTTTGCTTTTTTTCATCATTCGATTTTGCCAACATCGGCATGAATATTGCGTCGATTTTACTTTTGGTCCAAGCTAACAGGCAAGAGAAATTTACACACGCACACCTATTAAATCTGTTGTTAATTGCGGCTTTTTGTGATGACCTTAGAAAATATTAATTTTACCCCCCCAAAAATGGGGTTTCATCAAATGTGAAAGAGGAAGGAGCATTGAATGCTTTCCATTCCAATGCTTGTGATGGTCATTTGAATAAATGGACAACAAGATAAACCATTTAGAGAAACAAACAGGCATTTATACGCATTTTGATAAATTAGGGTGGATCGAGGTAAAAGGAATTAAGTCGAAAGCCACATATATTATACTCGAAATTCCGCGACAACTTGCAATGGAATGCTTTCGGTAGTCTTCAAAAATAATTGTCTCTGAAAAATTGGTTCTCTTAAGTGCTCAGAAACTTCAATATGTGGTTTGACTCATTTAAAATATCTGAATTTTATGCATCTATTATGCATTTAGCCCTTATTTCGGATTTTAATTATGAACAGATTCTTACAAGTTAGTTCTGAACAGATCTTTACAAGGTAGTTGAACGAAGTTCAAAGTTCGTAAATATAAGTTCAACGATTACTAGAAAACATTTTCCCTCGTCTCAATTCCTTTTTTTTCTTTACGATAAATTTCTTTATTATAAATTAAATCAAGATAATTTGATACAAATTATAAAAAAAAATAATTTGACTTAATTTGTAAACGCCCACCAAAAAGAGCTTGCAAAAAAGTTGTTTTCATTACCAATTTGTGATCCAGAAGTAGTGGAAACTCGGCTCATCTCTCTCACCCGCTTGTCATAGAGCGGAAGTACTCAATTTTTGGATCTTTTGAATGGCTTTACAAGTTTTGCTTTGGAAGTTCATTTGAAAGAAAAAATTCAAATAAACTAAAAAACATTTTTTACCATTTTCACTTTTTATTTTTATCAATTTTTTTTACTTTTTTTTTACTTTTATTTTCTTATTCTCTAATTTTTAAAATTTGAAAACCTTTTTGCATCCACCTGTGGTTGAACCTGGATCTATTGCCACCGTAACAGAACGCTTTAGCACACTCAGTCACAAACGCCATTGAACACGATGCATCAAAACGTCTATTCAAATCCCAACAAAAAAATCATCGCCAAAGAAGTAGTGAAAAAGTTTTTTTTTTTTTTTTTTGAATCCAGAAGTGGTGCAGAAACAATGAATTTAACATGGGGGTGTCATAGGACGGATGTCCCCAATTTCAACAGCCGTTGCACTGAATTTGCATCATTTCTTAAGGTGTGATCCAAATTCAGTGTTTTGGATGTGAATTAAAAAATTAGATTTTTTTTTATAATTTTTAATGCAATGTATACTTGTTTGAAACGATTGACCTCTATTTTGTTTTTAGAAATTCGCAATTTTCCTAAAAATGACTTAGCATATTTTTTCGACAAAATTTAAATAATTGTACAATTACCCATTAAAAATAAGAAAAAAGCGAGTTGTAAAAAATTTAATTAAACGAACTTCCTGTGTAGTTACAAAAAAAACTTTATTGGGATGACATTTCTGGAAGTGCTTTTAAAGTTGCGCCTTTAGAAGAACTTCCAAATTTTTTGCTGGGATATTTGCGATATGAACCTAATATAACACTACGGCATGACATAACTACGTCCAGAGATGTTCTTCGTTATTATGAATAAACAATAAAGAACGTTGGTTCAAATCTTACCAGCTGCAATTTTTTTTATCAAATATTTTTCTAAAAAAATATTTTTTTAGAAAAATTACTTTACATCGCAGTTGTTATATATGTAGGTCGGATGGTATTGCAAATGGGCCATATTGGATCACTTTTACGTATAGCCCCCATGTAAACCGACCCCCTAGATTTGGCTTGCGGAGCCTCTTAGAGAAGCAAATTTCATCGGAGACGATTGCAATTTGATACGTGGTGTTAGTATATAGTCTCTAACAACCATGTAAAAATTGGTCCATATCGGTCAATAATTATATATAGCCCCAATATAAACCCATCTTCAGATTTTGACCTCCGGAGTCTCTTGGAGGAGCAAAACTCATCCGATCCGGTCGAAACTTGGTACGTGGTGTTAGTATATAGTCTCTAACCGCCATACAAAAATTGTTCCATATCGGTCCATTATTACCCAGCAAAAAAATCGTCGCGAAACAAGTAGTGAAAATGTTCTTTTTGGATCCGGAAGTGGTGCAAAATTGGCGCAGAAGCGATGATTTTAACATGGGCTTGTCATAGCACGGATGTCGGCCATTACAAAAGCCATTACACTGAATTTGCATCACTTCTTATGGTGTGGTCCGAATTTAATGTTATGGATGAGAATTATAAAATTGTATGATAGTTTGCCAAATAAAAAATTTGTATAATTTTTTTATAATTTTTAATGCATTCTACCGCTTGTCTAAAACGTTTGACCTCAAATATTTTCAAAAATTTGCAATATTTCTAGAATGAATTTAGATTTTTTTCGACAAAATTGAAATAATTTGTACCATTTTATTAATTCTTACACTCTTTTTAATCTATTTGAAACAAATTAGTTTGAAATTTCTTATTAAAATATGACAAAATCTAGTTTTAAAAAACTGAATCAAAAGAAATTCCTGAGTAGTTAACATAAAGAAAATCTTTGGGAGGTCAAAAAGCTTTGTTGTTAGCACCTAATAGTTTTTTTTTATATTTATTTTTATAATTTATTATGATTATAAATCTTGTAGTAAATAAATATTAATTCTTACACTCTTTTTAATCTATTTGAAACAAATTAATTTAAAATTTCTTATTAAAAATATGAAAAAATAAAGAACATTTTTAGGAGGGCATTTTTGAAGGTGCTTTTAAAGTTGTGCCTTTAAAAGAACTTCCATTTTTGTTGCTGGGTATATATAGCCCCCATATAAACCGATCCCCAGATTTGGTATTAGAGCCGTTTGGAGGAGCACGTTTCTTCCGATTCAGTTGAAATTTTGTACATTATGTAAGTAATTGGACACAAATAACCATGCAAAAGTTGTTACATAATTATATATAGCCGCCATATAAATCGGTCCCCAGATTTGACCTCTGGTGCCTTTTGAAGAAGCAAAGTTCATCTGATCCGGTTGAAACGTGGTGTTAGTATATGGCCGTTAAAAAACCATGTCTAACTAGGTCCATATCGGTCTATAGTTATACATAGCCCTCAGATAAACCGATCTCCAATCACACGAAAATTGGTCCATATCAGTTCATAATTGTAGATCGCCCATAAAAAGCGACCCACATAACAGATTGGCTGATAAGCCCCCGGTCTAACAAAGAAAAACACATTTTTTTTTTTGTCAAAATTAGTTTTTATTATTCAACATAGTTCCCTTTAAGAGCGATACAACGATTATAACGACCTTCGGTTTTGCCTCAAAATAGGCCTCAGTTTCGGCGATCACCTCTTCATTGCAGCCAAATTTTTTCCCTGCGAGCATCCTTTTGAGGTCTGAGAACAAGAAAAAGTCGCTGGTGGCCAGATCTGGAGAATACGGTGGGTGGGGAAGCAATTCGAAGCCCAATTCATGATTTTTTGCCATTGTTCTCAATGACTTGTGGCACGGTGCGTTGTCTTGGTGGAACAACACTTTTTGTACCCTCCATCATAGGATGGGGGTATATTAACTTTGTCATTCCGTTTGTAACACATCGAAATATTGCTCTAAGACCCCATAAAGTATATATATTCTGGGTCGTGGTGAAATTCTGAGTCGATCTAAGCATGTCCGTCCGTCCGTCCGTCTGTTGAAATCACGCTAACTTCCGAACGAAACAAGCTATCGACTTGAAACTTGGCACAAGTAGTTGTTATCGATGTAGGTCGGATGGTATTGAAAATGGGCCATATCGGTCCACTTTTACGTATAGCCCCCATATAAAGGGACCCTCAGATTTGGCTTGTGGAGCCTCTAACAAAGGCATATTTAATCCGATCCGGCTGAAATTTGGTACATGGTGTTGGTATATGGTCTCTAACAACCATGCAAAAATTGGTCCACATCGGTTCATAAATATATAAAGCCCCCATATAAACCGATTCCCAGATTTGGCTTGCGGAGCCTAAACGAAAAGCAAATTTCATCCGATCCGGCTGAAATTTGGTACATGGTGTTGGTATATGGTCTCCAACAACCATGCAAAAATTGGTCCACATCGGTCCATAATTATATATAGCCCCCATATAAACCGATCCCCAGATTTGGCTTGCGGAGCCTCAAAGAGAAGAAAATTTCGTCCGATCCGGCTGAAATTTGGTACATGATGTTGGTATATGGTCTCTAACAACCATGCAAAAATTGGTCCATATCGGTCCTTAATTATATATAGCCCCCATATAAACCGATCCCCAGATTTGGCTTGTGGAGCCTCTAAGAGAAGCATATTTCATCCGATCCGACTGAAATTTGGTACATGGGTTTGGTATATGGTTTCTAACAATCATGCAAAAATTGGTCCACATCGGTCCATAATTATATATAACCCCCATATAAACCGATCCCCAGATTTGGCTTGCGGAGCCTCAAAGAGAAGCAAATTTCATCCGATCCGGCTGAAATTTGGTACATGATGTTTGTATATGGTCTCTACCAACCATGCAAAAAGTGGTCCACATCGGTTCATAATTATATATAGCCCCCATATAAACCGATCCCCAGATTTGGCTTGCGAAGTCTCCAAGAGAAGCAAATTTCATCCAAGCCGGTTGTAATTTGGAACATGGTGTTAGTATATGATCTTTAACAACCGTGCCAGAATTGGTCCATATCGGTCCATAATTATATATAGCCCCCATATAAAACGTTCTCCAGATTTGACCTCCGGAGCCTCTTGGAGGAGCAAAATTCCTCCGATCCGGTACAAATTAGGAACGTGGTGTTAGTATATGGTCGCTATAGCCCCCATATAAACCGATCCCCAGATTTGGCTTGCGAAGTCTCCAAGAGAAGCAAATTTCATCCAAGCCGGTTGTAATTTGGAACATGGTGTTAGTATATGATCTTTAACAACCGTGCCAGAATTGGTCCATATCGGTCCATAATTATATATAGCCCCCATATAAAACGTTCTCCAGATTTGACCTCCGGAGCCTCTTGGAGGAGCAAAATTCATCCGATCCGGTACAAATTAGGACCGTGGTGTTAGTATATGGTCGCTAACAACCATACCAAAATTGGTCCAAACACACAAAAATTGGTCCATATCGGTTCATAATCATGGTTGCCACTAGAGCCAAAAATAATGTACCAAAATTTTATTTCTATAGAAAATTTTGTCAAAATTTTATTTCTATAGAAATTTTGTCAAAATTTTAATTCTAAAGAAAATTTTGTCAAAATTTTATTTCTATAGAAAATTTTGTCAAAGTTTTATTTCTATAGAAAATTTTGTCAAAATTTTAATTCTATGGAAAATTTTGTCAAAATTTTATTTCTATAGAAAATTTTGTCAAAATTTTATTTCTAGAGAAAATTTTGTTAAAATTTTTTTCGGTTCATAATAAAATTTTCATTATTTTCAAAATTTTATTTCTATAGAAAATTTTGTCAAAATTTTATTTCTATAGAAAATTTTGTTCAAGTTTTATTCGGTTCATAATCATGGTTGCCACTCGAGCCACAAATAATCTACCAAGATTTTATTTCTATAGAAAATTTTGTCAAAAGTTTATTTCTATAGAAAATTTTGTTAAAATTTTATTTCTGTTGAAATTTTTGTCAAAATTTTCTTTCTATAGAATATTCTGTCAAAATTTTTATTTCGATAGAAAATTTTGTGAAAATATTTTATTTCTATAGAAAATTTTGTTAAAATTTTATTTCTGTAGAAAATTTTGTCAAAATTTTATGTCTACTTTGTGAAACTGAATTATATACGTATTGGATCGATCTTTTTTGAGTTAATATATACCACGTATGGACTTACATACAATTTAGAAGATGGTGTTAGGAGGCTTTAAGATACCTTGCCATCGGCAAGCGTTACCTCAACTTAAGTAATTCGATTGTGGATGGCAGTGTTTAGAAGAAGTTTCTACGCAATCCATGAGCTTCGGCCTGGCCGAACTTACGGCCGTATATACTTGTTTCTTCTTCATATGGGGCCGTTTTGCCGCGATTTCGACCTTCAAACGCCTCAATAATGCCATATAATAGTCACTGTTTATGGTTTTTCCCTTCTCAAGATAATCGATAAAAATTATTCCATGCGCATCCCAAAAAACAGAGGTCATTACTTTGCCAGTGGACTTTTGAGACGGTTCACCGGTCACTGTCCACTCAGCCGACTGTCGATTGGACTCAGGAGTGTAGTGATGGAGCCATGTTTCATCCATTGTCACATATCGACGAAAAAACTCGGGTGTATCACGAGTTAACAGCTGCAAACACCGCTCAGAATCATTAACACGTTGTTGTTTTTGGTCAAATGTGAGCTCGCGCGGCACCCATTTTGCACAGAGCTTCCGCATATCCAAATATTGATGAATGATATGACCAACACGTTCCTTTGATATCGTTAAGGTCTCTGCTACCTCGATCGACTTCATTTTACGGTCATTTAAAATCATTTTGTGGACTTTTTTTTTTGATGTTTTCGTCGGAAACCATCTCTTTCGGGCGTCCACTGCGTTCACCGTCCTCCGTGCTCATGTCACCACGCTTGAATTTTGCATACCAATCAATTATTGTTGATTTCCCTGGGGCAGAGTCCGGAAACTCATTATCAAGCCAAGTTTTTGCTTCCACCGTATTTTTTCCCTTCAGAAAACAGTATTTTATCAAAACACGAAATTCCTTTTTTCCATTTTTTTTTCACAATAACAAAAGTTGATTCACAAAAGACGCTCTATCTCACAAACTAATTGACTTACAGACGTCAAATTTTGACACGAATCATTTGAAGGTTGGTACTATATAAAAATAATATGCATTTAATACTAGCGACGCCATCTGTGTGTCAGACCAGGGACTTATAAGCCAACCTGTTATCTATCCGTAGATGAATAAATTTCCGTTCGTGCCTTACAATCCACTCTAATATAGCCTACTTTGGTTATTGATATTGGCTAAATTTATAAAACAAGACTGAATTTATTGTAAAAGGCAAATATTTCTGTACATTTAGGCCATGTTTAGTGTGGTTGACATACTCCTTCAATATTCGTTTAGTAGTATTTGCGCTTGTGTATGTGTGTTTGTCTTTCATGCGTGGAAATGTGAAAATTTGCTGAATGTGGTAATTGCTGTTTTGTTTTTGGTCTTTATTGTCAATATTGGAAAATAATTTTCTAATTTTCCATTTTCACAAACAAATATATTTATTATAATGACCTGTGTGTTGTTCTGTTGTTGTTGTTGTTGCTGTTTTCTCCATATTGGGAATATTTGTATATGATGAACAATTTAGTTGGAATACACAAAGCTCACGGCTGACCGCCTACTAAAGCCACTAAGTACCATGTTTATCATCGTTGTGACGGTGTGTCATCGGTCCCGTTTCCCTTTGGCGGGCCCCATGCCATGGTAACGTGTACAAATTTTTATTATGGTCATTTTCGGAAATTTGTAATTGCGTTTCAATACATTTATTATTGCTTTGCTATGTTAGGTTCTCTATTATTTATATGTTTGAATATCGAATGGTTTTCTGTAATATTAATATAATAAAGAGATCCTTTTATTATACACTAATAATGCAAGGGACAGGGTGATTTGTTTAACGTACAAACTATAAAATGTAGAGCATATTATTGGTGCAATAAAATTTGGTGATAATTGTGCCCGTGTTGGGGTATAATTTCCTAAATCAATCGATTTGAGTTAATCGTATACAACCTCACAACACAGGAAAAAAAGTATGTTGTAAAACTGATGCTAAAATTAACTAATATTTATTGCACACATTTTATTGTCGTTTAGTTTATATTTAAAATTTTGTAAGAAATTTTCTCCAGCTCAATAATTTTGTTTTGTTCCACTTATGTCTCAAAAAATGTATGAACTAAATGGCAGTAAAATTTCAATGGCATACAAATTAGTTCAATTCTAACTATAACAGAAGACGTTTTTCGTACACTTCTCAAAAAATAGTAAAAATGAACTAGAGAGCGGTTAAAATGGGAATGATCCGGCGCCTAAAATGTTTTCTTTATTTTTAGTTAATTAATTTCATTTCGAGAAAGATGAATTTCGTAAATGATAATTAAAAATCCAAAAATATCGGGAGCCACCGTGGTGCAATGGTTAGCATGCCCGCCTTGCATACACAAGGTCGTGGGTTTGATTCCTGCTTCGACCGAACACCAAAAAGCTTTTCAGCGGTGGATTATCCCACCTCAGTAATGCTGGTGATATTTCTGAGGGTTTCAAAGCTTCTCTAAGTGGTTTCATTGCAATGTGGAACGCCGTTCGGACTCGGCTATAAAAAGTAGGACCTTGTCATTGAGCTTAACATGGAATCGGGCAGCACTCAGTGATAAGAGAGAAGTTCACCAATGTGGTATCACAATGGACTAAGTGAGCCTGATAGATCGGTCTGCCACCTAACCTAACCTAAATAACCTAAGATGAATTTCGTAAATGATAATTAAACATCCAAAAATGTCGGAAAATTTTCGTTAGTCTAATGACTCTCAACATTTGGAATACAAATTAGTTCAATTTTCGCACGAGATAGTTAATTTTTCCCATAATGTAGTTTACTTTTTTTTCTGTGAACAAATAACTTCTGTAACATATAACCAAACACATTTTGCTTCAAGGATATACATATATTTTCAGGATTGGTCGAAACAAAATATTGTTTGTATTGTTCAAACATATTATGTTTCACCTTAGGGTATACACTGGTAGTAAAAAATGTTAACGAAATTTTCTTTGTGTTGACATATTTTTAAGGCGCCAATTGGTTACTTCCATTATTTTACTTGCAGTATACTCTCTAGGTTTCTCTTTCTAAACACACAAATGTTTATAGGCTATATCCAAATTAATATATGTTTGCATCTAAGCATATTATATTTATAAACATTTTATGTCCCAAACATAATATGTTCTAACATATTAACATATATGTCCCAAACATGTTAAGCTAGTTTATGAACATTATATGCTTGCACTTAAAAACGTTATATGCTTGCACTTAAAACACTTAAATATTGTGTTAAAAAATTTGAGTTCCAAGCATATAATTTTTACACCCAAACATATGAAAAACAGTCTTTTTCGTCCGCATAGGCATTGAAAATACAAACAGCCACCAATTTTTATAAAATTGGACGATTTTCTCCATCACTAAAAAGTTGCATTATAGGCAAAACATATCTTTTTTCGCAAGGTACACCCTCAAAAAAAAAAAAAAAAATAAAATGCTTCTCTAACATATGTTCCAAACATATTTTGCAGGAAGCACATATATTATTGGATATTGCCGAAACATTATTATGATTGTTTTATGAGAACATATTATATATTCGGACACATTTTGAGCCCAAAATTATTTTATAATTTATAATAATTTTCTCCCAAAGAAGATTGTGCTAAAAAACAATATTTCTGCCTAATTGCATATTGCCTCACATCTCTCTCACTTCCACGAGATTTTTTAGTTCTTATGACCTTTTTCTGTAATACAAACAATGCTGAAGAAATTCAATTGTACTTGTTTATTTGTTAAATTTTACCTTTCGCCTGGACGGAGACTCGAAACGAGGACCACACAGTTTATAAGCCAATACACTATCCACTGGGCTACGTAGCTGATATAGTCACCAAAAGACAATTATCGTTATAAGTTACATTTGTATAGCATAGTTTGCAGCGCCCAGGAAATATACATTTGTTGACCAGTGGTTAGCATGTGCGCCTTGCATGCCAAGGTTACTGGGTTCAATCCCTGCTCCGAGCGACAACATTTTTTTTAATTTATATAATTATATTTATATATTACTATCTTAAATTTTTACAATGAAACTTCGAAATGTGTGTTATTAAAGATTTACAGCCAGAAAAGAACAGCGCTTGTTATAAACGAATTGGACTGAGCTTTTGGATAAAATATTATTTTTGTAACAAAAAAATGTTTTTGGTGTAACAGTTAGAAATTTTCTAAGCAATTCAAAACCTCTAACAAAAGAAGAAAGCCGAGTGTAAACATAAACAATTTTAAAATATAAATATAAATTTATTTAGAAGATAATTATTTTTTTACTAACATTTAACACCATTTTAAATTCATTTAAAATTTATCGTATTTAGAAATACAAATAAATATGAATATTTATTAACGAATAATTTTGTACTTAATTTCATTTTTATACCCTCCACCATAGAATGGGGGGTATATTAACTTTGTCATTCCGTTTGTAACACATCGAAATATTGCTCTATGACCCCATAAAGTATATATATTCTGGGTCGTGGTGAAATTCTGAGTCGATCTGAGCATGTCCGTCCGTCCGGCCGTCTGTTGAAATCACGCTAACTTCCGAACGCAACAAGCTATCGACTTGAAACTTGGCACTAGTAGTTGTTATTGATGGAGGTCGGATGGTATTGAAAATGGGCCATATGGACCACTTTTACGTATAGCCCCCATATAAACCGATCCCCAGATTTGGTTTGCGGATCCTCTAAGAGAAGCAAAATTCATCCGATCCGGTTGAAATTTGGTACATGGTGTTAGTATATGGTCTCTCACAACCATGCAAAAATTGGTCCAAATCGGTCCATAATTATGTATTTTGTCAAAATTTTATTCCTATAGAAAATTTTGGCAAAATAGAAAATTTTGTCAAAATTTTATTTCTATAGAGAATGTTGTCAAAATTTTAATTCTATTGAAAATTTTGTCCAAATTTTATTTTGTCATGTTTGCTAAATATTGTAAAAGTTAATACTGTTAAATATTTAAATTATTACAATTTACAGATAATGTCTCGCTGAAGATGATCACCGATGGTGTATCGAAATATCCGAGAACAGCAACATGTAAATAAAAAATTAATGAAAAACAACAACACCAGCATTTTTCATTATTCCATGACCTCAAGCCAAACGAATAATCCCAAAATTGTAAAATTTTATTCTGTCAAAATTTTATTTCTATAGAAAAAAATTCTATAGAAAATTTTGTCAAACTTAATTATATACGTATTTAATCGGCCTTTTTTAGTTTAATATATACCACGTATGGACTATCTTGCAATTTAGAAGACGGTGTTAGGAAGTTTTAAGATACCTTGCCATCGGCAAGTGTTACCGCAGCCCAATATGCGGATGACAGTCTTCAGTAGAAGTTTCTACGCAATCCATGGTGGAGGGTGCATAAGCTTAGGCCTGGCCGAACTTACGGCCGTATATACTTATTTTCTTTTAACACAGAAAATGTAGTAAGAGTTTTATAGTATTTAGGACTTCAATTTACCCCTCTTTTACCACGTATACTTATAATGCATAAGCTTTTGCAAAATTTTGATACTTATTTTTATGATTTCTCATATAATTATTAATAATATTTTTCCACCCTTAAATCATATTGCTCTATTCAAATCAATGATTTTCCATAGTACAATTAAAGGTATAAAAATGACCCTAGTTGTTTACCTAGACAATTTCATAAATTTAATGAGATTTATTTTAATTTTGGCAAACACAACTAGCCTATCTTATAAAACTGTCTAAAGTTAATGATCATAGCATAAAAATATTATATTTTTATTATTACGATTATTGCAGTTAATAATGATGGAAATAGACGAGTACATTTTTATGTAGAATAAATGGATGGATGGGTAACTGGGGAATTAGCAATGCTATATATGCCATCTCTCTCCCTCTCTCGTGTGTATTATAAAAATTATTATATTCATCATTGCCAAAACCCCAACCCCCAATTGTGGCTATCATCATCCTTCAACTGCAAACAGTTGGATTCAATCCTCCTCATCGGTGTTTCATGACTATGATGAAAATATTCGTGTAGATTTATTCATTGTACTTTTTCGTCATGGCAAAAGTGCGAAAGTCAAAGAAAAACAAAATAAATAATTTTATGTTTTTTTTTCGTGGAAAATAATGAATGTGATAGATTTCATTTACGAGTAATTACAGTGGAACATTAAAAAAAAAAAAAAAAACTTTACAAAGATTCATTATGTTTCCATATACATATCCCACCAAAAAAATGGAAGTACTTCTGTGGGCACAACTTTAAAAGCACTTCCAAATAATGATTAATATAATGGTCGAAACATTTAAATTTTGTCAAAAAATGCTAAATCTATTCTAGAAAAATTGCGAATAATTGGAAATATTTCATGTCAAACAAAGGTTAGAATGCAATAAAAATCATAAAAAATTATCTATTTGGCAAAATATCATATTTTTTTAATTTTCATCCAAAACTCTGAATTCGATTCACACCTTAAGAAGTGAAACAAATTCAGTGCAACGGCTGTGGAAATGGTGGACATCCGTCCTATGACAAGCCCATGTTAAATTCATCGCTTCTGCGCCTATTTTACACCACTTCCGGATTCAAAAAGCACATTTTCACTACTTTTACTTTTTTTGGGCCACGCATTTTTTGCTGGGATGTATATTTGAAGCTGATCCGATCGGGACAAAATTTGTTAGACTTCTACAAAATCTATAGACTTAAAATTTAAGTCGGCTAATGGCCTGGGGTGGAACACAATGATAGTAAAAACAAGTATATACGGCCGTAAGTTCGGCCAGGCCAGAATCTTATGTTCCCTCCACCATGGATTGCGTAGAAATTTCTACTAAAGATGGTCATCCACAATTAAATTACTTGGGTTGCGGCCGATAGCAAGGGATCTTTAAACTTCTTTACATCATCTTCTAAATTGTAAGTTAGTCCATGCGGGATATATAGTAGACAAAGGAAAGGTCGATTAAATACGTATATATTCAGTTCTTGCCCGGTAGATATAGGGGAGAAATAATTACGAACCGATATGAACTTTTGTGCGGTAATTATATAGCCAGAATTGAAATATAGGGGTCGCTTTATATGGTTGTTATATACAATTATGAACACGAGTCTACAAAAAATGGCAGATTTTTTACTGTTTTGTAGATTGGTAGAATTCTTAATGTTTTGGAAGATTTTGCAACATATTCCTCTCCAACTATGAAATGCTTCATAAATTTTCTAAAGAAATAACATTTTGACAAAATTTCCTACAGAAGTAAAATTCTGACAAAATTTTCTATAGAAATAAAATGTTGACAAAATGTTCTATAGAAATAAATTTTTGACAAAATTTCCTAAACAAATAAAATTTTGATAAAATTTTCTAAGAAATAAAATTTTGACAACATTTCCTAAAGAAATAAAATTTTGATAAAATTTTCTATAGAAATAAAATTTTGACGACATTTTCTATAGAAAAATTAAATTTTGACAAAAATTTTCTATGGCAATCAAATTTTGGTAGATTATCGTTGCAATCGTGATTTTTCTGTGATTGGGGATCGGTTATTTGGGGGCTATATATAATATAGATCGATACGGACCAAGTTTGGCTTGGTTGTTATCGGCCATGCACTAGCGAAATGTACCAAATTTCAACCGGATCGGATGAAATTTGATCCTTCAAGGGGCTCCGCAGATCAAATCTGGGGATCGGTTTATATGGGAGCTATATATAACTATGAAGAGCATATACCAACATCATGTACCAAATTTCAGACGGATCGGATGAAATTTGTTTCTCTTAGAAGCTCCGCAAGCCAAATCTGGGGATCGGATTATATGGGGGCTATATATAATTATGAACCGAAGTAGACCAGTTTGTGCATGGTTGTTAGAGACCATATACCAACATCATGTACCAAATTTCAGCCCGATCGGATGAAATTTGCTTCTCTTTGAGGTTCCGCAAGCCAAATCTGGGGATCGGTTTATATGGGGCCTATATATAATTATGGACAGATGTGGACCAATTATCGCATGGTTGTTAGAGACCGTATACTAACATCAGGTACCCAATTTCAAACGGATCGGATGAAATATGCTTCTCTTAGAGGCTCCGCAAGCCAAATTTGAGGGTCCGTTGATATGGGGGCTATACTTAAAAGTGAACCGATATGGCCCATTTGCAATACCATCCGACCTACATCAACAACAACAACTGTGCACTTGTGTCAAGTCGATAGCTTATTTCGTTCGGAAGTTTGTGTGATTTCAACTGACGGATGGCTTAGATCGACTCAGAATTTCACCACGATCCAGAATATATATTTTTTGGGGTCTTAGAGCAATATTTCGATGTATTACAAACGGAATGACAAAGTTAATATACCCCCCATCCTATGGTGGAGGGTATACAAATATGGGAATTTTAAATCTGAAGCTATTTTTAGGCAAAAGTGTATTTATGATTTATCGGTCGATAGATATATATATATTAGAAGTATAGACAAATTTTAGTCATTCTTACATGTTTTCGACTTAACAGTGGTGACTTTATATGGAAAATGTGGGTATTTTGGCCATTTTAGCAGAAATCAGAAAAACATATATATGGGAATAGCTCCCATATATATGTTTTTATATCAAAATCTGAACCGATTTCAACCAAAATTGGCAGGCATATCCACAACGTTAATTCTATTCCCTGTACAAAATTTAAAGTAAATCAGGGCAAAACTCTTGGCTCTTGGTGCCATATAAGTGTATATCGGGCGAAAGATATATATAGGAGTTATATCTAAATCTGAACCGATTTCAACCAAATTTGATTTTAACACTTTTTACGACACTATCGATTGCACTCCTCGTGCAAAATTAAAAAAAAAATCAGGCTGAAATTCTGGCTTCTGGGGTAATATTAGTATATATCGGCCGAAAGATATACATATATGGGAGCTATATCTCAAACTGAACCGATTTCTTCCAAAATCGATAGGGATCTATTCTGATCCAAAATACATACTTGTGCCAAATTTTAGGTGGATTGGACTAAAACTGCGACCTAGACTTTGATTACAAAAATGTGTTCACGGACAGACGGACATCGCTATATCGGCTCAAGAGCCCACCCTGAGCATTTTTGCCAAAGACACCATGTGTCTATCTCGTCTCCTTCTAGTGCAAACATATGCACTAACTTATAATACCCTGTTCTACAGTCGATTGGATTAAAATTGCGACCTAGACTTTGATTACAAAAATGTGTTCACAGACAGACGGATATGGCTAGATCGACTCAGGGGCCAACCCTGAGTAATATTGTCGAATACACCATATGTCTATCTCGTCTCCTTCTGAGTGTTGAAAACATATGCACTAACTTATAATGCCCTGTTCCACAGTGTGGCGCAGGGTATAAAAACAACCCAACAAATTTATGGATTATAACATATTTTGAGGAATATTGAATTAGGCCATTTTGAATATGAAAGGTTCCCAGTATTCAAAAATTGAAAAATTCTCCAATAATTAGATTTTGAAGAATTTATAATTTTGCAATTTTTATACCCTTCACCACTACTGTGGTACAGGGTATAATAAGTTTGTGCATTTGTATGTAACGCCAAGAAGGAGTAATCATAGACCAACCTTTTAGTATACGGATCGGCTTAGAATTAAATTCTGAGTCGATTTAGCGATGTCCGTCTGTCTGTCTGTCCGTCTGTCTGTCCGTCTGTCTGTCCGTCTGTCTGTCTGTCTGTTGATGTATTTTTGTGTGCAAAGTACAGCTCGCAGTTTTAGTCCGATTGTCCTAAAATTTGGTATAGGGTCCTGTTTCGGCTCAAAGACGATCCCTATTGATTTTGGAAAAAATCGGTTCAGATTTAGATATAGCTGCCATATATATTTTTCGCCGATCTGGTCATAATTGGCGTGTATATCAACCGATCTTCCTCAAATTCCGTACATCCGAATATTTTATGGGTCTCGAAAAACTTGCAAAATACCAGCCAAATCGGTTCAGATTTAGATATAGCTCTCATATATAGCTTTCGCCCGATTTACACTCATTTGCCCAAAGAGGCCAATTTTTAACTCCGATTTGGTTGAAAGTTTGCACAGGGAGTAGAATTAGCATTGTAACTATGCGTGCCAAATTTGGTTGAAATCGGTTCAGATTTGGATATATCTCCCATATATAGCTTTCGCCCGATTTACACTCATATGACCACAGAGGCCAATTTTTTGCTCCGATTTAGTTGAAATTTTGCACAGGGAGTAGAATTAGCATTGTAGCTATGCGTGCCAAATTTGGTTGAAATCGGTTCAGATTTAGATATATCTCCCATATATAGCTTTCGCCCGATTTACACTCATATGACCACAGAGGCCAATTTTTAATTCCGATTTAGTTGAAATTTTGCACAGAGAGTAGAATTAGCATTGTTGCTATGCGTGCCAAATTTGGTTGAAATCGGTTCAGATTTAGATATAGCTCCCATATATATGTTTTTCTGATTTCGACAAAAATGGTCAAAATACCAACAATTTCTTGTAAAATCGCCACTGCTTAGTCGCAAAGTTGTAAAAATGACTCTAATTTTCCTAAACTTCTAATACATATATATCGAGCGATAAATCATAAATAAACTTTTGCAAAGTTTCCTTAAAATTGCTTCAGATTTAAATGTTTCCCATATTTTTTTACTAACATTGTGTTCCACCCTAGTGCATTAGCCGACTTAAATTTTGAGTATATAGATTTTGTAGAAGTCTATCAAATTCTTCCAGATCGAGTGATATTTAAATGTATGTATTTGGGACAAACCTTTATATATAGCCCCAAACACATTTGGCGGATGTGATATGGTATCGAAAATTTAGATCTACAAAGTGGTGCAGGGTATAATATAGTCGGCCCCGTCCGACTTTAGACTTTCCTTACTGGTTTTGTTTAAGAATTTTTTATTTTCTAGTTTAAACAAAATTAGAATACAGAAATCAAAATAGTAACTGTATCCCTACATGAGCTAGTTTCGAATATCATCGAAATCAGCAATATGTTATTAATTGGTCACTTTCATTATCAGTGGACCTTTGATTAGTAAAGTTCGTTGCTCGTGAAAGCTTTTCATAAAAAGTTGTATAGCATTTCAGTGAATTTTGAATTTGTTCAAGGAAAAAAAAAATTGGAAGCAAAACGCTTTATACTAAAGAAGAAAAACAAGTATATACCTACAAAAAAAAGAAACACTTCTTTGTATATTTTTTTGGGCCATTTTGCACTATACACTGACAAAAAGTCCGTAGTTAAACTGACGACAAATTTAACTTAATTTTATTGCAAACAATTTGTTTGTAGTTAAATTTTATTATTTTTTTCGAAATTTTCCTTTTGTTAAGTGTGTCTCAATTATTTTATGAAGTAACGCAAATATTTTTTACAATTCCCAAAAATAGTAAGAATTAACTACATTAGGTTTGCAACTTTTGCAACAGGCAAACCCTGATTGTGGATGCTTATGATGAAAATTATGTGAAGAACATATCGAGAATAAGATGTAAGAAAAGCATTTTCTTTCTGGTAAAGCAACAATACTTTCAACCATTTATCTGTGTTATTTAAGTCCCACTGTCTCTCTTGTACTCCGAGATACTTTAATTTCATTCAGTTTATTAACAGTATGAGTGATACCGTATGGCTGCCTCCTTATGTTTGGTCATAAGTAATATTTTTGTGTTTATTAATTTACTGATGGTTCGTTCCTTGAGACATAGCCACCCATCTGAACATTCATTGTTTGGTACTTTTATATTCGCATATTGTTCTTCATTTTGTGGTTTATTAAAACATTAAAAATGCCACAAAAAATCAAATCATTGATATGCGAGCATATACCATATGAAAACACTTTAATAAATTTGAACTCAATTCAGTTTGCACATAATTTTGCAATATTTTTGTTTTGTTATTGATTTGTGCTTTATATGTAGCGGAAAAACGACGATGATAGCAAAAAAATCATTGAAGTGTGTTTCCAAAATATTTGCTCCTGACCTTGAAAATTTCATTCATGAGTTTTTTCAAGAAATATATGGTGCGAAAGCTTAATTCAAAATGTATTGCGATTTCTTTTCATCAAAAATGTGTTTCTTTACTTTAGGGAAAACTTGTCTTAGTTCAAAGACATACGACTTTAACTTGGAGATGAAAGTTTTCATAATTTATGTCCTAAATTTAAGATATATTTTTAAGCAAATATTATAAACTTTAATTTAAATAAAATGTCATTATTTGAAAGAATTTTGTCCTTACTATTTTGCAAATTGCGCATCCTAAAATTTAGGTTGCGTAATCTTTAATACCATGCAAATGTTTTTTCAATGTAGGTTTGTTATTTCTACACTGAATAAAATAGTGTGTTAAGACCAGGAATATCGTAAGCGATCCATGAGGCAAGTCTACTTAAGTAAACTATTGTTTATTGTAGTCTCATAATAATATTTTGACTGAAATAAATAAACATTAATAATATAAAACAAGTAAGTAAAATCTAAAGTCGGGCGGGGCCGACTTTATTATACCCTTCACCACTATGTATACCAAAATTTGTGTTACCATCGCAACTCCTTCAAATTTGTTTGGAGTTATTATCAAAGTTTATATTCCCATATACAAATATTTATATCTGAAACGATTTGGAATCGATTTTTTTACTCCTACAAAATTTAATCGGCTAACAACCTGGGATGAAACACAATTTTAGTAAATATGGGAAATATAGAGCTAGAGCAATTTTGATACAATTTTACCAAAGAGCATTTATGATTTATCGGGCGATAGATAACAGGTTGGCTCCGGTCTAACAAAGAAAAACACATTTTTTTTGTCAATATTCGTTTTTATACCTACCACCATAGAATGGTGACGGGATATAATAAGTTTGTCATTCCGTTTGTAACACATCGAAATATCGATTTCCGACTATATAAAGTATATATATTCTTGATCAGGGAGAAATTCTAAGGCGATACAACGATGTCCGTCTGTCTGTCTGTTGTAATCACGCTACAGTCTTAAATAATGAAGCAATCGTGCTAAAATTTTGCACAAATTCGTCTTTTGTCTGCAGGCAGGTCAAGTTCGAAGATGGGCTATATCGGTTCAGGTTTTGATATAGTCCCCATATAAACCGACCTCCCGATTTGGGGTCTTGGGCTTATAGAAATCGTAGTTTCTATCCAATTTGACTGAAATTTGAAATCTAGAGGTATTTTATGACCATAAAGAGGTATGCCAAAAATGGTGAGTATCGGTCCATGTTTTGGTATAGCCCCCATATGGACCGATCTCCCGATTTTACTTCTTGGGCTTATAGAAACCGCAGTTTTTATTCAATTTACCTGAAATTGGAAAACTAGAGGTATTGTAGGACCACAAATACGTGTGCCAAAAATTGTGAGTGTCGGTCCATGTTTTGGTATGGTCCCCATATAAAACGACCTCCCGATTTGGGGTCTTGGGCTTATAGAAACCGTAGTTTTTATCCAATTTGTCTGAAATTGGAAATCTAGAGATATTGTAGGACCATAAAGAGGTGTGCCGAAAATGGTGAGTATCGGCCCATATTTTGGTATAGCCCCCATATAGACCGATTTCCCGATTTTACTTCTTGAGCTTCTAGAATCCGAAGTTTTTATCCTATTTGCCTGAAATTGGAAATCTAGAGTTTTTTCGGGTCATAAAGAGGTGTACCGAAAACGGTGGGTATCGGTCCATATTTTAGTATAGTCCCCATAAGAACGATCTCCCGATTTAACTCCTTGGGTTTCTAGAAACCGTAGTTTTTATCTGATTTGCCTGAAATTGTAAATATTCTGGTATTTTAGGCTCACAAAAACGTGTATCGGATTAAGTTTTTATGGGTCCATTTGGTAATGCCTCCATATAGACCGACTTCACTTCTTGAGGGTGTAGAAGGCGCACTGATCATGAAAATTGCTTGAAACTCAATGTAAAATTTCCAGATTTTGCTTCTACAGATTTAAGATTGCAAATCAAGACGTTATTTTATAATTTTCTTGCACACTTACAAGAGATGTTAATGATTCCTCTAAAACTCAAACAAAAAGGGTTCTTATAAATCCAGAATCTGATATAGTCCTCATAAATGAAATATTTAAATTTATCTTCGGGATGTGTCCTCAAGCCCTCCTGCAATTTCAAAGGAAACCCCAATATTTGGTTCATGGTGTTGGGCATTTACGATTCGGCACGGCCGAACTTAGTGCTGTATATACTTGTTATTATTCAACATAGTTCCCTTCAAGAGCGATACAACGATTATAACGACCTTCCAATTTTTTGATACCATTTTGGTAGTACTCCTTCGGTTTTGCCTCAAAATAGGCCTCAGTTTCGGCGATCACCTCTTCATTGGTCGATTGATAAACACGCCAATTATGAGCAGATCGGGGATAAATATATATGGCAGCTATATCTAGATCTGAACCGATTATTTCCAAAATCAATAGCGATAGTCTTTGTTCCGAAAAACGACCCTATGTCAAATTTGAGGATGATCAGACTTAAACTGCGACCTGTACTTTGTACACAAAAATACATGAAAAGATAGACGGACATCGGTAAATCGGCTCAGAATTTAATTCTAAGACGATTGGTATACTTAACGATGGATGTCTTTTCCTTCTTGGCGTTACATACAAATGCACAAACTTATTATAACATGTACCACAGTAGTGGTGAAGGGTATAAATACCAAATATTAGTCATCCTTAACTAACAGGTTGGCTGATAAGTGCCCGGTCTGACACATAGATGGTGCCGCTAGTATTAAATGCATATTAATTTTATATAGTACCAACCTTCAAATGATTCGTGTCAAAATTTGACGTCTGTAAGTCAATTATTTTGTGAGATAGAGCGTCTTTTGTGAAGCAACTTTTGTTATTGTGAAAAAATGGAAAAAAAGGAATTTCGTGTTTTGATAAAATACTGTTTTCTGAAGGGAAAAACTACGGTGGAAGCAAAAACTTGACTTGATAATGAGCTTCCGGACTCTGGCCCAGGAAAATCAGCAATAATTGGTTGTTATGCAAAATTCAAGCGTGGTGAAATGACCACGGAGAACGGGTGAACGCAGTAGACGCCCGAAAGAGGTGGTTACCGACGAAAACATCAAAAAAATCCACAAAATGATTTTGAATGACCGTAAAATTAAGTTGAACGAGATAGCAGAGGCCTTAAAGATATAAAAGGTCATATCATTCATCAATATTTGGATATGCGGAAGCTCTGTGAAAAATGGGTGCCGTGCGAGCTCACATTTGACCAAAAACAACAACGTGTTGATGATTCTGAGCGGTGTTTGCAGCTGTTAACTCGTAATACACCCGAGTTTTTCCGTCGATATGTGACAATCGATGAAAAATGGCTCCGTCACTACACTCCTGAGTCCAATTGACAGTCGGCTTAGTGGACAGCGACCGGTGAACCGTCTCCGAAGCGTGGAAAGACTCAAAAGTCCGCTGGCAATGTAATGGCCTCTGTTTTTGGGATGCGCATGGAATAATTTTGATCGATTATCTTGAGAAGGGAAAAACCATCAACAGTGACTATTATATGGCGATATTGGAGCGTTTGAAGGTCGAAATCGCGGCAAAACGGCACCATATGAAGAAGAAAAAAGTGTTGTTCCACAAAGACAACGCACCGTGACACAAGTCATTGAGAAAGATGGCAAAAATTCATGAATTTGGCTTCGAATTGCTTCCCCACACCCAACGACTTTTTCTTGTTCTCAGACCTCAAAAGGATGCTCGTAGGGAAAAAATTTGGCTGCAGTGAAGAGGTGATCGCCGAAACTGAGGCCTATTTTGAGGCAAAACCGAAGAAGTACTACCAAAATGGTATCAGAAAATTGGATGGTCGTTATAATCGTTCTATCGCTCTTGAAGGGAACTATGTTGAATAATAAAAAATTTTGACAAACTAATGTGTTTTCTTTGTTAGACCGGGGACTTATCAGCCAACCTGTTATACACTGAAAAAATATTGTCGTGAAGTCAAAGATTTCATGTCTTTAAAATACAAATGCAAATTTTGCTTAGCATAGAAAACGCATTTCTCTAGTATACAATTTTTTTCCCTGACCAAAGGTCGATAAACTTTTCAATGAAGTCGTATTGTCCTTATAATTAAGTGAATTGATTTAAAAATGGATATCATAACATGAAAGAAAAAATGTTTGGGCTAAGGTCAACTTGACTTTAATAATTTAGAAAAAATCTTTAAATTTAATGAAATTGTCTTTAAATTTGTTGTCTTTTTGCATCTTGACTACAAAGAAAAAAATCGTTCAAATATAGGACACGTTTTTCAACACTTTATTTTGAAGACGTTTTTTAGTTGAAACACAGCATAATTTCTACTACAAGTCGAGTCTTAATTTGGAAAATAAAGTCGTCGTTAACTTGTTTTTAAAAGACTTTCATAGCATATGAAGAAAAAAAGCTGAAAAAGCGAAAAATTAAAATTTGCTTCCTAGAAGCAAGTACACAAAACCCGATTTTCAAAGAGAATTGTGTCTTAAAAGTATCCTTACTTGTATTCCCCGCTTCTTTGGCTCGGAATCAATACCAAATTTTTTAAAGTAAAGACAAAATCTTTGGAACCGGATATGCTTTTTTCAGTGTAGGATCCAATAATTGTTTTTTGGTATCTAAGTTGAAAAGTGTATGCCCTCAGTATAACACAATTCTTCAATGTTTGCAAATAGTAAAGGTCACGTCAAGGACATAAATTGTCTTACTTAATTTTCGTTGCATTCATTTAATTTCCTTCCTACTACATATTCCTGAATATATCACTCGAAAACACGTATCTGGAACAGGAACGACACGCCACACTTTTCATACGACATGGACTTGAGTCCCAAACCATGTCCTATCCATCTGAAATATAAGCTATAAATTCTAGCTATCCACTAAAAGAGAAAAAACCCCAGGACTTAATTTCACAAACAACCATTGGCGTTTACGTATTTCGAAGTTCAACGTTGAACATGGATTTATGCTATAGCATAGATCTAAGACAACCTTACGATAGAGTTTATAAGAAACAAGTAAGGAAAGTCTAAAGTCGGGCGGAGCCGACTATATTATACCCTGCACCACTTTGTAGATCACAATTTTCGATACCATATCACATCCGTCAAATGTGTTGGGGGCTATATATAAAGGTTTGTCCCAAATACATACATTTAAATACCACTCGATCTGGAAGAATTTGATAGACTTCTACAAAACCTATGGACTCAAAATTTAAGTCGGCTAATGCACTAGGGTGGAACACAATGTTAGTAAAAAAATATGGGATACGTTTAAATCTGAAGCAATTTTAGGGAAACTTCGAAAAAGTTTATTTATGATTTATCGCTCGATATATATGTATTAGAAGTTTAGGAAAATTAGAGTCATTTTTATAACTTTTCGACTAAGCAGTGGCGATTTTACAAGGAAAATGTTGGTGTTTTGACCATTTTTGTCGAAATCAGAAAAACATATATATGGGAGCTATATCTAAATCTGAACCGATTTCAACCAAATTTGGCACGCATAGCTACAATGCTAATTCTACTCCCTGTGCAAAATTTCAACTAAATCGGAGTTAAAAATTGGCCTCTGTGGTCATATTAGTGTAAATCGGGCGAAAGCTATATGTAGGAGATATATCTAAATCTGAACCGATTTCAACCAAATTTGGCACGCATAGCTACAATGCTAATTCTACTCCCTGTGCAAAATTTCAACTAAATCGGAGCAAAAAGTTGGCCTCTTTGGTCATATGAGTGTAAATCGGGAGAAAGCTATATATGGGAGCTATATCTAAATCTGAACCGATTTCAACCAAATTTGGCATGCATAGCTACAATGCTAATTCTACTCCCTGTGCGAAATTTAAACCAAATTGGGGTAAAACTCTGGCTTCTGGGTCCGTATTAGTCCATATCGGGCGAAAGATATATATGGGAGCTATATCTAAATCTGAACCGATTTCTTCCAAAATCAATAGGGATCTATTCTGAGCCAAAACACATACTTGTGCCAAATTTGAAGTTGATTGGACTAACACTGCGACCTAGACTTTGATTACAAAAATGTGTTCACGGACAGACGGACATCGCTATATCAACTCAGGAGCCCACCCTGAGCATTTTTGCCAAAGACACCATGTGTCTATCTCATCTCCTTCTGGGTGTTGCTAACATATGCACTAACTTATAATACCCTGTTCCACAGTGTGGAGCAGGGTATAAAAATAGTTGGCAATCCATAGTCCATGAATACTGAATATACGACTACCGGCAGCGACTAAGGCGTTAACCACAATTCCATCAAACAGATATTGGAGTGAGCGGCATGCTTTCCATACGCTAACATTTAGCGCTAAGTTGATTGCACTATACGAGGGTATAGTTAATCCATTTTGTCCCATTTTCCTGGTCTTTCCTGATATTCATATTCGCAGGATGTTGAAACTACTCGACGGCGACTCTCCATATAGAAAAGGCTGAATTACACATAGATATTGTCTTACACTGTTTTTACTTTCGCACTATGGATATGAGAACACGAAATGCATTTAAATCTCTAACCACATTTCTGGTTAGTTCTATTCGTTCGCTTGTCTTTTGTGGGATGGGCAAATGTTTGTTGGATGCCCACTCTTTTTTAAGTCAGCCACTTAGTAGGGATACCAGCTATGTTTCCTTTTCTACGTTTTTGCATTGTCCTGTAAGAAGATGTATTTCATTCATACTCACGGATATCCTTTGTGGAGCCTTTTGTTTTATCGTTGATACCTTATATTTGAGAAGCTTTTTTTCTTTTCTGTCACCATTAAATGGCAAGTATTTTCAGTTGGTTATTTAAAATTATGACACCATGGAAAACACATCAGTTTAAAAGCATTGTGTCAAAATTCTGCTGATACATTTCGAAAAATTAATTTTGCTAAGATAAATGATCGGATGTTTATTTCACAACATAGAGAAATATATGTCATTAATAGAGCTGTTTTCTTTTAGCACTGGATACCCCAAGCAGTCATGCACTGAAAGAAAACAGAGTACTCGTTTATCCAGGACATCTTCAAAAAATATGCAACACTGTCATCAGCTGTTTAAAAACAATCACAGAAAACAATTGAAATCTTACATTTTTAATGTATGAAATGCTCAAATAGTATTAAATGTTTACTGCTGCGATTATTTTTGACACTGTACCACTTTGAATTTCAGTTTATTCGATAAATTAGTCACAATAAATAGATATTGTGAATCTCAAAAGCGTCACTTTATCAAAATGCAATCTGGCAACTGATGTGATGTTCTGGTTAGAACACCAGTGCAACGATGTTCTGGATAGCCCATACAAATGTTGCATCCAGTTCTAAAAGAAAACAGCCCTAATAATGGAAAGTAATACACGGACGAAAAAGTCTGTTTTGCATATGTTTGGGTGTAAAAATTATATGTTTATATTTTTAAGTGCAAACACATATTGTTCACAAAGTAGCATAACATGTTTGGGATATGTATGTTAATATGTTAGAACATATTATGTTTGGGACTTAAAATTTTTGTAAATATAATATGTTTGGATGCAAACATATATTAATTTAGAATTAGCCTACAAATATATACGTGTGTAAAGAGGAGTATGCTGCATTTCATTAAAATTTGTTACTACCAGTGTATGCCTAAGGTAAAACATAATATGTTTGAACAATACAAAAAATATTTTGTTTGGACCAATCCTGAAAATATATATTCTTGAAGCAGAATGTGTTTGAGGTGCATTTTACAGAAGCTATATTTTTTTTTTGAGGGTGTAAATATCAACCAAAAAGCAAATAATAGCTCACTTGCTGTACCATATTCTCCTCATGGAATTTTGCATTCCGCTAGGTTCAAACGAAAAATATCAAATTGAAACATTTCAGTTGCCAGTTTTGATCACCTCTTTAAAAGATGACATGGTCAGAGATAGTATGTATCAACGTTTTTATACCCTGCGCCACACTGTGGAACAGGGTATTATAAGTTAGTGCATATGTTTGTAATACCCAGAAGGAGACGATATAGACACATGGTGTCTTTGGCAATAATGTTCAGGGTGGGTCCCTAAGTCGATATAACCATGTCCGTCTGTCCGTCCATCCGTCTGTCTGTGAACACATTTTTGTGATCAAAGTCTAGGTCGCAATTTAAGTCCAATCGCCTTCAAATTTGGCACATGTTCCTAATTTGGGTCAGAATAGAAGCCTATTGATTTTGGAAGAAATCGGTTCAGATTTAGATATAGCTCCCATATATATCTTTCGCCCGATATAAACTAATATGGACCCAGCAGCCAGAGTTTTATATAGATTTGCTTGAAATTTTGTACAAACATAACACTTAGTCGTATAGTCAAGTGTGCAAAATTTGATTGAAATCGGTTCAGATTTAGATATAGCTCCCATATATATCTTTCGCCCAATATGGACTTATATGGCCCCAGAAACCAGATTTTTGGCCGAATTTGGTTGAAATTTTACACAGGGAGTAGATTTAGCATTGTTGCTATGCGTGCCAAATTTGGTTGAAATCGATTCAGATTTAGATATAGCTCCCATATATATGTTTTTCTGATTTCGACAAAAATGGTGAAAATACCAACATTTCCCTTGTTAAATCGCCACTGCTTAGTCGAAAAGGTGTAAAAATGACTCTAATTTTCCTTAGCTTCTACTACACATATATCGAGCGATAAATCATAAATAAACTTTTGCGAAGTTTCCTTAAAATTGCTTCAGATTTAAATGTTTCCCATATGTTTTTACTAAAAATGTGTTCCACCCTAGTGCATTAGCCAACTTAAATTTTGAGTCTATAGATTTTGTAAAAGTCTATCAAATTCTGTCCAGATCGAGTGATATTTAAATGTATGTATTTGGGACAAACCTTCATATAAAGCCCCCAACACATTTGACGGATGTGATATGGTATCGAAAATTTTGATCTACAGAGTGGTGCAGGGTATAATATAGTCGGCCCCGCCCAACTTTAGATCCTTACTTGTTAAAATTTCGGAAAGGGCTACCCCTTTCTTTGCCAGATATATAACAAATAGGTAAATAAAATAAAATAAATTGATTCTGCCATTTCCGAGCTTACCCGGAACATACAAACAAAGAAATAAACTTTTGTTTGTTTGTTTCTTTGTTTGTGCGGAATTTATATACATAGATACATATAAATTCATGATCAGGAAGAAATTGGAAGACGATATAATATCCTTCGGGCCTGTCTGTTACAAATACGTTACATCTTTCAATATCGGTGCTATAGCCTTGATATAGCCTTCATATAGACCAATCTCCCGATTTGATTTCTTGAGGTATTTCGAGTTCTCAAACATGCATGCCGAATATCGTGTACATCGGTCCAAGTTTCGGTATAGCTCCAATATAGACCGACCTCCCGATTTCTTGGACTTTTAGACACCGCTATTTCTATACGGTTGTCCTGAAATTGGGAATCTTGAGGTATGTTTGGTTCATAAAGGTTTTAAGTTTGTTTTATATCAGTAAGAGAATGATATAGCCGTCATATACAACTGTTTCCCGTTTAAACTATTTGGCGAGGAAGAATGTTTATAGCAATAAAAATGTATTTCTTAAACTTTGCATTTGTCCCCCCAAAAAATATCGCAGCTTAGTCATATCCACTTTACAGCAAGTTGTACTTTATACCACGACTCCTGAAGCATGACATGCTTTATGTTTTAGGATCTTTTTCTCTGTGCCCTAACGAGATTTAACAATTTATGCTGTCATCCTTGCATTGCGCTTTCCTTTATTTGCACGGGATTTTCTTTGGTACGTTGGTGTTTTAACTAAGTTTAAATTACCAAAAGAGGAGAATTTTATTACTTTACTTAGCACTTCTTCGGCACGCGGTAGATTTATGATGAAGCCACAAAACTGATTTGCATGCAACACTCGTTGCTTGCAATTTTAAATTTTCCACGTTCCATTTCATTGGTTGTCTGCCTTGATGGGAAGAAGATCAGGTTATAAGTTTCTTAAGGGGATTTTATATTAATGGACATTTTATGCTATGCTGATGATTTATGTGAATTAAGATACGCTTGGAGTTTTTTTGTTTTTGCGTATTATTATTGCAAATCGATTGATAGTGAATGGTTAGCTGATAAGTAGTCACTGATATTTAGACTGAAGAGCTTATATGAAATAATGCTATTTATTCAGCGATAAGACTTTACTTTTTTTCAAAATTTCAAAATAGTTTTCTTATTTTATAAATAACTTTTATCTTTCTTTGTAGGATATTGATGCTTTGCCACCTTTTACCAAAGGTAAGTAATATTTATAAGAGTTTTTCCATCTTGTAGTAATGCAAATGCGAAGTAAAAGCTAAAACAAAATAATCTTAATTAAATGCTTAACAACTGCAGTTGTGCCTTATCTGCCGTATTACCGTATGCTTAGAAATAACATAATGACTTACCATTAGAGAAGAGTTTCGGTTAGCATATATTTGATTTTCAAGAGTTTTACTAAGTAGCCCAAACATTTTTTGTTTATTACTCACAAACTAAAATTTTGCCCATACTATGTTTCCTCTTAGGATATCCCAGCAAAAAAAATTGGAAGTTGTTCCAAAAACATTTCTTTTAAAGCACATCCTGGATTCCCCCACCAATTTCTTTCAACTTACGATGCAGTCCGTTTGGACTAGTCCACAAACATTTCTTCTAAAACGCATTGTGGGATCCCCCACTTCGATGCAGTCCTTTTGGACAAGTCCACAAACATTTCTTCTAACATGTCTTTCATTGGGATAACCCAATGATGTTTTTCTACTTCCGATGCAGTCCTTTTGGACAAGTATTAGAAAGTACGCAATTATGCTATTTTAAGTGCAAATTTAAGATTTGGACAATAAAATTAAAAAATAGGAAATTAATAAAAAACAAGTATATACGGCCGTAAGTTCGGCCAGGCCGAATCTTATGTACCCTCCACCATGGATTGCGTAGAAACTACTACGAAAGACTGTCATCCACAATCCAATTACTTGGGTCGTGGTATCTTAAAACTTCTTAACATCGTTTTCTAAATTGTGAGTTAGTTCATACGTGGTATATATTAGACAAAAAAGGTATGTATAGGTAAGTCTACAAATAATTACGAATCAATATGGACTTTTACACGGTACGTAGAGACCCAGAATTGAAATATGGGGGTCGCTTATATTGGGCCTATATACAATTATGAACTTGATATGGACAAATTTGTGTGTGATTGGGGATCGATTTATCTGAGGGATACATATAAAACTATAGACCGATATGGACCTAGTTAGGCATGGTTATTAACGGCCATAGCACAATGTACCAAATTTCAACTGACTCGGATGAAATTTGCTCCTCCGAGAGGCTCCAAAACCAAATCTCGGAATCGGTTTATATGGGGGCTATATATGATTATGGACCGATGTGGACCAATTCTTGCATGGTTGTTAGAGACCATATACCAACACCATGTAACAAATTTCAGCCGGATCGGATGAAATTTGTTTTTCTTAGAGGGTCTCAAAGCCAAATTTGGGGGTCAGTTTATATGGGGGCTATACGTAAAAGTGGACCGATATGGCCCATTTGCAATACCATCCGACCTACATCAATAAAAACTACTTGTGCCAAGTTTCAAGTCGATAGCTTGTTTCGTTCGGAAGTTAGCGTGATTTCAACAGACGGACGGACATGCTCAGATCTACTCAGAATTTTACCCCGACCCAGAATATATATACTTTATGGGGTCTTAGAGCAATATTTCGATGTGTTACAAACGGAATGACAAAGTTAATATACCCCCATCCTATGGCGGATGGGGGTATATTAAAATTAACAAATTAATTTCATCCCCGCTGGGATTTGAACCTGCGCCGTTTGACTTTTTCACTTCCAGGGAAGTTCTTTTGAGAAGGTGTTACAAAATAGAAAATCACTAAAAAAGTAAAAAAGTAGATAATTAATATAAAAGTATAAAAATAGAAAATTAATAAATAAACTTATAACAAGTTATACGGCCTTAAGTTCGGCCAGGCCGAATCTTATGTACCCTCCACCATGGAAACCATAGAAACTTCTACGAAATACTGTCATCCACAATCGAATTACTTGGGTTGTGGTATCTTAAAACTTCTTAACATCGTTTTCTAAATTGTGAGTTAGTCCATACGTGGTATATATTAGACAAAAAGTTATGTATTGGTAAGTCTACAAATAATTACGAATCGACATGGACTTTTGCACGGTACGTAGAAAGCCAAAATTGAAATATGGGGGTCGCTTATATCGGGGCTATATAGAATTATGAACTTGATATGGACCAATTTTTGTGTGATTGGGGATCGACTTATCTGAGGGCTATATATAACTATAGACCGATATGGACCTTGTTAGGCATGGTTGTTAACGGCCATATACTAGCTCAATGTTCCAAATTTCAACTGACTCGGATGAAATTTGCTCCTCCAAGAGGCTCCAAAACCAAATCTCGGGATCGGTTTATATGTCGGAATATATGACTGATATGGACCACTTTTGGCATGGTTGTTAAATATCATATACTACCACCACGTACCAAATTTCAACCAGATCGGATGAATTTTACTTCTGCAAAAGGCACCAGAAGTCAAATCTGGGGATCGGTTTATATGGGGGCTATATATAATTATGGACCAATTTTTGCATGGTTGGTAGAGACCATATACTTACACCATGTACCAAATTTCAGCCGGATCGGATGAAATTTGCTTCTCTTAGAGACCTCGCAAGCCAAATCGGGGGATCGGTTTATATGGGGGCTATATATAATTATGGACCTATGTGGACCAATTTTTGCACGGTTGTTAGAGACCATATACTAACACCATGTACCAAATTTCAGCCGGATCGAATGAAATTTGCTTCTCTTAGAGGCCTCGCAAGCCAAATTTGGGGGTCCGTTTATATGGGGGCTATATGTAAAAGTGGACCGATATGGCCCATTTGCAATACCATCCGACCTACATCAATAACAACTACTTGTACTAAGTTTCAAGTCGATAGCTTGTTTCGTTCGGAAGTTAGCGTGATTTCAACAGACGGACGGACGGACATGCTCAGATCGACTCAGAATTTCACCACGACCCAGAATATATATACTTTATGGGGTCTTAGAGCAATATTTCGATGTGTTACAAACGGAATGACAAAGTTAATATACCTCCATCCTATGGTGGAGGGTATAAAAATAATTTCATCCCCGCTGGGATTTGAACCTGTGCCGTTTGACTTTTTCACTTCCATGGAAGTTCTTTTGAGATGGTTTTACAAATTACGCGAATTTTTATTTTTTGTGTTGATTTTTAACATAATAGGAAAAATATATTTATACTAGGTTAGGTTAGGTGGCAGCCCGATGTATCAGGCTCATTGAGACTATTCAGTTCATTGTGATACCCTTTTGGTGAACTACTCTCTTATCACTGAGTGCTGCCCGATTTATACTAAAATATACCACGGAAAAAAATAGTAGTTTAGAAAAATATTTGATATAAAAATTGCCGTTGGTGAGATTTGAACCTGCGTTTCTTATTTTTTCGTTCATAGGAAAAAAACATCTCGAGAAGCAGTTAGAATGTTATTCCTTGGTGTCGTACTACGATCATATCACAAATATTTGAATTGAAATGAATGAACGTTTCTACGCTTTGAGTTCAGTGGCTTTTGTGGCTGAGTGTACTAAGACGTTCTGTTAAGGTGGCAACAAACCCAGGTTCAACCTCTGGTCGGAGCGAAAAAGTTTTTCAAATTCTAAAAATTTGATAATAGGAAAATAATAATGTAATAAAAATGTGGATGAAAAAAAGTGAAATTGGTTGAAAAAAAAATATTTTTTCGCTTTTCAAATTTCTTCATTCCAATGAACTTCCAGGGCACAACTTCTAAAGCAATACAAGGGATACAAAAAGAGAGAATTTCCGTCCTATCATAAGTCCATGTAAAATTCATTGGAGAGGATCCAAGTTTGCACTACTTCCCTTCTTCACAGATTGAGGATCCAAACTACTTGTTTGGAAGCTCCTTTTTTACTGGGATACCCATCCCAGCAAAAAAAGCATCGTCAAACAAGTAGTGAAAATGTTCTTTTTAGATCCCGAAGTGGTGCAAAATTGGCACAGAAGCGATGAATTTAACATGGGCTTGTCATAGGACGGATGCCCACCATTTCAACAACCGTTGCACTGAATTTGTATCACTTCTTAAGGTGTTGTCCGAATTCAATGTTTCGGATGTGAATTATAAAATTGTGTCATATTTTGCCAAATAAATAATTTGAAAATTTTTTTATGATTTTTAATGCATTCTAACGCTTGTCTAAAACGTTTGACCTCAAATATTTTCAAAAATTTGCAATATTCCTAGAATGGATCTAGAATTTTTTCGACATAATTTAAATAATTTGTACCATTTTATTAATTCTTTACTCTATGTTTATAATAATTTACAATTTTTTATTAAAAATATGGAAAAAGCGAGATTTAAAAAATTTAATCAAAAGAACTTCCTGTGTAGTTAAAATAACGAACATCTTTGGGAGGGCATTTTTGGAAGTGCTATTAAAGTAGTGCCTTTAGAAGAACTTTAAATTTTTTTTTGCTGGGATGCGATAGCACACAAGATTTCCATTTACACACAAAAAAATTTTTTCTGATTCAATCACGAAATTAATTGATCCAATTAATTTTTTAATGAAATGTCTTCAATCACAGAAATGATACTATCAATTAAAAAATTAATTGGCAGTCAACTAAAAAATTAATTGATCCACACGGATGAAAAAGACTGTTTTTCATATGTTTGGCTAACATTATATGTTTGGAACACAAATTTTTAAACCCAATATTTTTGAGTGCAAGCATATAATGTTCATAAACTAGCATAACATGTTTGGGACATATATGTTAATATGTTAGAACATATTATATTTGGGACATAAAATGTTTGTAAATATAATATGCTTGGATGCAAACATATATTAATTTAGAAATAGCCTATAAACATATATGTGTGTAGTAGCTTGGAGCGCTATTTAACAGGGAGCGATATTGAATTAAGTTGGTGGTTGTTGCTTGTTATTACAAAATTAACATTTTATTTTTCCTTGGGCAATTGATCAGCTACTTCTTTGATCCTTACAAACTGTGTGGTCCGCTGTTCGAATCCCCGTCCGGCAAAGGTAAAATTAAAATAAAAAAAATCATACAATTGAATAATTTCTTCTACAATGTTTGTATTACAGAAAAAGGTGCTAAGAACTAAAAAATCTCGTGAAAGTGAGAAAGATGTGGGGGAATATACAATTAGGCAGAAACAAAATTTTGAGCATTCAGGTCGAAAACCTATGTTGTTAGCACATATATTACCTGTTTATTTTCATAATTCATTATGATTGTAAATATATAAATAAATAAATAAAATTTTGAGCACAATATTGTTTGGGAGAATTTTTTTTAAGCATATAATATTTTTGGGTGCAAAATGCTTCCAAACATATTATATGTTCACATAATAACATATTGTTTTTTGGAAGAAAACATTATTGAATTTGGATGCAAAAATACAAAATGTTTGGAACTTAGACTACCCAAACATATATTGTTTAGATCAATATGCTTTTAAACATATTATATATTGGAAGAGATCAAAAATATATAAATGTTTGGGCAATACCCAAAAATGTATATGCTTGAAGTAAAATATGTTTGGGAGTATATGTTACAGAAGCGATTTTTTGTGAGGGTGCAATTAAAAAATGAATTGATACTATTAATTTGTGTGATTGATTTTTATTTCAATTAAAAAATTTGTTGATTCAATTAAATTTTTAATTGAATATTTTTTAAAACTCAATTATGATTTTAATTGGAAAAATTTTCCTGAAATTTTTTTCTATGTAATAGTAATTGGTTACCAATTTGGGACCAAGTTACCTCCAAAATTATTTTGTAATAACACTTTTTTCTAGGAATATTGATATTTATTTCTAAACTATATAAATTTCTGTTGATGTTGAATAATTCCAATTAATGTAAGGGATTTCTACCCTGCTGTCTTTTGAAAGAGATTTCTGCCCTTCAGGCCATTAACATAAATAGAAAAGGGCTTACATATTTCATTATGGTCAAAGAAAATATTTTAAGAATTTTTTTTCTGTATAATGAGAAATGGTTTGAGAATAACCCCTGGCTAAATTGATATAACAATTGACCAAAGACCAAGAATGTGATCTGATTGACCATCTACCATGCCTTATGGTGGTATCCCTTTTTTTGGGGGAAAACAGGATGTCCTTTATGCAAACATTTACAAAGAAGGCACAGTGGCATAAGAGGCAAATGTCCAAGCGGATAATACCAACGACCAATGGTCAATTCAAAATAATGTTGGAAATTTGCTACAAAATAGAAAAAAGAGGAACATTATGCATCCTGTGACGTTGGAGTAGCAGTAGCAGTGCAAAGAAAAAGAAACGGAAACAATGTTCTCCATGCCTAGAGTATACTCTTGGACGAAAGGTCCCTATGTGTTTTCAATAATATTTATCAATGATTATGGACACACGAAGTACTACCATCACCCTCATCATAATAAAGGGAAGATGGAATATACTCGTACATATTGAGAAACGGATTTGTTGTTACGCATAATTAAGTCATCTATTAAATATACACATCGATGAAAGGACCTAAAGAAAACATCCCTTTTCCCCGATTGATGGCCATCGCCACAAAGGGCCGCAACAATCACAACACAACTACTGAAATAACATTGGAGAGTCAGACCAAAATTTACATTGAATTGATTACACTGAAATAGAAAAATCAAATAGAAGCTCTTAGTAAATTTCCCAGAGAATATTGCGATGTGAAGCCTTAAACCAAACAATTCTTCTTCCTGGAAAATCTCTGTCTTTAAGATATTTCCCTTACTATGCTTTTTTGATTAATTTAAATGTTCATCTTGGCCTTATGGTTGTAACAGCTCACTATCCATTCCAAGCGAATGTGGTGGCATTGCAGCACATATGTCTGACTTACTACGTTGATTAATTGGTTCTCCATAAGCTGCTTACTTCCTCCTTAAGGATAAGAATTTCGTTTAAAGGATTTGCGTGTACCGCATTCATTTTTTTTCTTCTCTCCCTCTTGACATTTTTCCCGTGTTTTTACTCCATAATAAATTGAGCATTTTACCTAAACGTGGTTTTGCACTGATTTCCTGCCTCTTCTTCACATATGGTGGAACTATAGCAACACATGTTCCTAGGAAGAATACACACTGGCAGTAGTTCATCATCATCAACGTTTTGAGTATCCGTTCAGCCTTTAACTTAAAATGTGTTTCTGTGTATGCGTCTGCCTGCAAACGGTAGCAGCAACTGTGTCAATCTTACTAATGATCCAATTTTAAAGATGGTCTAATTAGTTATTCTCGTTTTACAATTCGGATATGTGTATTTCTAGTGCTTGTTCACACTTGAAGATTAATTGCAAACATAGCCATTTCTATTTCTCATAAATAAGGAATTGAAAATGAAATAATTTCATTTTGGGGAAACTAAATGCATACTCATAGGTAGATCTCTTGAATTATTGCAGTTCCAGAAGTTGTGGGACAAAAATAGGCATCGGTATGAATCTCCAAGAAAATCGTATGAAAAATTGGCATTTCCGATAATCGTTAGGTTGGGTTAGGTTAGGTTAGGTGACAGCCCGATGTATCAGGCTCACTTAGACTATTCAGTCCATTGTGATACCACATTGGTGAAATTCTCTCCATAATCTAGATGTAAATTCTATACCAAATTAAGGATTTATAAAATAGTATAATCTCGATGAGAAAATCATACAAAAACATTAATCTCTTGGCACAATGAATGAAGACATAGCGTCTCCTCCATCTGTATATCCGTCCGGTTGTTGTTTGCATGAAGAGGGTTTATATATAAATATGTCAAATCGGCATAAAATTCTATAGAAAGGAGCTTTTTGCGTAAATCATAAATATTACTAGCGTTCTTTCGAAGTAGAATCGGCACATTGATCTGTGCTCTATGGGAGCTATAACAGGTTGGCTCATAAGTCCCGGGTCTAACAAAGAAAAACACATTTTTTTGTCAAAATTCGTTTTTATACCCTCCAACATAGGATGGGGGTATATTAACTTTGTCATTCCGTTTGTAACACATCGAAATATTGCTCTAAGATCCCATAAAATATATATATTCTGAGTCGTGGTGAAATTCTGAGTCGATCTGAGCATGTCCGTCCGTCCGTCTGTCGAAATCACGCTAACTTCCGAACGAAAAAAGCTATCGACTTGAAACTTGGCACAAGTAGTTGTTATTGATGTAGGTCGGATGGTAATGAAAATGGGCCATATCGGTCCTCTTTTACGTATAGCCCCCATATAAAAGGACACCCAAATTTGGCTTGCGGACCCTCTAAGAGAAGCAAATTTCATCCGATCCGGCTGAAATTTGGTACATGGTATTGGTATATGTTCTCTAATGACCATGCAAAAATTGGTCCACATCGGTCCATAATTATATATAGCTCCCATATAAACCGATCCCCAGATTTGACCTCCGGAGCCTCTTAGAGGAGCAAAAGTCATCCGATCCGATTGAAATTTGATCCGTGGTGTTAGTATATTGTCTCTAACAACCATGCCAAAATTGGTCCATATCGGTCTATAATTATACATAGCCCCCATATAAAACGATTCCCACATTTGGCTTGCGGAGCCTCAAAGAGAAGCAAATTTCATACGATCCGCCTGAAATTTGGTAGATGATGTTGGTATATGGTCCCTATCAACCATTCCAAAATTGGTCCATATCGGTCCATAATTATGTATAGCCCCCATATAAACCGATCCCATGATTTGAACTCCGGAGCCTCTTAGAGGAGCAAAATTCATCCGATCCGGTTGAAATTTGGTACGTAGTGTTAGAATATGGTCTCTAACAAACACGCAAGAATTGGTCCATATCGGCCCCCATATAAATCGATCCCCAGATTTGTCCTACGGAGCCTCTTGGAGGAGCAAAATTCATCCGATCCAGTTGAAATTTGGAACGTGGTGTTAGAATGTGGTCTCTAACAATCACGCAAGAATTGGTCCATATCGGTCCATAATCATATATATCCCCCATATAAACCGTTCCCCAGATTTGATCTCCGGAGCCTCTTGGATGACCAAAATTCACCTAATCCGGTTGAAATTTGCAACGCTAATTACCATGCCAAAATTGGTCCATATTGGTTCATAATCATGGTTGCCACTCGAGTCAAAAATAATCTACCAAAATTTTATTTTTATAGAAAACATTGTCAAAATGTTATTTCTATAGAAAATTTTGTCAAAATTTTATTTCTATAGAAAATGTTGTCAAAATTTTATTTCTATAGAACATTTTGTCAAAATTTTATTTCTATAGAAAATTTTGTCAGAATTTCATTTCTGTAGAAAATTTTATCTAAATTTTATTTCTATAGAAAATGTTGTCAAAATTTTATTTCTATAGAAACTTTAAACTTAATTATATACGTATTTAGTAGGCCTTTTTTAGTTTAATATATACCACGTATGGAGTATGTGGTATATATTACGGTGTTAGGAAGTTTTAAGATACCTTGCCATCGGCAAGTGTTACCGCAACCCAAGTAATTCGATTGTGGATGACAGTCTTCAGTAGAAGTTTCTACGCAATCCATGGTGGAGGGTACATAAGCTTCGGCCTGGCCGAACTTACGGCCGTATATACTTGTTATTATTCAACAGTGTTCCCTTCAATAGCGATACAACGATTATAACGACCTTCCAATTTTTGATACCATTTTGGTAGTACTCCTTCCGTTTTGCCTTTTGAGTCTTTCCACGCTTCGGAGACGGTTCACCGGTCGCTGTCCACTCAGCCGACTGTCGATTGGACTCAAGAGTGTAGTGATGGAGCCATGTTTCATCCTTTGTCACATATCGACGGAAAAAGTCGGGTGTATTACGAGTTAACAGCTGCAAACACCGCTCAGATTCATCAACACGTTGTTGTTTTTGGTTAAATGTGAGCTCGCGCGGCATCCATTTTGCACAGAGCTTCCGCATATCCAAATATTGATGAATGATATGACCAACACGTTCCTTTGATATCTTTAAGGCCTCTGCTATCTAGATCAACTTCATTTTACGGTCATTCAAAATCATTTTGTGGATTTTTTTGACGTTTTCGTCGGTAACCACCTCTTTCGGGCGTCCACTGCGTTCACCGTCCTCCGTGCTCATTTCACCACGCTTGCATTTTGCATATCAATCAACTATTGTTGATTTCCTTGGGGCAGAGTACGGAAACTCATTATCAAGCCAAGTTTTTGCTTCCACCGTATTTTTTCCCTTCAGAAAACAGTATTTTATCAAAACACGAAATTCTTTTTTTCCATTTTTTTTACAATAACAAAAGTTGCTTCACAAAAGACGCTCTATCTCACAAACTAATTGACTTACAGACGTCAAATTTTGACACGAATCATTTGAAGGTTGGTACTATATAAAAATAATATGAATTTAATACTATCGACGCCATCTATGTGTAAGACCGGGGACTTAGCAGCCTGAAGATGGAAAAAACTTTTGTTGCTATATCTATGACGAGTAATCCACTGATGAGGACAATCCTATACTCAAAAAAATCATGTTCAGTTCCAAAGATTTTGCATAAGGCTACCGTAGCTTTTCTCGCACTTTCTTCAATATTCAGCTTAAAGTTCAGCTTTCTGTCCAATATAATTGCAAGTTATTTTGTACACTCACCAAAGGGAATTTCAATACCTTAGACCCTTTTCCTTCGCCCATTTCTCAGTCATCCGGAGATCTCACTGTATAATATCTTGTCGATGAGAATTTTCCCCCGACTGCTAGGGTCACAACCTAAATAGCAATATTCCAAAGAAAATGTGGTGGAACTGCTCACTGGGGGGTGCCTCTATTCACATAAGTTTGTTTGTCCTAGTGTGGCTGAAATACGTCTCTTCGTTAGAAGTTCGTCCAATAGTCTAAGTACTCGTTGATCAACATTCAGAGTTGTCAATCGATTTAATATCGATCTCGGATGTACGTTGTTGAACGCCCCTTTAATGTCTCGAAAAGCCACAGTTGTGTATTCATTGACAGAGAGTGAGCTTTCAATAAAACTGAATAGTTCATGCAATGCGGAATCAGTAGACCAGCTCTTCGAATAATCGATACATGTTATAAGATAAATATCTATCATTCTCTCCAGGGTCTTAAGAAGGAATGAGGATAAACGACCCATCGGAAATCCTTCGCACTCGAGTGAAAAGCTTTCCCCGCTTTATTAATGAAAACGACTTTTTTTCCCTACACTTTCCTGGAATCGCCGACATCCCAGGGATAATTTTATCAGCCACAGCTTGGACGTCTTCTCTTTTCTGCTACAGTATTCGTTCCAAGAGTTGTGCTGAGACCTTGTCACATCTCGCTTATACCCTCTCAGATTCATATTGTAAGCTTGCCAATCCTCCGGAGCTCTGGTGGATTTTGCTTTGTTAAAGAGCTTCCTGCACAATTTCCTCATATTACTTAACTCCGTAGACCCATGGCGGTCGATTCTTTCTAGGACATGCTTTCAGTGAGATGTTTAAGGCCTTTGAATTCCGCTCCACGGTTTATTCGATATCCTACACAGTCTATTTCTGATATAATCATATTGAACGTATTCCTATGCCTATTCCAATCAGCTTTCCTCACATTTGGCGGAAATATGGTCTTTGAAGTACGAACTGCTAATCTGAAACTGATGTAGAGATGATCGGAGAAGTTATGTTCCCTCAAAACTTGCCACTCAGTTATCTCATCATTCACTTCCGGAGAGGCCAAAGAGCCACCGGGGTGCAATGGTTAGCATGCCCGCCTTGTATACACGAGGTCGTGGGCTCGATTCCTGTTTCGACCGAACACCAAAAAGTTTTTCAGCGGTGGATTATCCCACCTCAGTAATGCTGGTGACATTTCTGAGGGTTTCAAAGCTTCTCTTAGTGGTTTCACAGCAATGTGGAACGCCGTTCGGACTCGGCTATAAGAAGAAGGTCCCTTGTCATTGAGCTTAACATGGAATCGGGCAGCACTCAGTGATAAGCGAGAAGTTCACCAATGTGGTATCACAATGGACTGAATAGTCTAAGTGAGCCTGATACATCGGGCTGCCACCTAACCTAACCTATACTTCGCGCCAGTAGTTTTTGCACAATCGCCTATCAGGTAGCGACTCGTAATAGCACATATCTGGATTAATATCTGATGTCTTGAGAACACTACCATATCTAGTGGGCGGTATAATTTAATATGGGGTCATATTTGCTTGGTGTCGTTACAACCCTTGCAATTCTCCCACCGAACATTTGCCATTATAACAGCCTTTTCATGCAGTAAGAGCATGCAAGTAGCCAGAGGCATACCAACAGATTCTAGTTCCCCTGGAATATGTAAGGTAGTTCCTAGCCTTGCTAACTAATCCGCTTCGCAATTCTCCGGTATGTTCCTATGGCCAGGCACCCACACCCAGAGAAGGAATATGATCACCTCAAACATGCTTCAAGAACAAAATATTATTTTTGGATGGTGACCATGTAACATGTTCGCTGAAACCATGCTATGTTATTTTATCGGAAATTATGTATCAGTTTTCGGAAAGCATGTTATGTTTGGGGAGAAAACAACATTTTTGCGACAAACAGGTTATATGATCATTATCCAAAAATAACATTTTGCTCTTGAAACATATTTGAGGTGATCATATTCCTTCTCTGGGTGCATATTATGTGGATATTCTGCTGCTCAGCCATCTCGTTGAGAGATTAGTGGCAGTCGATGGCCATTTTCGAGATAAGGAACACAGTGTCCAAGGATTTTATTGCAGGTTGACTTCTGATATTATTGCCAACATTTTTTCGAACATTACTTCTCAGCCAATTCGCCACCTCTCTTATGGCTAATATTTCAGCCCGAATAACACTACAGTGATTTGGTAATCTTTTCGCTATTTGAAGTTCCAGATCTTTAGAATATACTCCATCCAATTTGGAGCCTTCAGTGTAGAAATCTATATATCGTTTATTCCCCGGGGCCTGTGTGCACCACGTCTCACTGTTGGGAATTCGAGTTTCACACTTTTTGTCGAAAAGTTGGTTCGACAAGGTGTAATCCACTACTTTAGTCACATCCCAACAAAAAATGGAGCACTATTTCAGCAGGTTTGTAAGGGAGAGAGGCAGTACCAACTTCTTACAAAACAACCGAATCAGCGCTGATTTTTGTGGGCGATGTCCCGATTTAGAGCAGCTTCTACATAGCGCTGATATAATTGCTAATTTTATTTGAGTATAGCATTGTTGGCGTGAAGGAAAGCAGCACTACCTTTCATGCATCTATACTGCATGAATTGGTTGCAATAACGTAAACGAATGAATGATTACTCGTTTACGTTATTGCCACCGATTCATGCAGTGTGGATACACTGCCTACTTTATTGTATACCAAAATGCGCAACTAAACTCTTACTGCTAAAGTATTCTTTGCTGGGATTGTTTTGAGGACCAAACTGTGGCCCTACCTTTTTTCCGACCACAGCGATAGCTCGAGCAACCGCACAGCCGTTGATGCAGCTGACCGCTGTGGCCAAAATGTATAAAGGCAATAGATGCAGCATGACATTACGGGAATTTGTTCCTGTCTTACTGAATGCGACTGAGATACATAAGCACGCCATACGCTGAACATTGTCTAAACTTGTCGGCTGCTGCAGTGTCGGCCACCAGACTACAACACCATATAGTATCATAGGTCTAACCACTGCCGTGAATAGCGAATGCACAATTTTCGGTTTTAGTCCCCACTTTTTTCTTATTGCCTTTTTGCACGAGTACAAAGCTACCGTGGCTTTTCTCGCCCTTTCTTCAATAGGAAGATTAAAGTTCAGCTTCCTGTCCAAAATAAAGCCCAGGTATTTTGCACACTCACCAAAGGGAATATCAATACCCCCTAAGGATATGGGCTTAACGGGGGGAGTTTTGCGATCTTTGCAGTACATGACTAGTTCTGTCTTCTCAGGATTTACCCCAAGACCATTCTCTTTCGCCCATTTCTCAATCATCCGGAGGGCTCTCTGTATAATATCTCTGATTGTGGATGGGAATTTTCCCCTGACTGCTAGTGCCACATCATCTGCCTATGCCACCACTTGTATACTTTCCTTTTCTAGGGAAACCAGAAGGTGGCTTATAGCAAAATTCCAAAGAAAAGGTGATATAACTCCTTCTTGGGGAGTGCCTATGTTCACATACCTTCTGTATGTTTGCTTGTCCTAGTGTGTCTGAAATACGTCTCTTCGCTAGAATTTCGTCTAAGAGCCTAAGTGCCCCTTGATCAATTGAGAGAGAGAGAGTGAGCTTTCAATAAAGCTGACTAGTTCATGCAATGCGGTCTCAGTAGACCAGCCCTTCGAATAAGCATGTTGTCATTTAGAGAGCAATCTTGAATCGATGCTTGTTCTAAGATAAATATCTACCATCCTCTCCAGAGTGATTGGTCGGAAATCCTACGCACTCGAGTGAAAAGCTTTTCTCGCTTTAGGTATGAAAACGACATTTACCTACCTTTACCTAAACTTTCCTGGAATATATGCCAAGTTTGTACATCCTTTTTATACATCGCCGACAACCATAGTCAGTCGCGGCTTGTAACTCTGCCGGAGTAATTCCATCCGATCCGGGGGATTTGAATGGTCCGATACTATTTAAAGTCAATTTTATTCGAGATTACGATACAATGTCCTCAATAGGAAATGACCGCAGAGCCTCTGTGGCACCGTCAGAACATGATTGAACCGTCTGATTTCCAGAAAAATGTGTCACCAGGCGTCTCCTCAGTGGACATTGTCTAATTGATGTTTTAATGAAACCTAGAGCGGAGTTAGTGGATGCTGGTAGTCTGGAAGCCTCGGACGTATTCTCAATACTGCTACAGTAATCATTCTAAGAGTTGTGCTTAGCACTTCTCACTTCTCGCTTATACCCTCTCAGATTCATATTGTAAGCGTCCCAATCCTCCGGAGCTCTGGTGGACTGCATTGTTAAAGAGCTTCCTGCACAATTTCCTCATATTACTTAACTCCGTAGACCACCATGGCGGTCGATTTTCCAACCTTGGCTTTCCTCTAGGGAATGCAGCTTTCAGTGAGACGTTTAAGGCCTTTGAAATCCGCTCCACGGTTTGTTCGATATCTTGCACAGTGCTCATACTTGTCTCTGGTGTTTCCGATATCCTCATATTGAACGACTCCCTATACCTATTCCAATCAGCTTTCCTCATATTTGGCGGAAATATGGTCTCTGAAATAGGAACTGCTAATCTGAAACTGATGTAGCGATGATCGGAGAAGCTATGTTCCCTCAAAACTTGCCACTCAGTTATCTCATCATTCACTTCCGGTCCAAGACCAAGGTGACGTCCAAGATCTCTTGCCTGTTTTGGTGGCAAAGGTTGGTGCATCTCCCTTATTGCAAACTACCAGGTTAGTACGTAAGATAATCTCTACCTCTTGCATTAATAGCACTGCTTCCTCAAATGCTATGATATGCATTCGCCTCGCATCCCATACTGATTTATGTCCTAAGTGCACATGGAGTCATGTCCCATTGAAGGAAGAAGAAACAAGTTAAGTTAATTTTTAGCAATTGTACGGGCTCGATTTACATCTTGACCAGTATGCTTCAATAGTTTGAAACCCGGAGTACTCAATTCACATGTTTTGTTCTTATATGCATATGGTCCTTGAATGAGAACTACATCTAGTATGTCTTCTTTCATTACGAGAACTTTTAAGGCAACACAAGCAGCCTTACAATGGTGAAGATTTATCTGGAGGATCTGTAGAACCATTAAGATTTTCAACAACTGATATGATATCAGCATTTTCGCTTGAATTATCAAGAATGTCCCCCTCACAGATCTCGGTGAATTTCGCAATAACTTTGGTGAGTTTTGAGAAACTTCCTCTCACTAACGGTGTCCGTCCATTTATGCGAAAGAAAATCTTGTTTGACTAAGGACAACTTGGCTTTAATAATGCTGAAAAATCCTTCAAAATTATTGAAATTGTCTTTACATTTGTTGATTTTTTTATCTTGTCTACAAAGCAAAAATGAATTAAAAAATAGGAAATTTTTTTAACACTTTATATTGATGTAATTATGCTCTAGGAAGTGAACTTTCAGAGGGAAAACGCGGAAAAATGATCGGAATGGACCTAGCTGGCAAAAAATTGGAGAAATTGCATCGGCGACAAATCGACACCACAATACGATTAGTATTTTTTTTTTTTTAAATCCCACAAACTATGGTTGCGCTAAACGCAGTGGGCGCATTTCAACCGTTGACCAAAGGACAAAGCGACATATTCGCAAACTTGCTGCCAATGAAAATATGAGCTGCAGAGAAATAAAAGTAGAATTGGGTCTGAATGTGACTACTCGCAGACTACGAATTAACTAATATTCCTAAACCGCGGTTAACACAACACCGAGATTCTCGTTACCCTCGTCAAACTTGCTATAAACGCACCCACGGGGTTGGATCTCTTATGGTATGGGCAGCTTTTGGAGCACGAGGAAAATCTAAAATATGTTATGTCCCCATTAAAACGACCGCAGAGATATATCGTATGTCGATTAATGGGAGAAAAATTTAATAAATTTTATATGGTGAAATTTGGACTTTCCAACAAGATAATGCTCCTTTCCATGTTGCACGTCTCACAAAAAAACTTTTTTAAGTCTCTTGATATACCTTTACTGGACTGGCCAACGCTAAGTTCCGATCTAAATCCTATAACAGATCTCTGGGGCATAACATATTATCCGCTAAGGTCTTTGCGAAGTCCAAGCAATATACAACACCCTAAGAACTGAAGTCAGCAATTACGGCAGAATGGGAAAAAATCGATATGGCAACTCTGAAAAACTTGGCATGTTCTATGTCTCACCGATTACAGCAACTTCTAAAAAACAAGGGCAATACTATATCGTATTAGTTAAAGGGTGATACGGTCAAAATTTGGTCAATATAAACTTGACGTATTTCTTTCAATTTTGCATTTAAAAAACCTGAACACCCCTCATTTTGAAGGTGTGTGTGTGTAGAATGTTGCTCCTATTTTGATTTTGGAATTCACTCTTCAGTTGTCAAAATGCCGTCCAAGCAAGAAGAGCACCGTATCAAAATTTTGCTCGCGCATCGCGAAAATCCGAGCTACTCGCACGCAAAACTGGCAAAATCGCTAAAAGTTGCCAAATCAACCGTTACAAATGTAATTAAAGTGTTTGGGGAACGTTTGTCGACAGCCAGGACGTCTGGATAGGGGGGAAATCGAAAACCGGAAGCCGCTGAGACGACAAAGAGAGTTGCCGGTAGTTTCAAGCGAAACCCTAACCTCTCTCTCCGAGATGCCGCAAATAAGCTGGGCGTATCGTCTACAACCGTGCATCGAGCCAAAAAAACGAGCCGGACTATCGACTTACAAGAAGGTAGTGACTCCAAATCGCGATGATAAACAAAATACGACGGCCAAAGCGCGATCCCCGAGGCTGTACACGACGATGCTGACGAAGTTTGACTGCGTGGTAATGGACGACGAAACCTACGTCAAAGCCGACTACAAGCAGCTTACGGGACAGGATTTTTATACGGCAAAAGGAAGGGGAATGGTAGCAGATATTTTCAAGCACATAAATCTGTCAAAGTTCGCAAAGAAATATCTGGTTTGGCAAGCCATATGTACCTGTGGCTTGAAAAGCAGCATTTTCATAGCTTCCGGGACTGTCAACCAAGAAATTTACATGAAAGAGTGTTTGAATAAACGTCTGCTGCCTTTCCTGAAGAAACACGGTTGTTCCGTACTGTTTTGGCCGGATTTGGCATCTTGCCATTACGGTAAAAAGACCATGGAGTGGTACGTCGCCAACAACGTGCAGGTAGTTCCCAAGAACAAGAACCCTCCCAACACGCCAGAGCTCCGCCCAATTGAGAAATACTGGGCTATTGTCAAGCGGAACCTAAAGAAGACCAAAAAAACTGCTAAGGACGAGCAGCAGTTCAAGGCAAACTGGCTTTCTGCGGCGAAGAAGGTGGACAAGGTGGCTGTACAAAATCTGATGGCAGGTGTCAAGCGTGAGGCCCGGCAATTCGGATTTGGAAAAGCGAAAGCCTAACTGAATATTTTTCCTGAATTTTATACTAATTGAACTTGAAAAAGAAATTTAATTTGATTTTTTAAATAAACGATTTCACCGATTTACACGCGTTTTCCCTTGACCAAATTTTGACCATCACCCTTTAATCAAACTATCTTAATTTTATTTTGACATAAAGCTAAAATATAATTTTGCACATATAAATATTTTTTATGACAAAAAATTTAAGTATGTATTTTCTGTCAAAGCAAACGTTAAGTAAATATTTAATTTATGTATTTTAGTAACGTACAAAAGTGTATATAAAATAAGAAAAATGTGTTCAATAAAAGTTCTTTACAAGACTAGAACATAAATTTACACGTTGCACATATAATTTTTTTACGGGAGTACATCGACGAAACGATGAGAAACATGTAACTAAATTATTGTTATTTATATCAATGCGATAGGCCCTATTAGCTAAAGGAATAACATCCAAAAAAGTATAAATCAGTAAGTTTTGATATTTTTCCATCTTAAAATTTTATTCTTAAATTTTCTTTAAGATCGTCTATGTATAAATTTTTTATATCAGAAAATCTATCTTGGCGAAGGGTAATCTACAAAGGCGTCAACAAGCAATAAAAAAAAACTACAAATGAAACGTAGCGAACGAAAACCCTTTACTAAGATTTGAATGTGACACCATTACTATTCTAAAGCAAAGGGGGACCACCCCCTTATATACATTGGTGATAGGTGTGACGCTTCAAGTGATTGATGAAACAAATGGCTGTTTTAGAAAAACCAACCAAAACAAACTGAAATAGAAATAAAACGCAAATCTTAATGTTTTCATATCAAAAAGTTGTTAAGGAACATTAGAAAAAAAAAAATAATCTCAAACGTCGTAAAAACTTCACATAAAATTCAGCAGCAGCACAAAGAAGCAAACTCAGAGATAGACGGACCACCAATAATGGGGACAACCAACCACGATGTGAGTTTACGCCAAACTAATTTCCACATTTTTCACATTTGTTAAGACAAATTGAGGTGCAAACATAGGTCAAAATAATAAAACGTCAGAAAAAGGACTCATTCTTTGTTGCTAAGAAAAAAATCAAACAAACAACAAGGATAGCGTTATAATAAATAGTAGTAGTGGTGAGAAGTTTCGCTAAAGGAGTAAAAAACCCATACACGCTCACACACACACATATGCTTGTACAACCCTATCACATACAAAGATTTCTTATGAAGTCAATGTCATTATAAGGGGTGTAGCCATTGTCGTCAAGGATAATTGGATAGCAGGGAATGAACAGTGGCGTTTTTGTTTTTTTCTTATACGAAAATCTTTGTAAAAATTCCAGATTAAAGTGATCCAGTTCTATAAAAATTGAATTTATCTTTAATATTCCTAAGGCAGGTCAAGTTCGAAGATGGGCTATATCGGTCCAGGTTTTGATATAGTCCCCATATAAACCGACATCCCGATTTGGGGTCTTGGGCTTATAGAAATCGTAGTTTTTATCCAATTTGCCTGAAATTTGAAATCTAGAGGTATTTTATGATAATAAAGAGGTGTGCCAAAAATGGTGAGTATCGGTCCATGTTTTGTTATAGCCCCCATATAGACCGATCTCCCGATTTTACTTCTTGGGCTTATAGAAACCGCAGTTTTTATTCAATTTACCTGAAGTTGGAAATCTAGAGATATTGTAGGACCACAAATACGTGTGCTAAAAATTGTGAGTATCGGTCAATATTTTGGTATACCGCCCATATAGACCGATCTCCCGATTTTACTTCTTGGGCTTATAGAAACCGCAGTTTTTATTAAATTTACCTGAAATTGGAAATCTAGAGGTATTGTAGGACCACAAATACTTGTGCCAAAAATTGTGAGTATTGGTCCATGTTTTGGTATGGTCCCCATATAAAACGACCTCCCGATTTGGGGTCTTGGACTTATAGAAACCGTAGTTTTTATCCAATTTGTCTGAAATTGGAAATCTAGAGGTAATTTAGGACCATATTGAGGTGTGCCGAAAATGGTGAGTATCGGTCAATATTTTGGTATAGCCCCCATATAGACCGATTTCCCGATTTTACTTCTTGGGCATCTAGAATCCGAAGTTTTTATCCTATTTGGCTGAAATTGGAAATCTAGAGGTATTTTCGGGTCATAAAGAGGTGTGCCGAAAACTGTGAGTATCGGTCCATATTTTTGTATAGCCCCCATAAGAACGATCTCCCGAATTAACTCCTTGGGTTTCTAGAAACCGTAGTTTTTATCTGATTTGCCTGAAATTGTAAATATTCTGGTATTTTAGGCTCACAAAAACGTGTATCGGATTAAGTTTTTATCGGCCCATTTGGTAATGTCTCCATATAGACCGACTTCACTTCTTGAGGGGGTAGAAGGCGCACTGATCATGAAAATTGCTTGAAACTCAATGTAAAATTTCCAGATTTTACTTCTACAGATTTTAGATTTCAAATGAAGACGTTATTTTATAATTTTCTTGCACATTTACAAGAGATGTTAATGATTCCTCTAAAACTCAAACAAAAATGGTTCTTATAAATCCAGAATCTTATACAGTCCTCATAGGTGAAATCTTCAAATTTATCTTCGGGAAGTGTCCTTAAGTCCTCAAGCCCTCCTGAAATTTCAAAGGAAACCCTAATATTTGGTTCATGGTGGTGGGTATTTAAGATTCGGCCCGGCCGAACTTAGTGCTGTATATACGTGTTTTTTTTTTTTTATTTTGTTTATAAAGTCGTAACCATAACGTTTTCAGATCATGAACGCTGGTTGATGTTTTGACAACGCATGGTGTCATTTTATCGTTGTCAGATTGACACCACCTGTTCTCACTTTGACACCACATGTGTGTTGATTCACTTTCATGAACGATGATTTTTCTATGAGTGTATCTTTCAAAGTGTGAGCAAAAAATACAAAAAAGAACCCGTAAGAGTATCAGCTATAGTATTTGTACAAATGTCCATTTACTAGAAACATACAGTAGAAAATTTGTGTCAAATTTTCGTATTTTTCGTTTATTGTTAAAGAAGTTTATAAAAATGTATTTTAGTGCTCACCAATAAGGAAAATATTTATAGCTTATTTAGATTAAAGTCTCTACTTTATGCCAAATTTCAAACCGATAGCTTGTTTCGTCTGGAAGTTAGCGTGATTTCACCACGACCCAGAATATATTTCGATGCGTTACAAACGGAATGACAAAGTTAATATACCCCCATCCTATGGTGGAGGGTATAAAAAAATGAAATTTTTATATGGAAAACTTCTTTTGGCCATGTGCCCTATACTAAGCGTCCTAGATGACTTTAATTCGTGACCACCCCCAAAAAAAAATTTAACAATCCACCCAAATCCTAAAAAAATTAAATTTATATATGAAAAATTTATTTTGGCCATATCTCCTAAACTAAGCTTCCTAGAGCGAAAAGGCATTTGATATGTGACCACCTCAACAGAAATTGAAAAATCCACCCAAATTCTAAAAAATTTAAATTTTTATATGAAAAACTTGTTTCGGCTATATCTCCTAAACTAAGCGATCTAGAACGAAAAGGAATTTAATTCGTGACCTCGCCTCTCCTTCACCCCACAAAAACAATTGAATCCACCCAAATTCTAAAAAAATTGAAATTTTTATGTGAAACACATCTCTTGGTCATATCTCCTTAAATATGCATCCTAGAGCGAGAAGGACTTTAATACGTGACAACAAAAAAAATTAACAATCCAAAGAATTTGCTGACGATTTTATAAAGGAGAATTTTTTTGCCGACAAGGTTGTATATGGCCGTAAGTTCGGCCATATACAACCACAAGTATATATGGCCGTAAGTTCGGCCAGGTCGAAGCTTATGTACCCTCCACCATGGATTGCGTAGAAACTTCTACTGAAGACTGTCATCCACAATCGAATTACTTGGATTGCAGTAAAACTTGCCGATGGCAAGGTATCTAAAAAACTTCCTAACACCGTCTTCTAAATTGCAAGGTAGTCCATACGTGGTATATATTAAACTAAAAAAGGCCGAATAAATACGTATATAATTAAGTTTGACAAACTTTTCTATAGAAATAAAATTTTGACAACATCTTCTATATAATTTGGACAAAATTTTCTATAGAAAAAAAATTTGGACAAAATTTTCTACAGAAATAAAATTTGGACAAAATTTTCTATAGAAATAAAATTTTGAAAAAATTTTCTATAGAGGTAAAATTTTGGCAAAATTTTCTATAGAAATAAAATTTTGACAAAATTTTCTATAGAAATAAAATGTTGACAAAATTTTCTATAGAAGTAAAATTTGGACAAAATTTTCTATAGAAATAAAATTTTGACAAAATTTTTTATAGAAATAAAATTTTGGTGGATTATATTTGCCTCGAGTGGCAACCATGATTATGAACCGATATGGACCAATTTTTGTGTGATTGGGGATCGGCTATATATAACCATAGACCGATATGGCATGGTTATTAGCGGCCATATACAAACTCCACGTAACAAATTTCAACCGAATCGGATGAATTTTGCTCCTCCAAGAGGTTCCGGAGGTAAAATTTGGGAATCGATTTATATGGGGACTATATATAATTATGGACCGATATGGACTAATTTTTGCATGTTTGTTAGAGATCACATACTAGCACCATGTTCCAAATTTCAATCGGATCGGATGAATTTTACTCCTACAAGAGGCTCCGAAGGTCAAATCTGCACGCTCACAAACAATCGCTTCTGTAACATATACTCCCAAACATATTTTGCTTCAAGCATATACATTTTTGGCTATTGCCCAAACATTTATATGTTTGATCTCTTCCAATATATAATATGTTTGAAAGCATATTGGTCTAAACAATATATGTTTGGGTAGTCAATTTCCAAACATTTTGTATTTTTGCATCCAAATTCAATAATGTTGTCTTCCAAAAAACAATATGTTAATATGTGAACATATAATATGTTTGGAAGCATTTTGCACCCAAAAATATTATATGCTTAAAAAAATTCTCCCAAACAATATTGTGCTCAAAATTTTATTTATTTATTTATTTATATATTTACAATCATAATGAATTATGAAAATAAACAGGTAATATAGGTGCTAACAACATAGGTTTTCGACCTGAATGCTCAAAATTTTGTTTCTGCCCAATTGTTTATTCCCCCACATCTTTCTCACTTCCACGAGATTTTTTAGTTCTTAGCACCTTTTTCTGTAATACAAACATTGTAGAAGAAATTATTCAATTGTATGATTTTTTTTATTTTAATTTTACCTTTTGCCGGACGGGGATTCGATCAGCGGACCACACAGTTTGTAAGGATCAAAGAAGTAGCTGATCAATTGCCCAAGGAAAAATAAAATGTTAATTTTGTAATAACAAGCAATAACCACCAACTTAATTCAATATCGCTCCCTGTTAAATAGCGCTCCAAGCTACTAAACACATATATGTTTATAGGCTATTTCTAAATTAATATATGTTTGCATCCAAGCATATTATATTTAAAAACATTTTATGTCCCAAACATAATATGTTCTAATATATTAATATATATGTCCTAAACATGTTATGCTAGTTTATGAACATTATATGCTTGCACTCAAAAATATTGTGTTTAAAAATTTGTTTTCCAAACATATAATGTTTATAGCCAAACATATGAAAAACAGTCTTTTTCATCCGTGTGGGGATCGCTTTATATGGGGGCTATATATAATTATGGACCGATATGGACCAATTTTTTCATGGTTGCTAGAGACCATATACTTACATCATGTACCAAATTTCAGTCAGATCGGATGAAATATGATACTCTTAGAGGCTCCACAAGCCAAATTTGGGGGTCCGTTTATATGGGGGCTATACGTAAAAGTGAATACCATCCGACCTACGTCAATAACAACTACTTGTGCCAACTTTGAAGTCGCTAGCTTGTTTCGTTCGGAAGTTAGCGTGATTTCAACAGACGGGCGGACATGCTTAGATCGACTCAGAATTTCTCCACGACCCAGAAAATATATACTTTATTTTATAGTTATTTATTCATTTTAGAAAAAAATTTATTGAAAAAAAAATTTCTATAAAGATAAAAATTTAACAACATTTTCAATAGAAATAAAATTTTGACAAAATTTCCTATATAAATAAAATTTTGAAAAGTAAAATATGATTGTTTGGTAGTTTTTTGGTATAATTTTCTCTAAATTGTGGTAGATTTTTTTGGCTCGAGTGGCAAACGTGATCTAGACGATATAGGCCGGTTTTTAAGAGGGCTATATGGAAACATTGTACCGATACACAATAAACAGATAGTGGTCACTAAATACCTCTAGATTTCCAATATCATAAATAAATAAAGATAAATTGTATAAAAAACTAGTTTATATGAACTAAAATTATGTTAAATTGACTTTAGTGTTAGAGTGTATAATTGAGAAAGTCGAAAGCAGATTTCTAAAGAAGTTTACAATCGAATTTTTCGCAGTTGAAAACAAAAAAATAAAAATTAGATGATTTGTTTTTAACTTACTTTAAGCCTTTAGTTTTATATTATTTGTATATAATTTGATTTACTCTGACTACACTTGATTCCACTGTTCCCAGCCTTGATGTAAAAGGTTTAGTAATAGCATTCGAAAAATCCTCGACAAAAAGGCTAAGACAACCGGCACACTTTCAAGTTTTAAGCGTTAAACTATAAAAGCAAATGCCCAAATAGACAACAATAAAAATGCTATATGCAAAATAATTTTGACTTTTTTACTTATTCTGCTAGAGATTCTTACAATATAGAGCCCATTCAATTTCCATAGAGTAATCACATGAAATCTTCTTTGTAGCAAACACAGAATTTATAGTGATAATTATCCAAAACATATTAAACGCAACCTAAGCACAAACAAAAAAAACCGGCTACATGTCATTGGTGGCAATCATAAAGAAACCAATATAAGTTTCAATAATTTCCAATTTGAATTGTTCCTAAGAAAGTAATTTTTCCCCCAAAAAATTCAAAGTGCGACTGGGATATGTATGTGTGACATATCATAAGCTGGGCATCCCCTCCCTCAATGATTTGTCATTTGTACCAATAAGACAATGAAGCAAAAAATGTTTTACTTAATAGATTGGCCAAACATTTTGTACTTTGCAAGCATAATTTTTTGATTTCATCTGAAACGAATATTTTTTATGAGTTGTTGCGAAGTCGCTAAAAGAGTTATCGAAATTATTTTATGGCACAGTGTTTCGTTATATTGCTGTGTTAATAAGCACCATAGGATGGGGGGTATATGAACTTTGTCATTCCGTTTGTAACACATCGAAATATTGCTCTAAGACCCCATAAAGTATATATATTCTGGTTCGTGGTGAAATTCTGAGTCGATCCGAGCATGTCCGTCCGTCCGTCTGTTGAAATCACGCTAACTTCCGAATGAAACAAGGTATCGACTTGAAACTTGGTGCAAGTAGTTGTTATTGATGTAGGTCGGATGGTATTACAAATGGGCCATATTGGTTCACCTTTACGTATAGCCCCATATAAACGGACCCTCAGATTTGGCTTGCCTCTTGGAGCAACAAAATTCATCCGATCCTGCTGAAATTTCGTACATGGTGTTAGTATATGGCCTCTAACAACCATGCAAAAATTGGTCCACATCGGTCCATAATTATATATAGCCCACATATAAACCGATCCGCAAATTTGGCTTGCGGAGCTTCTAAGAGAAGCAAATTTCATCCGAGCCGGCTGAAATTTGGTACATGGTATATAGGGTCTCTAACAACCATGCAATAATTGGTCCACATCGGTTCATAATTATATATAGCTCCCATATAAACCGATCCCCAGATTTGGTTGAAATTTGGTACGTGGTGGTAGTGTATGATATTTAACAACCATGCTAAAAGTGGTCCATATCAGACCATAATCCTATGTAGCCCCCATATAAACCGATCCCCAGATTTGGTTTTGGAGCCTCTTGGAGGAGCAAATTTCATCCGAGTCAGTTGAAATTTGGTACATTGTTCTAGTATATGGCCGTTAACAACCATGTCTAAATAGATCCATATCGGTCCATAGTTATATATAGCCCTCAGATAAATCGATCCCCAATCACACAAAAATTGGTCCATATCAAGATCACAATTGTATATAGCCCCCACATAAGCGACACCCATATTTCAATTCTGGCTCTCTACGTACCGTGCAAAAGTCCATATCGATTCGTAATTATTTGTAGACTTACCTATACATGCCTTTTTATACCCTCCACCATAGGATGGGGGGTATATTAACTTTGTCATTCCGTTTGTAACACATCGAAATATTGATCTAAGACCCCATACAGTATATATATTCTGGGTCGTGGTGAAATTCTGAGTCGATCTGAGCATGTCCGTCCATCCGTCCGTTTGTTGAAATTACGCTAACTTCCGAACGAAACAAGCTATCGACTTGAAACTTGGCACAAGTAGTTGTTATTGATGTAGGTCGGATGGTATTGCAAATGGGCCATATCGGTCCACTTTTACGTATAGCCCCCATATAAACGGACCCCCAAATTTGGCTTGCGAGGCCTCTAAGAGAAGCAATTTCATCCGATCCGGCTGAAATTTGGTACATAGTGTTAGTATGTGGTCTCTAACAACCATGCAAACTTTGGTTCACATCGGTCAATAATTATATGTAGCCCTCATATAAACCGATCCGATATTTGACCTCCGGAGCCTCATGGATGAGCAAAATTTATCCGTTTCGGTTGAAATTTGGTACGTGGTGTTAGTATGCGGTCATTTACAAACGCGCAAGAATTGGTCCATATCGGTCAACAATTATATATAGCCCCGATACCCAGATTTGACCTCCCGAACCTCTCGGAGGAGCAAAATTCATCCGATTCGGTTGAAATGTGGTACGTGGTGTTATATGGACCCTAACAACCACGTCGGTCCATAATTATATATAGCCCCCATATAAACCGATCCCCTGATTTGTCCTCCGGAGCCTCTTGGAGTAGTAAAATTCATCCTCTTGGAGTAGTAAAATTCATCCGATTCGGTTGAAATTTGGTACGTGGTGTTAGTATATAGCCGCTAACAACCAGACCAAAATTGGTCCATATGGGTCTATAGTTATATATAGCCGATCCCCAATCACACAAAAATTAGTCCATATCGGTTCATAATCATGGTTGCCACTCGAGCCATAAATAATCTACCAAAATTTTATTACTATAGAATATTTGTCAAAATTTTATTACTATACAAAATTTTTTCGAGATTTTATTTCTATAGAAAATTTTGTCAAAATTTTATTTCTATAAAAAATTTTGTCAAAATTTTATTACTATACAAATTTTTGTCAAGATTTTATTTCTATAGAAAATTTAGTCAAAATTTTATTACTATAGAAAATTTTGTCAAAATTTTATTACTATATAAAATTTTGTCAAAATTTTATTACTATATAAAATTTTGTCAAAATGTCATTTCTATAGAAAATTTTGTCAAACTGAATTGTTTACGTATTAAATCTGCCTTTTTTTGTTTAATATATGTTACCGCAACCCAAGTAATTCGATTGTGGATGACAGTCTTTAGTACAAGTTTCTATGCAATCCATGGTGGAGGGTACATAAGATTCGGCCTTGCCAAACTTACGGCCGTATATACTTGTTTTTATATTTTTTTATTTTATTGAAAAAAAAATGACTAAAACAAACTTTCTCCAAACGTAATAATTTCATGAACTAAAATAAAGTTAAATAGGCTTTAGTGAAATAGAGGGTTCACTTTTTTTGGTGTGTGAAATATAGAATTTTAAGTTATTAAGTAAAATATCAAATATCTGAAATTTTAAAATTTTTTCGCAGAGATTATACTTTCATTTCATCGATCTGACGACGAAAGTTAAACATCCCTGACAGGCAATGTCACACCCATTGAGGCAAAATACTGTGCTTCGAAATTACTAACATTGGCTGTTTTACTCCATTTAGTACTTATGGCTTTGCCGCAACCCTTTACTTCGACCATAGCCCATAAGTACGATAAAAGTGGAAATAGGCTATATGCTCGCTACTATAGACACATACGGCATTTCTTGTAAATGTCTTCGAGGTATGGGAGTAATTTAGTATTTTTTTGTTTCACATTTTATTACAATAAAAAAATATATAACCTATTTTTGTTTAACGTAATGATATCCCCCCAAAAAAATCGAGACCATTGCCTTTTGTATTGCCTCCCCCTGTGTTCGAGCGCCCATTGACTACAATTTTCCTGTTTTAGAATTTTTTGCTATCATTCGTCCTCGTGGCCGTAGAAGCCCAAGGATGGTGGATATGTGCGATTATTGTATTAGCGAATAGAAAAAAAAATTTTACTTTAGTTTTAACTTTACTTCGGTATTTATGGTCACTTTCATTTGTGTTTAGACACACACAGCGCTCACATTACCACACCCAGTCTCACACTTATGCATTTTGGTTTACAAAGGGGTGGTGCCCCACTTTCATCAATGCCTTTCGCTATTCACAGTAGGGGACATTGAATTCTGGTTAGCAATAGTGCTTGAAAGAAAAAAAGTCGCAATAAACAACAACATTTTCTAAGACCAAACAAATGCCGTCAACTTTTTGCAAATGTTAATATCATTGTTGCCATAAGTCGATATTTTGACTTCGGCAGTCTTTGTGGAGTTTGAGCATAAAAATCTCCCTTCAAATGCATGCCGACTTTTCGGTTTTAAAATTGAAGGTACGCTAGCTGATTTTTGTCCCTATCAAAAGTCGGAATGAGGTTTTGGTCAATATTAAAAATCGATTATGCGGTTTTAGTAGAGTTTTGAATGTTGAGTATTCGAAATTCAAAAAGTATATACGGCCGTAAGTTCGGCCAGGCCGAATCTTATGTACCCTTGGGTACATAATTACTTGGGTTGTGGTATCTTAAAACTTCTTAACTTCGTTTTCAAAATTGTGAGTTAGTCCATACGTGGACTGGATATTAGACAAAAAAGATATGTATAGGTAAGTCTACAAATAATTACGTATCGATATGGACTTTTGCACGGTACGTAGAGAGCCAGAATTGAAATATGGGGGTCGCTTATATGGGGTCGCTTATACAATTATGAACTTGATATGGACCAATTTTTGAGTGATTGGGGATCGATTTATCTGAGGACTATATATAACTATAGACCGATATGGACCTAGTTAGGCATGGTTGTTAACGGCCATATACTAGCACAATGTACCAAATTTCAACTGACTCGTATGAAATTTGCTCCTCCAAGAGGCGCCAAAACCACATTTCGGGATCGGTTTATATGGGGGCTATATATAATTATGGACTGATATGAACCAATTCCTGAATGGTTGTTAGAGACCACATACTAACACCACGAACCAAATTTCAGTCGGATCAGATGAAATTTACTCCTCCAAGAGGCTCCAAAACCACATCTCGGGAACAGTTTATATGGGGGCTATATATAATTATGGACTAATATGAACCAATTCCTGCATGGTTGTTAGAGACCATATACTAACACCATGTACCAAATTTCAGTCGGATCGGATGAAATTTGCTTCCCTTAGGGGCTCCGCAAGCCAAATCGGGGGATCGGTTTATATGGGGGCTATATATAATTATGGACCGATGTGGACCAATTTGTTCATGGTTGCTAGAGACCATATAGTAACACCATGTACCAAATTTCAGTCGGATCGGATGAAATTTGCTTCTCCTGGAGGCTCCGCAAGCCAAATCTGGGGATCGGTTTATATAGGGGCTATATGTAATTATGGACCGATGTGGACCAATTTTTTCGTAGTTGTTAGAGACCATTTACTTACACTATGTACCAAATTTCAGCACGATCGGATGAAATTTGCTTCTCTTAGAGGCTCCAAAAACCAAATCGGGGGATCGGTTTATATGGGGGCTATATATAATTATGGACCGACGTGAACTAATTTTTGCGTATTTGTTAGAGACCATTTACTTACACTATGCACCAAATTTAAGACGGATCGGATGAAATTTTGCTGCTCTTCAAGGCTCCGCAAGCCAAATCGGGGGATCGGGTTATATGGGGCCTATATATAATTATGAACCGATGTGGACCAATTTTTGCGTAGTTGTTAGAGACCATTTTCTTACACTATGTACCAAATTTCAGCCGGATCGGATGAAATTTGCTGCTCTTAAAGGCTCCGCAAGCCAAATCGGGGGATCGGTTTATATGGGGGCTATATATAATTATGGACCGATGTGGACCAATTTTTGCATGGGTGTTAGAAACCATATACCAACACCATGTACCAAATTTCAGCCCAATCGGATGAAATATGCTTCTCTTAGAGGATCCGCATGGCAAATTTAGGGGTCCGTTTATATGGGGGCTATGCGTAAAAGTGGACCGATATGGCCCATTTGCAATACCATCCAACCTACATCAATTACAACTACTTCTGCCAAGTTTCAAGTCTATAGCTTGTTTCGTTCGGAAGTTAGCCTGATTTCAACAGACGCACGGACGGACATGCTCAGATCGACCTAGAATTTCACCACGACCCAGAATATATATACTTTAAGGGGTCTTAGAACAATATTTCGATGTGTTACAAACGGAATAACAAAGTTAATATACCCCCATCCTATGGTGGATGTTATAAAAAGATCGAATTAAAATTCTGAACCATATATGTAGGGGTGACTGACGGCTGAACAGTGAAGAATATCTGTAATTGAGGATACGTAAAAAGTTCCCATATCCCCCCACTGTGTGACTTCTCATCTGACATTACTGTAGTGCGTAGTTATATTGCCCTCTATTTGTCACCAATACATGGAGTATGAGATGGTTGAATTGGACCATTCATTCTCTTGGTTCATTGTAAATTTTAAAATAAATGCCATTAAAGTTGAATTTTTGTTTGGTCAGGAATTTTCGTTTTTCGTATCTCTTTTGTGAATTTGAAATGTTTTACTTTTATTGCTAATATATGCGCATATTTTCGTGTTTCACTAAAAATTCATTTATTTCTCTTTCATGCCTGGCTATCCACTCATGGGCCTGTTTACTTTCATATGTGTACGCATGGTGTTAAAAAAATCAATGTTAAAATTTAAAGGATAACTTTAGGGGGCGGGGGATGTCATAGAATTTTTATTACAAATCTTTAACTTTATGGAGAGAGAGATTTATTTTACGAAAATTGTATTTTTTTTCTACATGGAATCGTAATAAAACATTGTGATCTGCTAGTAAATATACCTACTTGACATAACTTTAGGTTTAATGCCACCTTCCGACGGCTCCTACAATATGATAACTTTTGATCGGTGTGCAAATTATGCAAATTAAAAGATCCCTATTAAATTTGACAAACATACTTTTCCACCGATTAAGCCACTCCTGTGTTTTAGTCAACCCGTGGTTTTAAGCTGAAATTAAACCAAGAGAATGTTTTATTTCTTTTTGCTTTGATTTCAGCTTAAAAGTTGACCAAACTCCAAGGGTAGATTAAAAAGCAGAGAGAAAATATTGTTGACATCTTATTTCTATCGAAAATTTTGTTAAAATTTTAATTCTATAGAAAATTTTCTCAAAATTTTATTTCTATAGAAAATTTTCTCAAAATTTTATTTCTATAGAAAATTTTCTCAAAATTGTATTTCTATAGAAAATTTTCTCAAAATTTAATTTTTATGGAAAATTTTCTCAAAATTTTATTTCTATAGAAAATTTTCTCAAAATTTTATTTCTGAAGAAAAGTTTGTCAAAATTTTATTTCTGTAGAAGATTTTCTCAAAATTTTATTTCTATAGAACATTTTCTTAAAATTTTATTTCTATAGAAAATTTTCTCAAAGTTTTATGTCGATAGAAAATTTGTCAAAATTTTATTTCTATAGAAAATTTTCTCAAAATTTTATTTCTATAGAAAATTTTCTCAAAATTTTATTTCTATAGAAAATTTGCTTTAAATTTTATTTCTGTAGAAAATTTTCTCAAAATGTTATTTCTATAGAAAATTTTATTTCTGTAGAATATTTTCTCAAAATATTATTTCTATAGAAAATTTTCTCAAAATTTAATTTTTATGGAAAATTTTCTCAAAATTTTATTTCTATAAAAAATTGGTCAAAATTTTATTTCTATAGAAAATGTTGTAAAAATTTTATTTCTATAGAAAATTTTGTCAATATTTTATTTCTAAAGAAAAGTTTGTCAAAATTTTATTTGTGTAGAAGATTTTCTCAAAATTTTATTTTTATAGAAAATTTAGTCAAAATTTTATTTCTATAGAAAATTTTGTCACCATTTTATTTCTATCGAAAATTTTATTAAAATAGTAATTCTATAGAAAATTTTCTGAAAATTTTATTTCTATAGACAATTTTCTCAAAATTTTATTTCTATAGAAAATTTTCTCAAAATTTTATTTCAATAGAAAATTTTCTCAAAATTTTATTTCTATAGGAAATTTTCTCAAAAATACTGCGACGAACTTCATCAGGAGAGTATTCAACATTAGTGATCCTAGTTTTCATTTCGAAAATGGAGAAAAATCAAAAGAATACTGACCAATAATGATTTCCCATTAAGGACAATTCAAAATCTAATATATAAAGTAAAATCAAAGCAGATTAACAACAAAGATGGAAATACCGAAAAAGAAATTAAAATTTACAAGCCAGTGACATATATATCTGGCTTTTCGGAAAGACTGTGCAAGTCTAATTTGTACGACAAAAAGAAATATCATCTCGCGTTAAAAACTACCGAAACAGTAAATGGATTATTTAGTAAAACTAAAACTAAAATCAACAAGTAAGGAAAGTCTAAAGTCGGGCGGGGCCGACTATATTATACCCTGCACCACTTTGTAGATCTAAATTTTCGATACCATATCACATCCGTCAAATGTGTTGGGGGCTATATATAAAGGTTTGCCCCAAATACATACATTTAAATATCACTCGATCTGGACAGAATTTGATAGACTTCTACAAAATCTATAGACACAAAATTCAAGTCGGCTAATGCACTAGAGTGGAACAAAATGTTAGTAAAAAAACATTTAAATCTGAAGCAATTTTAAGGAAACTTCGCAAAAGTTTATTTATGATATATATGTATTAGAAATTTAGGAAAATTAGAGTCATTTTTACAACTTTTCGACTAAGCAGTGGCGATTTTACAAGGAAAATGTTGGTATTTTGACCGTTTTTGTCGAAATCAGAAAAACATATATATGGGAGCTATATCTAAATCTGAACCGATTTCAACCAAATTTTGCACACTTAACCATACGACTAAGTGTTATATTTGTACAAAATTTCAAGCGAATCGGTATAAAACTCTGGATGCTGGATCCATATTAGTGCATATCGGGCGAAAGATATATATGAGAGCTATATCTAAATCTGAAACGATTTCTTCCAAAATCAATAGGGTTCTATTCTGACCCAAATTAGGAACGTGTGCCAAATTTGAAGGCGATTGGACTTAAATTGCGACCTAGACTTTGATCACAAAAATGTGTTCACAGACAGACGGACATGGTTATATCGACTCAGGGACCCACCCTGAGCATTATTGCCAAAGATACCATGTGACTATCTCGTCTCCTTCTGGGTGTTACAAACATATGCACTAACTTATAATACCCTGTTCCACAGTGTGGCGCAGGGTATAAAACTGACGATAAAAGCAATGTAATTTATAAGATTAATGGCCTGTTCCTGTATATCGAACGAAAGCTTTCTTTCGTATTCCGAACGAAAGAAAATTGAGTTTTGTTCTCCTATTTCGAAAGGCAAGTCACTTCATATTTTGTTGTAGAGCAATAAACGAACATATACAATATGTGTCAAGAAAAAAGTAAAAACATTGTTAACATTTGAATGAATTCTCAGGCCAAAAATTTGAAAATACTCATTTTTGATAATCAATGTATTCTCATACAAACGAAACGAACTTTCAAAAATACAAAATCCCAAGTTTATTCGAATTCGAGTGACTGCCTTTCTTTCGAATGGGGTTTCGTTCGATATACAGGAACAAGGCATTAATGTAAAGGTGACAAATCCAATTTATCTAAAAAGACATATATTGGTACTACAATGGCAAAACTGAAAACTAGATTATCTTCTCACAAATCGGATATTAAAACCACTGAAAACCCCATGGAACAAAAAACAGCGCTTGCGGCCCACTGTGCGCTGACAGGTCACAAGCCAAACTTAGAAGACGTAAAAATTCTAGACCACGAAACCAACTACAGACGCAGATTTACTCATGAAATGCTGCACATTATCAACACTCTACTCGACGAGAGAATGAATTACAAGAAAGACATTGAGAACTGTGCTCGAATATATAGACATACAATACAAAAACATAAGAACAATTTAGATTCAGGTTAAAACAGAGTGTGTGCACAGCTTCACAGAATAAATGTAAATAGTAATAGTAGTTAAATAATTTATTATTTGGTTCTGTTTGTTCGTGATTTTTGTAATTAAAAAATTTTATTTCTATAGAAAATTTTGTCAAAATTTTATTTCTGAAGAAAAGTTTGTCAAAATTTTATTTCTCGAGAAGATTTTCTCAAAATTTAATTCTATAGAAAATTTAGTCAAAATTTTATTTCTGTAGAAATTTTTGTCAACATTTTATTTCTATAGAAAATATAGTCAAAATTTTATTTCTGTAGAAATTTTTGTCAAAATTTTATTCTATAGAAATTTTTTTTCAAAATTTTATTGCTATAGAAAATTTTCTCAACATTTTATTTCTATAGAAAATTTTCTCAAAATTTTATTTTTATAAAACAAAATTGTCAAAATTTTATCTCTATAGAAAATGTTGTCAAAATTTTATTTCTATAGAAAATTTTGTCAAAATTTTATTTCTAGAGAAAAGTTTGTCAAAATTTTATTTCTGTAGTAGATTTTCTCAAAATTTTATTTCTATAGAAAATTTAGTCAAAATTTTATTTCTATAGAAAATTTAGTCAAAATTTTATTTCTGTAGAAAGTTTTGTCAAAATTTTATTTCTATAGATTTTTTGCAAAATTTTATTTCTATAGAAAATTTTATCATAATTTTATTTGTATAGAAGATTTAGTCAAAATTTTATTTCTATAAAAATTTTTGTCAAAATTTAATGTCTAAAGAAAAGTTTGTCAAAATTCTATTTCTGTAGAAGATTTTCTCAAAATTTTATTTCTATATAAATTTAGTCTAAATTTTATTTCTATAGAAATTTTTGTCAAAATTTTATTTCTATAGAAAATTTTCTCAAAATTTTATTGCTATAGAAAATTTTCTCAACATTTTATTTCTGTAGAAAATTTAGTCAAAATTTTCTTTCTATAGACATTTTTGTCAAAAATTTTATTTCTATAGAAATTTTTTTTCAAAATTTTATTTTTATAGAAAATTTTCTCAAAATTTTATTTTTATAAAACAAAATTGTCAAAATTTTATCTCTATAGAAAATGTTGTCAAAATTTTATTTCTATAGAAAATTTTGTCAAAATTTTATTTCTAAAGAAAAGTTTGTCAAAATTTTATTTCTATAGAAAATTTTGTCAAAATTTTATTTCTAAAGAAAAGTTTGTCAAAATTTTATTTCTAAAGAAAAGTTTGTCAAAATTTTATTTATGTGGAAGATATTCTCAAAATTTTATTCTATAGAAAATTTAGTCAAAATTTTTATATATATAGAAATTTTTGTCGACATTTTATTTCTATAGAAAATTTTCTCAACATTTTATTTCTATAGAAAATTTAGTCAAATTTTTATTTCTATAGAAATTTTTGTACAAATTTTATTTCAATAGAAATTTTTTTTCAAAATTTTATTTCTAAAGAAACGTTTGTAAAAATTTTATTTCTGTAGAAGATTTTCTCAAAATTTTATTTCTATAGAAAATTTAGTCAAAATTTTATTTTTATGGAAATTTTTTTCAAAATTTTATTGCTATAGAAAATTTTCTCAAACATTTTATTTCTGTAGAAAATTTAGTCAAAATTTTGTCTCTGTAGAAGTTTTTGTCAAAATTTTATTTCTATAGAAAATTTTGTCAAAATTTTAATTCTATAGATAATTTAGTCAAAATTTTATTTCTATGGAAAATTTTTTCCAAATTTTATTTCTAAAGAAAATTTTCTCAAACATTTTATTTCTATAGAAAATTTAGTCAAAATTTTATTTCTGTAGAAATTTTTGTCATAATTTTATTTCTATAGAAAATTTTTGTCAAAATTTTATTTCTATAGAAAATTTAGTCAAAATTTTAATTCTATAGAAAATTTCGTCAAAATTTTATTTCTGCAGAAAATTTCGTCAAAATTTTATTTATTTATTATTTCAATAGAAAATCTTATCAAAATTTTATTTCTATAGAAATTTTTTGTCAAAATTTTATTTCTATAGAAATTTTTCTCAAAATTTTATTGTTATAGAAAATTTTCTCAACATTTTATTTCTATAGAAAATTTAGTCAAAATTTTATTTCTATAGAAGATATAGTCAAAATTTTATTTGTGTTAGAAATTTGTGTCAACATTTTTTTTTTTTCAATAGAAAATCTTATCAAAATTTTATTTATATAAGAAATTTTGGTAGAAGTCTACCAACTGTGGCAGTCATGCTACTGATTCTATCAAGGATTTCATTTAAAAGAAGCTGATATGTATTGCAGTCAAAATCAATACATTTCTATTTTCCAAAACGCTTGTCTGACAGCTGACAGATTTATTCCAGTGACAGTTAATTTTATTGTATACGAGCTTACAAAAGCATTTTGATCTATTGCAGTCAGAAGAAATTTTATTCTTAATGGAACTCAAGCATGATAGTGTGATGGTTTTATATTTCGCTTCGAATCTACAAGTGCCTATCGTTAGAGCACTCCAGTATTTAAAGGTAAATAAATGTTCATTGCGTCTAAGAAGTGGACGAAAAAACCAAAGACGATAACAATAGAAATGATCCGTAAGGTTAAGGCCAGATTTAATCGAAATCCACGCCGCAGTGGTTCGTGCTTTCGTTTTGCACGAAAGTGGCCAGTTACCCATTAAACACCGTACCATCCGTTTAGAAAGCCAAAGACACTGTCCACTACGCAATGTAGTTCTTATCAATATACATATATTTCTCGTGCCACTTCTGCACGGTAACGCTGATTGGAGGTAACACAGTCCACATCTTACGCTTACACTGAGGATCGAAATTTTCGGCAACAAAAGTTACCATTTAAAAAAAATAACTTCCTTTGGAATGAACTTTTAGGCAATCGAAATTACCCTAAAGTAGTTTTTTATAAGTTTTTTATTTTCCTTTAAAATTTCATTAGAACAACAGAACTTTTCTTTCAGTGTACTTCACCAAAAATAGATATTTGCTTAATTTAAAATCACCAAAATAAAAAAAATCATAAAAAATTGCATTCTTCTCTTGAACATCACAAATCTATTCAACCACAATGTCTCCCAAAACAAGTCGTTCTTGTGGTCATTGTATTAAACCGTCCATAAAAGACCGTAAGAACTCTCCGCAAAAACCGTACGGCTAAAAGGAATTGCACAAAATTCAATAGATGTCTAAAACGGCTGTTTCCGGTGACACATGACATGTGTAAACCACAACAACACTATGGTCTTAGCATGAAGAATGAAAGTGCATGCAAATTCTATTCAATATTCTTTACCAGCATCGTTTTTTTCTGATATTCTCCGTGGTTTAGGCTAATCGCATATTCCTCACATATTTTTTGTGGCTTCTTTCATAGGCAAATATTGGTATTCGTTTAGTTTGTAGATAGATTGTTTTTTTATATGGCTTTGGGATGCTTGATAATTTTTCTTGGCAATCAAAGACATTTTCATTGAGTTATACACCTTAAATTTGTCCCCAATATCTTTAGCAGAGTGAAGAGTGATTTTCATAGGCGCTACCAAGTCGGCCAATTAACACAACATTTCTCTGGGAACACACGGAAGTTTGTTCCCCACAATTTTTGTGGCATAATACACAGAAGAAAAAATTAAGTTTGTGGTGAAGTTCTAATACTAAATGGTGCTGTGGACGTATGGCCACGGTTGCCACAGTTGGTAGAATTCTACCAAAAATGGTAGATTTTTTACAGTTCGGTAGATTGGTAGAATTCTTGATACATTGGTGGATTTTGCAAAATATTCCTCTCCAACTAAGAGGTAATTCACAAGCTTTTATAGAAATAATTTTATTCTTTACCTTTATTGTGTTATTTTTCTATATATATTTTTTTATAGACAAAAAAAAACATTTTGACATAATATTCTATAGAAAAAAAATGTACACAAAATTCTCTATATAAATAAAATTTTAACAAAATTTTCTACAGAAATAAAATTTTGACAAAATTTTCTATAGAAATAAAAATTTGACAAAATTTTCTATAGAAATAAAAGTTTGTCAAAATTTCCTATAGACATACAATTTTGACAAAATTTTCTATAGAAATACAATTTTGACAAAATTTTCTATAGAAATAAAATTTTGACAAAATTTTCTATAGAAATAAAATTTTGATAAAATTTTCTACAGAAATAAAATTTTGACAAAATTTTCTATAGAAATAAAATTTTGATAAAATTTTCTACAGAAATAAAATTTTGACAAAATTTTCTATAAAAATAAAAATTTTACAACATTTTCTATAAAAATAAAATTTTGACAACATTTTCTATAAAAATAAAATTTTGACAAAATTTTCTATAGAAACTAAATTTTGACAAAATTTTCTATAGAAACGAAATTTTGACAAAATTTTCTATAGAAACTAAATTTTGACAAAATTTTCTATAAAAATTAGACATTTTGATTTTGACAACATTTTCTATAAAAATAAAATTTTGACAAAATTTTCTATAGAAACTAAATTTTGACAAAATTTTCTATAGAAACTAAATTTTGACAAAATTTTCTATAAAAATTAGAAATTTTGATTTTATTCGATATTTTCTATAAAAATAAAATTGTCTATAGAAATAAAATTTTGACAACATTTTCTATAGAAATAAAATTTTGACAAAATTGTCTACAAAAATAAAATTTTTACAAAATATTCTACAGGAGTAAAATATTGACTAAATTCTCTACAAAAATAAAATTTTTAAAAAATTTGATATAGAAACAAAATTTTAATAAAAATTTCTATAAAAATAAAATTTTCTATAGAAAAAAAAATTTGACAAATAAATAAAATGTTGATAAAATTTTTTATAGAAATAAAATGTAGACAAAATGACAAAATTTTCTATAGAAATAAAATGTTAATAAAATTCTCTATAAAAATAAAATGTTGCCAAAATGACAAAATTTTCTATAAAAATAAAATGTTGACAAAATTTTCTATAGAAATAAAATGCAGACAAAATTTTCTATAGGAATAAAATATTGACAAAATTCTCAATACAAATAAAATTTTGACAAAATTTGCCATAAAAATAAAATTTTAACAAAATATTCTATAGAAATAAACTTTTAATAAAATTGTCTATAGAAATAAAATTTTGACAGAATTTTATTGTGGCCAGTACTTCAGCAGTCGACAAGTTTGGATAAAGTTCAGTGAATGAGGTGTTGTTGCATGTCAGGCGCATTCAGTAAGACATAAACAGATTCCCTTAATGCCAAATTGCATCTTTGTATATTGCAAATTATAAAGACTTTTATACCGATGGACTATACTAAAAAGTCCTGAATCTTCAAATTGTGAGAAAACTTAATTAATCACTGTAGTATTCCTCAGGCTGAATAAAATCTTAGGACTCTTTGTACCCTAATTCGAAAACGGCTATAGTCTGCCGGAATTCTCTCAACGAGTTGGCTGAATAGTAAAGAATTCACCTAATATGGTGATTCGACCTATACAAACATAACAGAGGATTGCAAAGTGTATGAGTTAGGTTAGGTTAAAGTGGCAGCCCGATTAAATTTCAGGCTCACTTAGACTATTCAGTCCATTGTGATACCACATTTAACTAAAAGTACCTATTACATATGGGCACTTTTAGTTTTAACCACTGAACCTTCTCTATTATTTACTTTTGTGGAACCAACCAGATTGCTCCAAAAAACATTAACAAACTGCTTAAGTTAACGTTTTCCAGGTCAGCCAGTAATCTAAAGCTATATGCTCCTAAAATTCGCTTACGCCTTACACAAAAAGCAGGACACTCACACAAGAGGTGTTTAATTGATTCCTTCTCCTCCACATCATGACAGCTCATACAATAGTCATTATACTTCTCACCAATAGTTTTTGCAAATTCGCCTATCAGGCAGCGGCTCGTTATAGCAGATATCAGAAGTGATATCTGACGTCTTGAGAACACTAGCATATCTAGTGTGCGGTTCAAGTTTAAATGGGGCCATATTTGCTTGGTGTCGTTACAACCCTTGCAATTCTCCCATCGAACATTTGCCATCATAACAGCCTTCTCACGCAGTAAGAGCTTGCAGGTGGCCAGAGGCATACCAACAGATTCTAGTTCTCCTGAAATATGTAATGTAGTTCCTAGCCTTGCTAACACATCTGCTTCGCAATTCCCCGGTATGTTCCTATGGCCAGGCACCCATATTAGGTGAATATTGTACTGCTCAGCCATCTCGTTGAGAGATTTGCTGCAGTCTATGGCCGTTTTCGAGTTAAGGAAAACAGAGTCCAAGGATTTTATTGCAGGTTGACTGTCTGAGTATATATTAATGTCAATATTTGTTGGAACATTACTTCTCAGCTAATTCACCACCTCTCTTATTGCCAATATTTCAGCCTGAAAAACACCACAGTGATTAGGTAATCTTTTCGCTATTCGAATTTCCAGATCTTTAGAATATACTCCGAACCCCACTTGTCCATTCAATTTGGAGCCATCAGTATAGAAATCTATATATCTTTTATTCCCCGGGGTCTGTGTACACCACGCCTCACTGTTGGGAATTAGAGTTTCAAACTTTTTGTCGAAAAGTGGTTTTGCCAGGGTATAATCCACTACGTTAGGCACATCTAGCATTATTTTGAGGACCGAACTATGACCGTACATTTTTTCCGACCACAGCGATAGCTCGCGCAACCGCACAGCCGTTGTTGCAGCTGACTGTTTGGCCAAAATGTCTAAAGGCAATAGATGTAGCATGACATTAAGAGAGTCTGTTCCTGTCTTACTAAATGCGCCTGAGATACATAAGCTCGCCATACGCTGAACTTTATCTAAACAAGTCGGTTTCTGAAGTGCCGGCCACCAGACTACAACACCATATAGCATTATAGGTCTAACTACTGCCGTGTATAGCCAAAGCACAATTTTTGGTCTTAGTCCCCACTTTTTCCCTATTGCCTTTTTGCACGAGTACAAAGCTACCGTGGCTTTTCTCGCCCTCTCTTCAATATTAAGCCTAAAATTCAGCTTCCTGTCCAAAATAACGCCAAGGTATTTTGCACACTCACCAAAGGGAATTTCAGTACCCCCTAAGGAAATGGACCTAGCCGTGGGAGTTTTGCGATCTTTGCAGTACATGACTAGTTCTGTCTTTGCTGGATTTACACCAAGACCATTATCTTTCGCCCATTTCTCAGTCATCCGGAGAGCTCTCTGTATAATATCTCTGATTGTGGATGGGAATTTTCCCCTGACTGCTAGCGCCACGTCATCTGCGTATGCCACCACTTTTATCCTTTCTTTTTCTAGGGAAACCAGAAGGTTGTTTATAGCAACATTCCAAAGAAGAGGTGATAGAACTCCTCCTTGGGGAATGCCTCTGTTCACATACCTTTGTATGTTTGCTTGCCCTAGTGTGGCTGAAATACGTCTCTTTAATAGAAGTTCGTCTAACAGCCTCAGTATACCTGGATCAACATTCAGAGTTGTCAGTCCATTTAATATCGAGCTCGGATGGACATTATTGAACGCCCCTTCGATGTCTAGAAACGCCACGATTGTGTATTCTTTGACAGATAGTGAGCTTTCAATAAAGCTGACTAGTTCATGCAATGCGGTCTCAGTAGACCTGCCCTTCGAGTATGCATGCTGTCGTTTCGAGAGCAAACTTGAATTCACGCTAGTTCTAAGATACATGTCTATCATCCTCTCCAGGGTCTTAAGTAGGAATTAGGATAAGCTGATTGGTCGGAAATCCTTCGCACTCGAGTGTGAGGCTTTTCCTGCTTTAGGTATGAAGACGACTTTTGTTTCCCTCCACTTTTCTGGAATATATGTATGAGTTAACTAACGTGCATATTACAGGGGAACTAGAATCTGTTGGTTGTTGCCTCTGTCTACCTGCAACCTAATACTGCATGGTAGGACGTTAGCCAGAAATCCCGATCTTTTCATTTTTTCACAAACTTTTCAATCTGGACTGGCTTTTCCTCTGAGAAAACCAAATTCGGCAACTTGTCACGTTCGTGCAAGCAACTCCTGGTTCTGTGCTTTTTATATCCACTACTATAGAATGGTCGATGATGGAGTATAATAAGTTTGTCATTTCGAAATATTTCCGACTACATAAAGAATATATTCTAAATCTGGGAGAAATTTCTAAGACGATACAGTGGTATTTCATACACCTTAAGAGATCTTCCAAATTTGGTATGTATTGGTCAATGTTTCGATATATTCCCGTATAGACCGATGTATCTGTTTGACATCTTGAGAGTTTGGAATGTGCAATTTTCTTCCGATTTGCTTCAAATATTAAATTTAGAAATATCTTAAGTTAGATGTGAGTTGAGCAAAATTTTCTATATGTTAGGTTAGGTTAGGTGGCAGCCCGATTTATCAGGCTCACTTAGACTATTCAGTTCATGGTGATACCACATTGGTGAACCTCTCTCTTATCACTGAGTGCTGCCCGATTCCATGTTAAGCTCAATGACTTCCAAGGGACCTCGAACGGGAGTCCGAACGGCGTTCCACATTGCAGTGAAACCACTCAGAGAAGCTTTGAAACCCTCAGAAATGTCACCAGCATTTCTGAGGTGGGATAATCCACCACTGAAAAACTTTTTGATGTTCGGTCGAAGCTGGAATCGAACCCACGACCTTGTGTATGCAAGGCGGGTATGCTAACCATTGCACCACGGTGGCTCCCTTCTATATGTTGGTCCCAGTTTTTATATAGCCCACATACCCTCAAAAAAAAAAAAACTTGGATCTAAATATTTTGACCTCCCCTTAAGGATTTTGGTGTTTATTCCAAGCCAAAGAAGCAGCTTCTTTGAAATAAAGTAATTTTTTAGCGACCTATCTGACTTTAAATTTAGGATCAATCAAATTAAAATATGGGTATATTTTCGGGGTATATTTATAAAGCTGTTAACGTACAAACAAATGTCTGTTTAAAAATCCAAATTTTAAAAGATAATTCAAAGTAATAATATTTTCTTATTTGCCTTAGTTCTAAGACATACGACTTTAAAGGAAGAATGCGAATTTCAAACATTTGTGTCCTAAATTTAATACAAAAAATTTTTGAAGCAAAGTTTATTTTAATTAAAATTTCATAATTTAAAAAACAAATTTTCCTTAAGATTTTGTAAATTGCGCGAAATTTTGGTTGCGTAATCTTTAATATCACGTAAATATTTTTTTTGTTCAGTGTATAAAGGGTGATACGGTCAAAATTTGGTCAATATAAACTTGACGTATTTCTTTCAATTTTGCATTTAAAAAACCTAAACACCCCTCATTTTGAAGGTGTGTGTGTGTAGAATGTTGCTCCTATTTTGATTTTGGAATTCACTCTTCAGTTGTCAAAATGCCGTCCAAGCAAGAAGAGCAGCGTATCAAAATTTTGCTCGCGCATCGCGAAAATCCGAGCTACTCGCACGCAAAGCTGGCAAAATCGCTAAAAGTTGCCAAACCAACCGTTACAAATGTAATTAAAGTGTTTGGGGAACGTTTGTCGACAGCCAGGAAGTCTGGATCGGGGGGAAATCGAAAACCGGAAGCCGCTGAGACGACAAAGAGAGTTGCCGGTAGTTTCAAGCGAAACCCTAACCTCTCTCTCCGAGATGCCGCAAATAAGCTGGGTGTATCGTCTACAACCGTGCATCGAGCCAAAAAACGAGCCGGACTATCGACTTACAAGAAGGTAGTGACTCCAAATCGCGATGATAAACAAAATAAAAGTTTGACTGCGTGGTAATGGACGACGAAACTTAAGTCAAAGCCGACTACAAGCAGCTTCCGGGACAGGAGTTTTATACGGCAAAAGGAAGGGGGAAAGGTAGCAGATATTTTCAAGCACATAAAACTGTCAAAGTTCGCAAAGAAATATCTGGTTTGGCAAGCCATCTGTACCTGTGGCTTGAAAAGCAGCATTTTCATAGCTTCCGGGACTGTCAACCAAGAAATTTACGTGAGAGAGTGTTTGAATAAACGTCTGCTGCCTTTCCTGAAGAAACACGGTTGTTCCGTACTGTTTTGGCCGGATTTGGCATCTTGCCATTACGGTAAAAAGGCCATGGAGTGGAACGCCGCCAACAACGTGCAGGTGGTTCCCAAGGACAAGAACCCTCCCAACACGCCAGAGCTCCGCCCAATTGAGAAATACTGGGCTATTGTCAAGCGGAACCTAAAGAAGACCAAAAAAACTGCTAAGGACGAGCAGCAGTTCAAGGCAAACTGGCTTTCTGCGGCGAAGAAGGTGGACAAGGTGGCTGTACAAAATCTGATGGCAGGTGTCAAGCGTGAGGCCCGGCAATTCGGATTTGGAAAAGCGAAAGCTTAACTGAATATTTTTCCTGAATTTTATACTAATTGAACTTGAAAAAGAAATTTAATTTGATTTTTTAAATAAACGATTTCACCGATTTACACGCGTTTTCCCTTGACCAAATTTTGACCGCATCACCCTTTAGACCGATATTTTAAGGTCGTATCATTATGTTATATATGTAACAAATCAAAGAATATTTTCGATTCAACAACACGCTACGCTAGAAATACGAAACGATTTTTGCGACTTCCCAATAATTTGCTGGAATCTCATATCATCTCATATTTTCTGTGTATCGCAGCATCTGGTGAGGACCTCTTGTGGAGTTGAGTTCCATTGATGACTATGATGTTGCCGTGAGCAGCATAGGTAATATGTCCACAGCAGCTGCATATCTTGCAGATCAAAATGTTATTAATTAAGTTGTTAATTTTGCATTTATTAAAATTTCTCGGTGTTGTGTTAGGTGTCCATGGCGAAAACATACAGGGAACACGTGTTCTGAGGTGTTAAAATAACTCTACGGCAACAACATCATAAATGCACTCACTATACCATGTAAGTATTACACCATGGTGGATGCCAAATGACGGTGCGAATGATTTGTCAGATACGGCGGAAAAACTCATTCGTCCTCTAATTGACAGGAGAGACAATTTGAACAGGTTTTAATGCCAGAGCAAAAAATTTCTTTGTGGATAAATGTGAATCAAATATTGTATGTTATTCAAATGAGTTCTAAGGAGAGGTAAGCTAACAAATTGAACTTTGAAACGCTTAAACAGATTCTTTAAGGAAAATATACCTACAATTTTCACAATATTTTTTGTATTGATTGTCAGGTACTAATGTCAATCCATGTAAAGTATATAGGGTGGTTATTACCGCTCCCAAAACGGCTCATCTGAAAACTGACAGATATATTCGAGTGAAAATTCAACAACGGTAACAACGCCAGAAATTATCCGTAAAAGCCAGATTTGATCGAAATCCTCGCCGCTGAATGGAAAGCTTGCTCGTGAACTGAACATATTTCGAGAAGGGATGGAAAATGTATTGAAAATTTAGCTTAGACTAAAGACCCTAAAGTTCCAAAAAGTGCAAGTGTAAGTGCAACGTTGCAATAAAAAAACAAGTAAGGAAAGTCTAAAGTCGGGCGGGGCCGACTATATTATACCCTGCACCACTTTGTAGATCAAAACTTTCGATACCATATCACATCCGTCAAATGTGTTGGGGGCTATATATAAAGGTTTGTCCCAAATATATACACTTAAATATCATTCGATCTGGACAGAATTTGATAGACTTCTACAAAATCTATAGACTCAAAATTTAAGTCGGCTAATGCACTAGGGTGGAACACAATGTTAGTAAAAACCAGTAAGGAAAGTATAAAGTCGGGCGGGGCCGACTATATTATACCCTGCACCACTTTGTAGATCTAAATTTTCGATACCATATCACATCCGTCAAATTTGTTTGGGGCTATATATAAAGGTTTGTCCCAAATACATACATTTAAATATCACTCGATCTGGAAGAATTTGATAGACTTCTACAAAATCTATAGACTCAAAATTTAAGTCGGCTAATGCACTAGTGTGGAACACAATGTTAGTAAAAAAATATGGGAAACATTTAAATCTGAAGCAATTTTAAGGAAACTTTGCAAAAGTTTATTTATGATTTATCGCTCGATATATATGTATTAGAAGTTTAGGAAAATTAGAGTCAGTTTTAAAACTTTGCGACTAAGCAGTGGCGATTTTACAAGGAAAGTTTTGGTAATTTGACCATTTTTGTCGAAATCAGAAAAACATATATATGGGAGCTATATCTAAATCTGAACCGATTTCAACCAAATTTGGCGCGCATAGCAACAATGCTAATTATACTCTCTGTGCAAAATTTCAACTAAATCGGAGTTAAAAATTGGCCTCTGTGGTCATATGAGTGTAAATCGGGCGAAAGCTATATATGAGAGCTATATCAAAATCTGAACCGATTTCAACCAAATTTGGAACGCATAGCAACAATGCTAATTATACTCTCTGTGCAAAATTTCAACTAAATCGGAGTTAAAAATTGGCCTCTGTGGTCATACGAGTGTAAATCGGGCGAAAGCTATGTATGGGAGATATATCTAAATCTGAACCGATTTCAACCAAATTTGGCACGCATAGTTACAAAGCTAATTCTACTCCCTACGCAAAATTTCAACTAAATCGGAGCAAAAAATTGGCCTCTGTGGGCAAATGAGTGTAAATCGGGCGAAAGCTATATATGGGAGCTATATCTAAATCTGAACCGATTTTGCTGATATTTTGCAAGTTTTTCGAGACTCATAAAATATTCGGGTGTACGGAATTTGAGGAAGATCGGTTGATATACACGCCAATTATGACCAGATCGGCGAAAAATATATATGGCAGCTATATCTAAATCTGAACCGATTTTTTCCAAAATCAATAGGGATCGTCTTTGAGCCGAAACAGGACCCTACACCAAATTTTAGGACAATCGGACTAAAACTGCGAGCTGTACTTTGCACACAAAAATACATCAACAGACAGACAGACAGACAGACAGACAGACGGACAGACAGACGGACAGACAGACGGACAGACAGACGGACAGACAGACAGACGGACATCGCTAAATCGACTCAGAATTTAATTCTAAGCCGATCCGTATACTAAAAGGTTGGTCTATGATTACTCCTTCTTGGCGTTACATACAAATGCACAAACTTATTATACCCTGTACCACAGTAGTGGTGAAGGGTATAAATATGGGAAACATTTAAAACTAAAGCAATTGTAAGGAAACTTCGCAAAAGTTTATTTATGATTTATCGCTCGATACATATGTACTAGAAAATGAAAATTAGAGTCATTTTTACAACTTTTCGACTAAGCAGTGGCGATTATAACATACAAGGAAAATGTTGGTATTTTGACCATTTTTGTCGAAATCAGAAAAACATATAGATGGGAGCTATATCTAAATCTGAACCGATTTCAACCAATTTTGGCACGCATAGCAACAATGCTTATTCTACTCCCTGTGCAAAATTTCAACTAAATCGGAGTCAAAAATTGGCCTCTGTGGTCATATGAGTGTAAATCGGGCGAAAGCTATATAGGGGAGCTATATCTAAATCTGAACCGATTTCAACCAAATTTGGCACGCATAGCAACAATGCTAATTCTACTCCCTGTGCAAAATTTCAACTAAATCGGAGCATAAAATTGGCCTCTGTGGTCATATGAGTGTAAATCGGCGAAAGCTATATATGGGAGATATATCTAAATCTGGACCGATTTCAAACAAATTTGGCACGCATAGCTATAATGCTAATTCAACTCCCTGTGCAAAATTTTAACTAAATCGGACCAAAAAATTGGCCTCTGTGGTCATATGAGTGTAAATCGGCCGAAAGCTATATATTGGAGCTATATCTAAATCTGAACCGATTTCAACCAAACTTTGCACTCATAGCTACAATGTTAATTCTACTCCCTGTGCAAAATTTCAACTAAATCGGAGCAACAAATTAGCCTCTGTGGTCATATGAGTGTAAATCGGGCGAAAGCTATATATGGGAGCTATATCTAAATCTGAACCGATTTCAACCAAATTTGGCTCGCATAGCTATAATGCTAATTCTACTCCCTGTGCAAAATTTCAACCAAATTGGGGTAAAACTCTGGCTTCTGGGACCGTATTAGTCCATATCGGGCGAAAGATATATATGGGAGCTATATCTAAATGTGAACCGATTTCAATAAAATTTGGCACACTTGACTATAGTACTAATTGTTCTTTTTGTGCAAAATTTTAAGCAAATTAGGGTAAAACTCTGGCTTCTGGGGCCATAAAAGTCCATATCGGGCGAAATATATATATGGGAGCTATATCTAAATCTGAACCGATTTCTTCCAAAATCAATAGGGATCTATTCTGAGCCAAAACACATACTTGTGCCAAATTTAAAGTCGATTGGACTAAAACTGCGACCTAGACTTTGATTACAAAAATGTGTTCACGGACAGACGGACATGGCTATATCGACTCAGGAGCCCATCCTGAACATTTTTGCCAAAGACACCATGTGTCTATCTCGTCTCCTTCTGGGTGTTGCAAACATATGCACTAACTTATAATACCCTTTTCCACAGTGTGGAGCAGGGTATAAAAATGGGAAAAAAGGAATTTCATGTTTTGATAAAATACTGTTTTCTGAGTGGAAAAAATACGGTGGAAAAAATACGGTGGAAGCAAAAACTTGGCTTGATAATGAGTTTCCGGGCTCTGTCCCAGGGAAATCAACAATAATTGATTGGTATGCAAAATTCAAGCGTGGTGAAATGAGCACGGGGGACGGTGAACGCAGTGGACGCCCGAAAGAGGTGGTTACCGACGAAAGCATCAAAAAAATCCACAAAATTATTTTGAATGACCGTAAAATGAAGTTGATCGAGATAGCAGAGGCCTTAGATATATCAAAGGAACGTGTTGGTCATATCATTCATCAATATTTGGATATGCGGAAGCTCTGTGCAAAATGGGTGCCGCGCGAGCTCACATTTGACCAAAAACAACAACATGTTGATGATTCTGAGCGGTATTTGCAGCTGTTAACTCGTAATACACCCGACTTTTTCCGTCGATATGTGACAATGGATGAAACATGACTCCATCCAATCGACAGTCGGCTAAGTGGACAGCGACCTGTGAACCGTCTCCGAAGCGTGGAAAGACTCAAAAGTCCGCTGGTAAAGTAAGGGCCTCAGTGACTATTATATGGCGTTATTGGAGCGTTTGAAGGTCGAAATCGCGTTTTAATAACAGGTTGGCTGATAAGTCCCCGGTCTGACACATAGATGTCGTCGCTTGTATTAAATGCATATTATTTTTATATAGTACCAACCTTCAAATGATTCGTGTCAAAATTTGACGTCTGTAAGTCATTTAGTTTGTGAGATAGAGCGTCTTTTGTGAAGCAACTTTTGTTATTGTGAAAAAAATGGAAAAAAGGCATTTCGTGTTTTGATAAAATACTGTTTTCTGAGTGGAAAAAATACGGTGGAAGCAAAAACTTGGCTTGATAATGAGTTTCCGGACTCTGCCCCAGTTTTTCCGTCACCCGAGTTTTTCCGTCGATATGTGACAATGGATGAAACATGGCTCTATCACTACACAGTCGGCTGAGTGGACAGCGACCGGTGAACCGTTTCCGAAGCGTGGAAAGACTCAAAAGTCCTCTGGCAAAGTAATGACCTCTGTTTTTTGGGATGAGCATGGAATAATTTTTATCGATTATCTTGAGAAGGGAAGAACCATCAACAGTGACTATTATATGGCGTTATTGGAGCATTTGAAAGTCGAAATCGCGGTAAAACGGCCCCATATGAAGAAGAAAAAAGTCTAGTTCCACCAAGACAATGCACCGTGCCACAAGTCATTGAGAACGATGGCAAAAATTTATGAATTGGGCTTCGAATTGCTTCCCCACCCACCGTATTCTCCAGATCTGGCCCAAGCGACTTTTTCTTGTTCTCAGACCACAAAAGTATGCTCGCAATGAAGAGGTGATCGCCGAAACTGAGGCCTATTTTGAGCCAAAACCGAAGGTGTACTACCAAAATGGTATCAACAAATTGGAAGGTCGTTATAATCCTTGTATCGCTCTTGAAGGGAACATGTTGAATAATAAAAACGAATTTTAACAAAAAAATGTGTTTTTCTTTGTTAGACCGGGGACTTATCAGCCAACCTGTTATCTATATTCTGGGTCGTGGTGAAATTCTGAGTCGATCTAAGCATGTCTGTCAACAGACGGACGGTTGAAATCACGCTAACTTCCGAACGAATCAGGCTATTGACTTTAAACTTGGCACAAGTAGTTGTTATTGATGTAGGTCGGATGGTATTGCAAATGGGCCATAGCGGATCACTTTTACATATAGCCACCATATAAACGGACCCCCAGATTTGCCTTGCGGAGCCTCTTAGAGAAGCATATATCATCCGATCTGCCTGAAATTTGGTACATAGTATTGGTATATGGTCTCTAACAACCATGCAAAAATAGGTCCACATCGGTCCATAATTATATATAGCCCCTATATAAACCGATCCCCAGATTTGGCTTTCGGAGCCTCAAAGAGAAGCAAATTTCTTCCGATCCGGCTGAAATTTAGTACTTGGTGTTGGTATATGGTATCTAACAACCACGCAAAAATTGGTCCACATCGGTCAATAATTATATATAGCCCCCATATAAACCGATCCCCAGATTTGGCTTGCGGAGCCTCTAAGAGAACCAAATTTCATCCGATTCGGTTGAAATTTGGTACATGATATTGATATATTGTCTTTAATAACCATGTCAGAATTGGTCCACATCGGTCCATAATTATACATAGCCCCAATATAAACCGATCCCCAGATTTGGCTTGTGGAGCCTCTAAGAGAAGCAAATTTCATCCGATTCGGTTGAAATTTGGTACTTGGTCTATAACAACCACGCCAGAATTGGTCCACATCGGTCCATAATTATATATAGCTCCCTTATAAACCGATCCTCAGATTTGAACTCCGGAGCCTCTTGACGGAGCAAAACTTATACGATCCGTTTGAAATTTGGTACGTTGTGTTAGCTTATGGTCTCCAACAACCAAGCAAAAATTTGTCCACATCGGTTCATAATTATATATAGCCCCCGTATAAAATGTTCTCCAAATTTTACTTCCGGAACCTCTTGGAGGAGCAAAATTCATCCGATTCGGTTGAAATTTGGAACGTGGTGTTAGTATATGGCCGATAACAACCATGCCAAAATTGTTCCGTATCGATCTATATTATATAGCCCCCAAATAAACCAATCCCCAATCACAGAAAAATCACGATTGCCACTCGAACCAAAACAAATCTACCAAAATTTTATTGCCATAGAAAATTTTGTTAAAATTTTATATTTTTATAGAAAATTTTGTCAAAATTTTATATTTTTATAGAAAATTTTGTCAAAATTTTATTTCTATAGAACATTTTATCAACATTTTATGTCTAGGAAATTTTGTCACAGTATAAATTCTATACAACATTTTGTCAAAAATTTATTTCTATAGAAAATTTTGTCAATATTTTATTTCTATAGAAAATTTATGAAGCGTTTCATAGTTGGAGAGGAATATTTTGCAAAATCTTCGAAAACATCTAGCCCAATTCTGAATATTCCCCAGGGAATGTGTTCCCTGGGAATTCATTTTCCTCGGGAATAAAATCCTCCTATTCTAAACAATAGGGGAAGGGAATAACATGGGAGAAATAATTCAGAGTATTCGAAGTCAGCTGTTTTACTTCAACTGTTATTTTAATAAATTTTTAATATTAACATTTTGATTGAAATTGTATTAAATTTATGTAAAAGTTGAGTTTAACGCGAAAAACGTCAAAAATGTTTAGTGCCGTGTTTATGGTAGTAGCTGAGGAGAGACGTATCAACGTAACAATGTCTAAAGGATAGAAAGGAGAAAGCTACGCGATGTCATTAACCCACTTGAGTTGCCTGAAACGTTGCAACTTCATACTTGTACATGGAGAGGTTGTTACTTAGTTCATGGGATTTATAGGGTTAAAGTGGCAGCCCGATTTGATTCGGACTCACTTAGACCATTCAGTCCATTGTGATTATAGGGTAAATAATCCAGCCTTCAAATACCTGTTGGATGAATTAGCAGCCCACATTCCACCTCAACGCAAGTCTTTTGGATTAGGCTACCAAAAAGGGCGTAGGAAGAGATCGAGACATATCTGTGGCCCAGAGTAGCCAGAACAAAGTTCATAAAGAAGTCATAAATATATTTAAAGAACACCTATGCCCGAAAGTGAAATATTTCATCAAAACGGAAGAAGAAAACTAGTAAATTTCTTCAGCTTTTTACGCCACGCGGGACAGATGCTCGCATTATTGCTCCTTTAAGAAACAAGCACTTACATTAAAGCAGGAAGGGTTATTATACTTTAAATGTAAACCCTTTATTTTCTATATAAATTTTAAAATATGTACAGATCTGTGACCATGAGATGAGCATTCGGTAGTTGGATGCATCTCATCATCAATTTTAGTTTAAGGTTTTTGACCGGAAATTACAGAGAAATTATGCATTTTGGCTACAACTCCCTTGATTTTTTTGGGGGAATTTTTCCCAAAAAATGTCATCATTTTTCCCCTTTTTATTGTCATTTGTAATACCAATTTTTCCCCAAGGGAAAAATTTCCCATTTTCGAAGTTGGTTTAGAATAAGGGAAAAGGGAATAAAGAAAAATTCCCCAGGGAGATTTTGTTTAGAATAGGGGAACAGGGAATGGGAAAAAATTCCCAGGGAGTTGTTATTGAGAATTGGGCTAATCAAGAATTCTACAACTCTACCAAACAGTAAAAAATCTGCCATTTTTTGGCAGATTTTTTTCTGGCTCTGTAATTACCGCACAAAAGTTCATATCGGTTCGTAAGTATTTCCACCTTTACGTATTTATCCACCTTTCTTTTGTCTACTATATATCCCGCATGAACTAACTTACAATTTAGAAGATGATTTTAAGAAGTTTAAAGATGCCTTGCCAACGGCCGAAACCAAAATAATTTAATTGTGGATGACCATCTTTAGTAGAAGTTTCTACGCAATCCATGGTGGAGGGTACATAAGATTCGGCCTGGCCGAACTTACGGCCATATATACTTGTTTTCTATGAGAAGCCATTCCAACTTGGGCTGTTTTTTAACAAACAATATGATTGAAATTATTTGCCAAAGGGGTCAGCTGGATATTTACACTTTCTCTAAAATATTTTTGCTACCAGAATTCAAGCGCCGATAATGGTAATTGTGTGAGCCCGAAAGGTCGATAGTCGCCCCACGCTTGTATTCATCGGCCGTGGCGTCAAATTAAACGTCGGAAACCCCTGGGCAGACAAACGCAGACGATGGATTTTCGAGCCTACCAAGAATGACTTAAAAAGGGGGTTCCTCGTTTCCCTTTCTACAGCCACCACAATCTATGGATATCAGTTGAGAGGGTAGTAAGGTTAGCAGTAAAATATACCAAAGTGTCGAATCGTTGTTTTTGTTCTCTGTAGAGGAATCGTTGTTTTTGTTCTCTGTAGAGGAAATTGGGGACATATTTCATTTTACATTTTGGGGAGTTGTTTTATGGGGACTTATTAAAAATTTTCGAAATTCCAAAATTTGCTAAACATCAACTGTTTTTTTTTAAACCTAAACTTTCAATAATAATTGATTAAATTTTTTAAGCGTAACCAAGTCTATCACTCATGTTCCTTTATTTTGTAAATTCCGAAAAGCTCCTTTAATTTCAACTTCATTTGCGATATCCACTTTTCCATGGGATATACGAGCTATAAAAGCTTCCATAATAAATGGTAATTTCTGTTTAGAGGTCAAACTATGCCAAACTATTAAATTTGCTTCATTGATCTTTTTGGGATTTTCTTCTGTGCTGGGTACTTCTTTCATATAAAAACGTTGAAAATTTTCAAAGGGACTTTCACTTAATTGTTCATTGGACGACAATGCAGACCAATAAAATAAGAGTTTTTCATGTGATTTTAGATTTTGCCACTCAGAAGTAAAATTGCCAGAATTTTTTATCTCTTCCCTCATAGCATTCCAAAGATATTGAGCTTGACCTTCAATGGCATCAAGCTTCTTTTGAAAATCTTTTGACTTTTTTCGAGATTTTGTGTTGAAATCATAATTAGCTTCTTCATCTGATATATTTTCATGATTCGAATGTGTAGGCGGATCATCAAAATAGACATTTTCTGATTCTTCCATATCTTCAAGATTGTTTGCTATAGCTACACACTCAATTTCACTGATACTTGATCCCAAACTTTTTGCCACTTCATTTAGATTTGCCACGCTAGGCTGTCCTTCATATATAGAGAGACGGCATTCATTTATTGCAATTTCTTCAATATTATCTTGAGAATTCCTTTTGCGAAGAAATAGTTGCATCACATCATATTGGAGAATTACGAAAATAGATTCAATTATAGAGTTGAATGAGAACCGAAAATTGGTTAAGGACATTTTACTATAAACGAACACTTGGTTTAACTTAGAATTTTTTTTAATATGGAGATTAAAATATTTTGTTCAGCACATATCCTATAATTTCAATAAAAATAAAAATTCAGGAATTTGACATAAAGGAAATAGAAAATCATATATATACATGAAAGTTGAGGCATGCTACAATGCCTAAGGTAGATTGTATTCAAATTTTCTTACCTGAAATCTGAGGGGTTCCAGGGTATTGAAATTGCTGGTTTTCAGACCATGTAATTGCTTCTCCACTGGCTAAACAACACTTTTTTCCTGACTTAAACTAACGGGTAATCTATGCTATGAGATCCAATTCTATAACACTTCTAGATCCAGGTTTTGGATAACATCTCAAATCCCACAAATTTATTGTGAGTACATATATAGGCGGATTATCTAAATCTAATCTCTTGTCAAAATTTTATTTCTATAAAAATTTTGATAAAATTCTATTTCTATGGAATATTTTTTCAAAAGTTTATTGTCATGGAAAATTTTTCCAAAAATTTTATTTCTATGGATTTTTTTTCAAAAGTTTATTGCTATCGAAAATTTTTGTCAAAATTCTATTTCTTTAGAAAATTTTGTCAAAATTTTATTTCTATACAAAATGTCAAAATTCTATTTCTATAGAAAAGGTTGTCAAAATTTTATTTCTATAGAAAGTTTTTTTTTAAGTTTTATTTATTTATAATTTTGTCAAAATTTTATTTCTATAGAAAATTTTGTAAAAATGTTATTTCTATAGAAAGTTTTTTTTTTAATTTAATTTATTTATAATTTTGTCAAAATTTTATTTCTATAGAAAATTTTGTCAACAGTTTATTTCTATAGAAAATTTTGTGATTTTTTTTTCAATAGAAAGTTGTTGCAAAATTTGTATCTGGTGTTTTCTTTTCAATGGCTCTATTAACCATGTTTCTTAATCTATCTGTCCATAAAGCTCGAAAAATAATTGTATAAAGGGTGATACGGTCAAAATTTGGTCAAGGGAAAACGCGTGTAAATCGGTGAAATCGTTTATTTAAAAAATCAAATTAAATTTCTTTTTCAAGTTCAATTAGTATAAAATTCAGGAAAAATATTCAGTTAGGCTTTCGCTTTTCCAAATCCGAATTGCCAGGCCTCACGTTTGACACCTGTCATCAGATTTTGTACAGCCACCTTGTCCACCTTCTTCGCCGCAGAAAGCCAGTTTGCCTTGAACTGCTGCTCGTCCTTAGCAGTTTTTTTGGTCTTCTTTAGGTTCCGCTTGACAATAGCCCAGTATTTCTCAATTGGGCGGAGCTCTGGCGTGTTGAGAGGGTTCTTGTCCTTGGGAACCACCTGCACGTTGTTGGCGGCGTACCACTCCATGGCCTTTTTACCGTAATGGCAAGATGCCAAATCCGACCAAAACAGTACGGAACAACCGTGTTTCTTCAGGAAAGGCAGCAGACGTTTATTCAAACACTCTTTCACGTAAATTTCTTGGTTGAAAGTCCCGGAAGCTATGAAAATGCTGCTTTTCAAGCCACAGGTACAAATGGCATGCCAAACCAGATATTTCTTTGCGAACTTTGACAGTTTTATGTGCTTGAAAATATCTGCTACCTTTCCCCTTCCTTTTGCCGTATAAAACTCCTGTCCCGGAAGCTGCTTGTAGTCGGCTTTGACGTAGGTTTCATCATCTATTACCACGCAGTCAAACTTCGTCAGCATCGTCGTGTACAGCCTCCGGGATCACGCTTTTGCCGTCGTATTTTGTTTATCATCGCGATTTGGAGTCACTACCTTCTTGTAAGTCGATAGTCCGGCTCGTTTTTTGGCTCGATGCACGGTTGTAGACGATACACCCAGCTTATTTGCGGCATCTCGGAGAGAGAGGTTAGGGTTTCGCTTGAAACTACCGACAACTCTCTTTGTCGTCTCAGCGGCTTCCGGTTTTCGATTTCCCCCCGATCCAGACTTCCTGGCTGTCGACAAACGTTCCCCAAACACTTTAATTACATTTGTAACGGTTGATTTGGCAACTTTTAGCGATTTTGCTAGCTTTGCGTGCGAGTAGCTCGGATTTTCGCGATGCGCGAGCAAAATTTTGATACCCTGCTCTTCGTGCGTGGACGGCATTTTGACAACTGAAGAGTGAATGCCAAAATCAAAATAGGAGCAACATTATACACACACACACCTTCAAAATGAGCGGTGTTCAGGTTTTTTAAATGCAAAATTGAAAGAAATACGTCAAGTTAATATTGACCAAATTTTGACCGTATCACCCTTTAATTAGATAAAATTTTATTTATTTATATTTTTGTCACAATTTTATTCCTATAAAAAATTTTGTCAAAATTTTATTTTTGTAGAAAATTTTGTCAAAATGTTATTTCTGTAGAAAATTTGTCAAAATGTTATTTCTATAGGAAATTTTTGTCAAAATTTTATTCTATAGAAAATTTTTACAAACTTTTATTTCCATAGAGAAATTTTATAAAATTTTATTTGTATAGGAAACATTTGTCAAAGTTTTATTTCTTTAGAAAATTTTATCAAAATTTTGTTTCTATAAAAATTTTGATAAAATTTTATTTCCATAAAAAATTTTGATAAAAATTTTATTTCTATAAATATTTTGTCAAAATGTTATTTCGTTTTCGATGACATCTCAAATCCCACAGATATATTGGGAGTAGAGGTGTGCACGTGAGTAATATTTTGTTCACGCTCACTCACGACGGAAAAATCTTACTTACGCACGATATTGTTTAGTAGGACTAACGCTCACGCACACGCACGAAAATGTCGTGACTCACGAAAAATACCATGACTTAAAAAAAATACCGTGACTTACGAAAAATGTCGTGACTCACGAATAATTTTATGAGCAAATTACCTTAGGGCCATGTCTGAAAACATGATTAAAATCGAGAGCTTTTTTTAACATCTCAGGTGTCACTAAAATTGTAAATAAATTGAACTCGTGAGAGTTGTATGTCCCTAGGCGGGATTATTTTCGTGAGTGTATTTTTCCAAAATTTGTTACTAACGCACGACATTTATTTTGTTAATCACGCTCACGCACACTCACGCCATTTCCATCAGCGGGACTCACGACTCACGCGTGAGTTTATTGCTATGGAAAATTTTGTCAAAATTCTATTTCTTTAGAAAATTTTGTCAAAATGTTATTTCTACAGAAAATGTCAAAATTCTATTTATATAGAATATTTTTTCACAATTTTATATCTATAGAAAGTTTTTTTTTTTCAAAATTTTATTAATTTATAATTTTATCAAAATTTTATTTCTATAGAAACTTTTGTAAAAACTTTATTTCTATAAAAAATGTTGTCAACAATTTATTTCTGTAGAAAATGTTGTCAAAATGTTATTTCTGTAGAAAATTTGTCAAAATGTTATTTCTATTGGAAATTTTTTTTAAAAATTTTATTCTAAAGAAAATTTTGTCAAAATTTTATTCTATAGAAAATTTAAAAAAAAAATTTATTTCCATAGAGAAAATTTACAAAATTTCATTTGTATAGAAAGGTTTTATTTCTTTAGAAAATTTTGTCAAAATTTTATTTCTGCAAACATTTTTGTCATAATTTTATTTCTATAAAAAATTTGCTAAAAATTTTATTTCCATAAATATTTTGCCAAAATAATATTTCTATAAAAATCAAATTTCTACAAAATTTTATTCAATAGAAAACTGGGTCAAATCTTTTTCTATAGACAATTTTGTCAACATTTTCTTTCTATAGAAAATTTTGGGAAAATTTTATTTCTATAAAATATTTTGTCAAAATTTAATTTCTATAACAAAAAGTTCTCAAAATTTCATTTCTATAGAAAATATGATCAAAATTTTATTTCTATAGAAAATTTTGTCAAAATTTTATTTCTATAGAAAATTTAGTCACAATTTTATTTCTGTAGAACATTTTGTTAAATTTTTTCTTTTGAAAATTTTGTTAATATTTTATTTTTATATAAAATTTTGTCAAAATTTTATTTCTATAGAAAATTTTGTTAAAATTTTCTTTCTATTGAAAATTTTTCAAAATTTTATTTAAAAAAATTGTCAAAATTTTATTTGTAAAAAAAATTTTGTCAAAATTTAATTTATGTTATGTACAAAATTTTGTCTAAATTTAAATCTATAAAATATATATTCATATATTTTGTCAAAATTTTATTTCTAAAAAGTTCTCAAAATTTTATTTCTATAGAAAATTTTGTCAAAAGTTTATTTCTATAGAAAATTTAGTCAAAATTTTATTTCTGTTGAAAATTTTGTAAAATTTTTTTTTTGCGGTAGAAAAATTTTTTTTGTTTTTAGAAAATTTTGTTAATATTTTATTTCTATATAAAATTTCGTCAAAATTTCGTTGAAAATTTTGTAAAAACTTTATTTCTATAAAAAAAATCTTGTCAAAATTTTATTTAAAAAAAACTGTCAAAATTTTATTTCCATGGAAAAATTTGTCAAAATTTTATTTCTATAGAAAATTTTTTTCCAAATTTTATTTCTATAGAAAATTTTATCAAAAATTGTATATCAATAGAAAATTTTGTCAAAATTTTATTTTGGTAGAAAGTTTCTTCAAAGTTTTTTTCTATAGAAAATTTTGTTAAAATTTTAATTCTATTGTTATTTTTATACCCACCACCATAGAATGGTGACGGGGGTATAATAAGTTTGTCATTTGTAACACATCGAAATATCGATTTCCGACTATATAAAGTATATATATTCTTGATCAGGGAGAAATTCTAAGACGATATAGCCATGTCCGTCTGTCTGTCTGGCTGTCTGTCTGTCTGTTGTAATCACGCTACCGTCTTCAATAATAAAGCAATCGTGCTGAAATTTCGCACAAACTCGTCTTTTGTCTGCAGGCAGGTCAAGTTTGAAGATGGGCTATATCGGTCCAAATTTTGATATAGTCCCGATATAAACCGACCTCCCGATTTGGGGTCTTTGGCTTATAAAAACCTTAGTTTCTATCCAATTTGCCTGAAATTGGAAATCTAGAGGTACTTTATGACCACAAAGAGGTGTGCCAAAAATGGTGAGTATCGGTCCATGTTTTGGTATAGCCCCCATATAGACCGATCTCCCGATTATATTTCTAGGGCTTCTAGAATCGATAGTTTCTATCCAATTCGCCTGAAATTCGATATCTAGAGGTATTTTAGCACCATAAAGAGGTATGCCAAAAATGGTGACTATCGCTTGATGTTTAGGTATAGCCCCCATATAGACCGATTTCCCGATTTTACTTCTTGGGCTTCTAGAATCCGTAGTTATTATCCAATTTGGTTGAAATTTGAAATCTAGAGGTATTTTAGGACCATAAAGAGATGTGCTAAAAATGGTGAGTATCGGTCCAGGTTTTGGTATATCCCCCATATAGACCGACCTCCCGATTTTGGGTCTTGGGCTTATAGAATCCGTAGTTTTTATCCAATTTGCCTGAAATTGGAAATCTAGTGGTATTTTAGAACAATAAAGAGGTGTGCCGAAAATGGTGAGCATCGGTCCATATTTGGGTATAGCCCCCATATAGACCGATCTCCAGTTGTTACTTCTTGGGCGTCTGCAATCTGTAGTTTTTATAAAATTTGCCTGAAATTATAAATCTAGAGGTATTTTAAAACCCTAAAGAGGTGTGCTGAAAATGATGGGTATCTGACCATGTTTTTATATAGCCCCCATATAGACCGATGTCCAGATTTTATTTATTTTATCCAACTTGCCTCAAATTGGAAATCCAGAGGTATTTTGGGACGATAAAAAGGTATGCCGAAAATGGTGATTAGATTAGACCAATCTCCCGATATTACTTTTTGGGCTTCTAGAAACCGTAATTGTTAGGCTTCTATAATCCGTAGTTTTTATCCAATTTGCCTGAAATGAGAAATCTACAGGACCTTAAATATGAGAGCCGAAAATGGCATGTATTGGCCCATGTTTTGGTTTATCTCCCAAATAGACCGATCTCCCGATTTTACCTTGGGCTTTTAGAAACCATAGTTTTTATCAAATTTGCATGAAATTTTAAATCTAGAAGTATTTTAGGAACATAAAGAGGTGTGCCGAAAATGGTGAATATCGGTCCATGTGCACTGATAATGAAAATTTCTTGAAACTGAATTATAGTTTCCAGATTTTACTTCTGGTAATCATTTAAATGATGGGGGTAAAAATCTACAGATATTAAATTTTAAATCTAGAAGTATTTTAGGAACATAAAGAGGTGTGCCGAAAATGGTGAATATCGGTCCATGTGCACTGATAATGAAAATTGCTTGAAACTGAATTATAGTTTCCAGATTTTACTTCTGGTAATCATTTAAATAATGGGGGTAAAAATCTACAGATATTACATTTTAAATCAAGGCGTTATTTCATTTTCATATAATTTTCTTGCACACTTGCACACGATGTTTATGATTCCTCTAAAACTCAAACAAATATGGTTCTTATAAATCCAGAATCTGATCTAGTAGTTAAAATCTTTGAATTTATCTTCGGGAAGTGTACTGCATGAACTGATCTGCTTGTCACCAAATCCCCCTGAAATTTTCACTATAATATTTGATTCATGGTGGTGGGTATTTAAGATTCGGCCCGGCCGAACTTACTGCTTTATATACTTGTTTTTATTAAAATTTTTTAAATTTTGCTCATTTTTTTCTGGAGCACATTTGTGAAATTTTATTTATTGTATTTTATTCTTGTAATCCGTTACGATGGGATTTTGTCAAAGTAAATCGTAAAATGTGATACTTTTACTTATTACTAATACGCTCATTGCATTTATGTTCCTCCAAATATTTTTCATCGACCTCTTTTCACTATGCCGTTCTATTGCTCCATTTAAAGGGAACATTGTAATAATTTCAATTTCAAATTGAAGTTTTAATTTCCTCACTAATGTCAATTTTGTGTTTTGCAAAATGTTCAATTATTTCGCTCCAACCACCCCCGGGTGACAAAATAAATATATGGCCACAATCGATGTGGCAAGCGTATCGAATTATTGAAATACGATTGAATTTAATTGAATATCAATAAAATCGGAACAATTCAAAAATTTTAATGTTTAACTTCGATTCTGGTATAGGCTGGTGCATAACTGATACGTTGACGATGAAAGCCCATACAAAACACATGCATGGTATCGTTTTCGTATTTATTTGTGAGTGTGTACAGAGTCCTGAACGACTCTGTACACAGAGTCGTCACGCAATTTCATTGTTAATTTATGCCAAAATGAAAATAAACCCATCTCAGGGGGAAATACAAACTTTGCTGCACAAAATAAATTTATTTTTGATCACAATTCAATTTGGTGCATTTTTCGAGAAAAACAAAAATTGAAAACAAACGATTTGTCCTTTGATGTTATTCATGGAGACTCACTTATCAGTCATTGTATAATAAAGTGGAAAGGCTGTTAGGAAATTAATAAACAAATTATTTATTTGTTTTATATATGCCGAATATTGTTAATATGATTTGAGTGTATTCCCAATAAAACAAAAAAAAAAAATGGAAATTTCCCTGGATCATCTATCATTTTCAGCACTTCCGTGGGAGTTCTTAAAAGTATTTATAACAAGTCTTAGGAAATACCCTATTTGACCGTTTTAAGTGAAAGTATCAATTTTGGAGGTTACACAAAAAAAAAATCAAACAAAAGATAAAAATACACTGAAAACTAAATTGAAAGTTCGTCTATTCACTTCCATGGAATGCCTTTTGGGAAGTTCTTATAAATTAAGAGACTTATCACTGCTTATTGAAAAAAAAACGCTTTTGCCGAAAATTACAAAATAAAACACGATGTGTAACACAAAGAACCAATCGTTTAGAAATATATTTGACAAATGATTCACCTTTTGCGAGATTTGAACCTGGGTTCTGCATTAATAAAGAAAATCTCGAAAAATACTCAGATTGCTATGCCTTGGTGTCATATTACGATCGGATTAGGATATGTCTAGACTACGGAATTGTATACAATGGAGATGATTCAATTATCCAATACTACTACCGGATCACAGAATGGGGATCCAAACTACTATTTTTATACCATCCACCATAGGATGGGGGTATATTAACTTTGTAATTCCGTTTGTAACACATCGAAATATTGATCTAAGACCCCATAAAGTATATATATTCTGGGTCATTGTGAAATTCTGAGTCGATCTGAGCATGTCCGTCCGTCCGTCTGTTGAAATCACGCTAACGTCCGAACAAAACAACTATCGACTTGAAACTTGGAACAAGTAGTTGTTATTGATATAGGTCGAATGGTATTACAAATGGGCCATACCGGTCCATTTTTGCGTATAGCCCACATATAAACGGACCCCCAAATTTGGCTTGCCGATCCTCTAAGAGAGGCAAATTTCATCCGATCCGGCATGTACATGGTGTTAGTATATGGCCTCAAACACACATGCAAAAATTGGTTCACATCGGTCCATAATTATATATAGCCCCCATATAAACCCATCCCCAGATTTGACATCCGGAGCCCCTTGGAAGAGCAAAATTCATCCGATTCGGGTGAAATTTGGTACGTGATATTAGTTACAGGTTGGCTGATAAGTCCCCGGTCTGACACATAGATGGCGTCGCTAGTATTAAATGCATATTATTATACCCTCCATCATAGGATGGGGGTATATTAACTTTGTCATTCCGTTTGTAACACATCGAAATATTGCTCTAAGACCCCATGAAGTATATATATTCTGGGTCGTGGTGAAATTCTGAGTCGATCTAAGCATGCCCGTCCGTCCGTCCGTCCGTCCGTCTGTTGAAATCACGCTAACTTCCGAACGAAACAACCTATCGACTTGAAACTTGGCACAAGTAGTTGTTATCGATGTAGGTCAGATGGTATTGAAAGGGGCCATATCGGTCCACTTTTACGTATAGCCCCCATATAAAGGGACCCTCAGATTTGTCTTGTGGAGCCTCTAACAGAAGCATATTTCATCCGATCCGGCTGAAATTTGGTACATGGTGTTGGTATATGGTCTCTAACAACCATGCAAAAACTGGTCCATATCGGTCCATAATTATATATAGCCCCCATATAAACCGATCCCCAGATTTGGCTTGTGGAGCCTCTAAGAGAAGCATATTTAATCCGATCCGGCTGAAATTTGGTACATGGTGTTAGTATATGGTCTCTAATAATCATGCAAAAGTTGGTCGATATCGGTTTATAATTATATATAGCCCCCATATAAACCGATCCCCAGATTTGGCTTGCGGAGCCTCAAAGAGAAGCAAATTTCATCCGATCCGGCTGAAATTTGGTACATGGTGTTGGTATATGGTATCTAACAACCGTGCAAAAATTGGTCCACATCGGTCCATAATTATATATAGCCCCCATATAAACCGATCCCCAGATTTGGTTTGTGGAGCCTCTAAGAGAAGCATATTTCATCCGATCCGGCTGAAATTTGGTACATGGTGTTGGTATATGGTCTCTAACAATCATGCAAAAATTGGTCCACATCGGTCCATAATTATATATAGCCCCCATATAAACCGATCTCCAGATTTGGCTTGCGAAGCCTCAAAGAGAAGCAAATTGCATCCGATCCGGCTGAAATTTGGTACATGGTATTGGTATATGGTCTCTAGCAACCGTGCAAAAATTGGTCCACATCGGTCCATAATTATATATAGCGCACATATAAACCGATCCCCAGATTTGGGTTGCGAAGCCTCAAAGAGAAGCAAATTGCATCCGATCCGGCTGAAATTTGGTACATGGTATTGGTATATGGTCTCTAGCAACCGTGCAAAAATTGGTCCACATCGGTCCATAATTATATATAGCGCACATATAAACCGATCCCCAGATTTGGGGATCAAGTCTCAAAGAGAAGCAAATTTCATCCGATCCGGCTGAAATTTGGTACATGGTATTGGCATATGGTCTCTAGAAACCGTGCAAAAATTGGTCCATATTGGTCCATAATTATATATAGCCCCCATATAAAACGTTCTCCAGATTTGACCTCCGGAGCCTCTTGGAGGAGCAAAATTCATCCGATCCGGTTCAAATTAGGAACGTGGTGTTAGTATATGGTCGCTAACAACCATACCAAAATTGTTCCAATCACACAAAAATTGGTCCATATCGGTTCATAATCATGGTTGCCACTAGAGCCAAAAATAATGTACCAAGATTTTATTTCTATAGAAAATTTTGTCAAAAGTTTATTTCTATAGAAAATTTTGTTAAAATTTTATTTCTGTAGACATTTTTGTCAAAATTTTCTTTCTATAGAAAATTTTTATTTCTATAGAAAATTTTGTGAAAATTTTATTTCTATAGAAAATTTTGTTAAAATTTTATTTCTGTAGAAAATTTTGTCAAAATTTTATGTCTACTTTGTCAAACTGAATCATATACGTATTGGATCGATCGTTTTTGATTTAATATATACCGCGTATGGACTTACATACAATTTAGAAGATGGTGTTAGGAGGTTTTAAGATACCTTGCCATCGGCAAGCGTTACCGCAACTTAAGTAATTCGATTGTGGGTGGCAGTGTTTAGAAGAAGTTTCTACGCAATCCATGATGGAGGGTACATAAGCTTCGGCCTGGCCGAACTTACGGCCGTGTATACTTGTTTTTATATAGTACCAACCTTCAAATGATTCGTGTCAAAATTTGACGTCTGTAAGTCAATTAGTTTGTGGATAGAGCGTCTTTTGTGAAGCAACTTTTGTTATTGTGAAAAAAAAATGGAAAAAAAAGTAATTTCGTGTTTTGATAAAATACTGTTTTCTGAAGGGAAAAAATACGGTGGAAGCAAAAACTTGGCTTGATAATGAGTTTCCGGACTCTGTCCCAGGGAAATCAACAATAATTGATTGGTATGACAAAATTCAAGCGTGGTGAAATTAGCACGGAGGACGGTGAACGCAGTGGACGCCCGAAAGAGGTGGTTACCGACGAAAACATCAAAAAAATCCACAAAATGATTTTGAATGACCGTAAAATGAAGTTGTTGGAGATAGCAGAGGCCTTAAAGATATCAAAGGAACGTGTTCGTCATATCATTCATCAATATTTGGATATGCGGAAGCTCTGTGCAAAATGGGTGCCGCGCGAGCTCACATTTGACCAAAAAAAAAAAAACAACGTGTTGATGATTCTGAGCGGTGTTTGCAGCTGTTAACTCGTAATACACCCGAGTTTTTCCGTCGATATGTGACAATGGATGGCCATCGCTACACTCCTGAGTCCAATCGACAGTCGGCTGAGTGGACAGCGACCGGTGAACCGTCTCCGAAGCGTTGAAAGACTCAAAAGTCCGCTGGCAAAGTAATGGCCTCTGTTTTTTGGGATGCGCATGGAATCATTTTTATCGATTATGTTGAGAAGGGAAAAACCATAAACTGTCACTATTATATGACGTTATTGGAGCGTTTTAAGGTCGAAATCGCGGCAAAACGGTCCCATATGAAGAAAATAAAGACAACGCACCGTGCCACAAGTCATTGAGAACGATGGTAAAAATGCATGAATTTGGCTTCGAATTGCTTTCCCACCCACCGTATTCTCCAGATCTGGCCCCCAGCGACTTTTTTTTGTTCTCAGACCTCAAAAGGATGCTCGCAGGGAAAAATTTGGCTGCAATGAAGAGGTGATCGCTGAAACTGAGGTCTATTTTGAGGCAAAACCGAAGGAGTACTACCAAAATGGTATCAAAAAAATGGAAGGTCGTTATAATCGTTGTATCGCTCTTGAAGGGAACTATGTTGAATAATAAAAACGAATTTTGACAAAAAAATGTGTTTCTCTTTGTTAGACCGGGGACTTATCAGCCAACCTGTTATATGCTATCCAACAACCTCCGGTACCTTTTGGAGAAGCAAAATTCATCCGATCTGGTTGAAATTTGGTACGTGGTGGTAGTATATGATATTTAACAACCATGCAAAAAGTGTTCCATATCAGTCCATAATCATATATAGCACCCATATAAACCGATCCCGAGATTTGGTTTTGAGCCTCTTTGAGGAGCAAATGCCATCCGAGTCAGTTGAAATTTGGTACAGTGTGCTAGTATATGGCCGTTAACAACCAAGCCATATCGGTCTATAGTTATATAGTTATAGCCCTCAGATAAATCGATCCCCAATCATACAAAAAATGGTCCATATCAAGTTCATAATTGTATATAGCCCCCATATTTCAATTCTGGCTCCCTACGTACCGTGCAAAAGTCCATATCGATTCGTTATTATTTGTAGACTTATCTATACATACCTTTTTTGTCTAATATATACCACGTATTTAGAAAACGATCCCAAGTAATTCGATTGTGGATGATAGTCTTTCGTAGAAGTTTCTACGCAATCCATGGTGGAGGGTACATAAGATTCGACCTGGCCGAACTTACGGCCATATATACTTGTTTTTATTACAAAATTGTTATAATATTTTATCCAAAAGCTTAGTCCATTTCGTTTATATCAAGCACTGTTCTTTTCTGACTGTTAATCTTTAATAACACACATTTCGAAAATGTGAATATAAGTATAAATATATAAATTAAAAAAAAAAAAAGAAACAAAAACTTTGTGTTCGGTCTGAGCAGTGATTGAACCCAGGACCCTTTGCATGCAAGGCGGACATTCTAACCATTGATCCACGTGGCCAACAAATGTATGTTTCTGTTAAATAATGTTATGTTTGCATGGGCTCGTAGGCGCTACAAACTATGCTATATAAATGTAACATATAACGATATTTGTCTATTGGTGACTATAACATCTATGTAGCCCAGTAGATAGTGTGATGGCCTACAAACTGTATGGTCCTCGGTTCGATTCTCCGTCCAGGCGAAAGGTAAAATTTAACAAATTTATAAAATTTAATAATTTCTTCAGCATTGTTTGTATTACAGAAAAAGGTCCTAAGAACTAAAAAAAATTCGTGGAAGTGAGAAAGATGTGAGGGAATATGCAATTAGGCAGAAATAAAATTATTTTTGGACACAATCTCTTTGGGAGAAAATTATTCCAAGCATATAATATTTTTGGCCTCAAAACGCTTCCAAACATATAATAGTTCACATAAAACAAACATAATAATGTTTCGGCAATATCCAATAATATATGTGCTTCCTGCAAAATATGTTTGGAACATAGGTTAGAGAAGGAATTTTTTTTAGGGTGTATATATTATCTTTATTAAGTTATGTTTCAAATGATTTATTGGATCAGTAAACAGTTCTAGAAAAAATATTTGTTCACATTATGTTGCATTCTTCTCTGCATATCGGCACGTTTAAAAAACAAAGCCAGAAAACCGAAAATTCCATCCATCCATCTAGGAATTATGCATTCATATTTGGTTAATTTAAAACAAATTCCCCTGCATAATCCCTAGCATATTAAAAACGCCAGCAGTGATCGCACCTCGCCAACACCCTGATCCCATTCTCTTTCAATGATCCTACGCCATCCCTCTCCACAGCTGATGGCAAGTGGATAAGACGCAACCTGTCAATTTCAATCTGAGCGATATTCAATTTTTATTTATGGCTGAAGGCCATCACAAGAACACTTCAATCTGTCGATCCATGAAACCTTCAGCCACAAGTGCTTTATTTTGTTTGATTTCGCAGAAGAAAACACCAGCACATTCATGACTGACTACGTGTTTTTCTTGGGATTTATTTTCTTTCTGAGCAGCAGCAACAGTCATTGATTTCAAAACAATCAAGTGAAAATTATTTTCACGTTCCACTTCTACGTGTGTATATTTCTGCTGTTTTGGTAGTGAAATCCATTTTTCCCACCATCTGTTTCATTTAACACCAATGTTAATTAACAAAATTGCATTTCTGTGGAATCAATGAAAAATAAAAACTTTTCAATATGTGATTGATATGAAAAGTCATGGTGCCATATGTACGAGTATATGAAATTGAATTCCATATGAAGGTGTTTTTTTTTTGTGGATTTTATTAGAATTGGTCCTGCGAAAAAAATTGATACTACACTGAAAAAAATATTGTGGTGAGGCCAATGATTTCATGTCCTTAAAGTACGAATGCAAGTTTTGCTAAGAAGACGCATTTCTCCAATATAAAGTTTTTCCCATGTCCAAAAGACGATAAGCTTTTCAATGAAGTCGTGTTGTCCTTATAATTAAGTGATTGGATTTAAAAATGGGTATCATAACATGAAAGAAAATTTTTTGGGCTAGAGTCAACTTTACTTGTAATACATAGCTATTGACCGATAAATCATAAATACACTTTTGCAAAGTTGCCTCACAATTGCTTCAGATTTAAATGTTTTCCATATTTTTATACCCTCCACCATAGGATGGGGGATATATTAACTTTGTCATTCCGTTTGTAACACGTCGAAATATTGCCCTAAGACACCATAAATTATATATAACATATTCTGGGTCGTGGTGAAATTCTGAGTCGCATATCCGTCCGTTGAAATCACGCTAACTTCTGAACGAAACAAGCTGTCGACTTGAAACTTGGCACAAGTAGTTGTTATTAATGTAGGTCGGATGGTATTGAAAATGGACCATATCGGTTCACTTTTACGTATAGCCCCCATATAAACGGACCCCCCCCCCCCCAAATTTGGCTTGCGGAGCCTCTAAGAGAAGCAAATTTCATCTGATCGGGCTGAAATTTGGTACATGGTGTAAGTATATGGTCTCTAACAACCATGCCAAAATTGGTCCACATCGGTATATAATTATATATAGCCCCCATATACCCCGATCCCCAGATTTGGATTGCGTAGCCCCAAAGAGAAGCAAATTTCATCCGATCCGGCTGAAATTTGGTATATGGTGCTGGTATATGGTCTGTGACAACCATGCAAAAATTGGTCCACATCGGTATATAATTATATATAGCCCCCATATAAACCGATCCCCAGATTTGGCTTAGGGAGCCTCTAAGAGAAGCAAATTTCATCCGATCCGGCTGAAATTTAGTACATGGTGTTGGTATATGGTCTCTAACAACCATGCAAAAATTGGTCCACATATATAGCCCCCATATATATAGCCCCCATATAAACCGATCCCCAGATTTGGCTTAGGGAGCCTCTAAGAGAAGCAAATTTCATCCGATCCGGTTGAAATTTAGTACATGGTGTTGGTATATGGTCTCTAACAACCATGCTAAAATTGGTCCACATCAGTATATAATTATATATAGCCCCCATATAAACCGATCCCCAGATTTGGCTTAGGGAGCCTCTAAGAGAAGCAAATTTCATCCGATCCGGTACATGGTGTTGGTATATGGGCTCTAACAACCATGCAAAAATTGGTCCACATCGGTATATAATTATATATAGCCCCCATATAAACCGATCCCCAGATTTGGCTTAGGGAGCCTCTAAGAGAAGCAAATTTCATCCGATCCGGCTGAAATTTAGTACATGGTTTTTGTATATGGTCTCTAACAACCATGCAAAAATTGGTCCACATCGGTTCATAATTATATATAGGCCCCATATAAACCGATCCCCAGATTTGGCTTAGGGAGCCTCTTAGAGAAGCAAATTTCATCCGATCCGGCTGAAATTTAGTACATGGTGTTGGTATATGGTCTCTAACAACCATGCAAAAATTGGTCCATATCGGTTCATAAATATATATAGCCCGCATATAAACCGATCCCCAGATTTGGATTGCGTAGCCCCAAAGAGAAGCAAATTTCATCCGATCCGGCTGAAATTTGGTACATGGTGTATGGAAATTTGGTACATGGTATATGGTCTGTAACAACCAAGCGTAAATTGGTCCATATCGGTTCATAATTATATATAGGCCCCGAATAAACCGAGCCAACTCGAGCCAAAAAACCAAATTTTATTGCCATAGAAAATTTTGTCAAAATTTTATATTTCTATAGAATATTTTGTCAAAATTTATTTTCTATAGAAGATTTTGTCAACATTTTATGTCTTTAGAAAATTTTGTCAAAATATAATTTCTATACAAAATTTTGTCAAAAATTTGTTTCTACAGAAAATTTTGTCTAAAATTTATTTCTATAGAAAATTTTGTCAGAATTTTATTTCCGTAGAAAATTTTGGCAAAATGTTATTTCTATAGAAAATTTATGAAGCATTTCATATTTGGAGAAGAATAATTTGCAAAATCTTCCAAAACATCAAGAATTATACCAATCTACCAAACAGTAAAAAATCTGCCATTTTTGGTAGACTCGTGTTCATAATTTTATATAGCCCCCATATAAAGCGACCCCCATATTTCAATTCTGGCTCTATAATTACCGCACAAAAGTTCATATCGGTTCGTAATTATTTCTTCCCTATATATACCGGTCAAGAACTGAATATATACGTACTTAATCGATCTTTTTTTCTCTACTATATATCCCGCATAGACTAACTTACAATTTAGAAGATGATGTTAAGAAGTTTTAAGATGCCTTGCCATCGGCCGCAACCCAAGCAATTCAATTGTGGATGACCGTCTTTAGTAGAAGTTTCTACGCAATCCATGGTGGAGGGTATATAAGATTTGGCCTTGCCGAACTTACGGCCGTATATACTTGTTTTTTATACCCACCACCATAGAATGGTGACGGGGGTATAATAAGTTTGTCATTCCGTTTGTAACACATCGAAATATCGATTTCCGACTATATAAAGTATATATATTCTTGATCAGGGAGAAATTCTAAGACGATATAACGATGTCCGTCTGTCCGTCTGTCTGTCTGTCTGTCTGTCTGTCTGTCTGTCTGTTGTAATCACGCTACAGTCTTCAATAATGAAGCAATCGTGCTGAAATTTTGCACAAGCTCTTCTTTTGTCTGCAGGCAGGTCAAGTTCGAAGATGGGCTATATCGGTCCAGGTTTTGATATAGTCCCCATATAAACCGACCTCCCGATTTGGGGTCTTGGGCTTATAGAAATCGTAGTTTTTATCCAATTTGCCTGAAATTTGAAATCTGGAGGTATTTTATGACCATAAAGAGGTGTGCCAAAAATGGTGAGTATCGGTCCACGTTTTGGTATAGCCCCCATATAGACCGATCTCCCGATTTTACTTCTTGGGCTTATAGAAACCGCAGTTTTTATTCAATTTATCTGAAATTGGAAATCTAGAGGTATTGTAGGACCACAAATATGTGTGCCAAAAATTGTGAGTATCGGTCCATATTTTGGTATAGCCCCCATATAGACCGATCTCCCGATTTTACTTTTTGGGCTTATAGAAATCGCAGTTTTTATTAAATTTACCTGAAATTGGAAATATAGAAGTATTGTAGGACCACAAATACGTGTGCCAAAAATTGTGAGTATCGGTCCATATTTTGGTATAGCCCCCATATAGACCGATCTCCCGATTTGGGGTCTTGGGCTTATAGAAACCGTAGTTTTTCTCCAATTTGTCTGAAATTGGAAATCTAGAGGTATTTTAGGACCATAAAGAGGTGTGCCGAAAATGGTGAGTATCGGTCCATATTTTGGTATAGCCCCCATATAAAACGACCTCCCAATTTTACTTCTTGGGCTTCTAGAATCCGAAGTTTTTATCCTATTTGCCTGAAATTGGAAATTTAGAGGTATTTTCGGGTCACAAAGAGGTGTGCCGAAAATGGTGAGTATCGGTCCATATTTTAGTATAGCCCCCATAAGAACGATCTCCCGATTTAACTCCTTGGTTTTCTAGAAACCGTAGTTTTTATCTGATATGCCTGAAATTGTAAATATTCTGGTATTTTAGGCTCACAAAAACGTGTATCGGATTAAGTTTTTATCGGTCCATTTGGTAATGCCTCCATATAGACCGACTTCACTTCTTGAGGGTGTAGAAGGCGCACTGATCATGAAAATTGCTTGAAACTCAATGTAAAATTTCCAGATTTTACTTCTACAGATTTAAGAGTTCAAATCAAGACGTTATTTTATAATTTTCTAGCACACTTACAAGAGATGTTAATGATTCCTCTAAAACTCAAACAAAAATGGTTCTTATAAATCCAGAATCTGATATAGTCTTCATAGGTGAAATCTTTAAATTTATCTTCGGGAAGTGTCCTCAAGTCCTCAAGCCCTCCTGAAATTTCAAAGGAAACCCTAATATTTGGTTCATGGTGGTGGGTATTTAAGATTCGGCCCGGCCGAACTTACTGCTGTATATACTTGTTTTTTCTAACATTGTGTTCCACCCCTGGGGATTAGACTGAAATTTTAAGTCTATAGTTTTTTGGAAGTTTAACAAATTTTGTCCAGGTCTAGTCAGATTTAAATGCATGTATAGAGGAAGAGAAATCTTTATATATAGCACCCAACACATTTGACGAATTTGATATAGCGAAAATGGGGATCTACAAAGTAGTTAGACTTTCCTTGCTTGTTTAGTTTCGTTTTCGCCTAAAAAAAGGCTGCTATTAAATGTTCGATAGCATTTGTATCGTTCTGCTTATCATTTCAAATGTATAACCGTTACTAACTAACACAACATCGATATGACACAACAAGCAATTTATTGGTACACGCGCCAGAAACTCAATTGTGGCCTACATCTATAAAATGTCTATAAAATTCATCCCTAACTTAATCGAGGCAATCCTCGATAGTTCGTACAGAAATTTGCGCAAATTAAATTTTCCACAGTTTTCATAGAAATAGCTGGCAAAAATTGTTAAAGCATTTAAGATATTTAGAAGCGTTGTCGACAACTTACATTTCAAAATTCAGACTCAACGTCAAGTATAATTGGATATGTGATAGGTTAAGTGGTTCAAAAAAAAAAATATAGATACAAAAAAGTCAAATTTTCAAAAATATAGATACAAAAGGTCAAATTTTCAACAAAAAAAAAAAAAAAAAAAATCATGTTTTACAGTGACCCTTTTCCTCCGGAATAGTACAAACCATTGAAAAAAAAGTTGCTTCTCTTCATGGTCGTATATATGATACTCTAACGTATGTAATAAGACCAACTAGAAGAAAAACGACCGAAAATGACAATGTTATAAGCAAATCGTGCAAATATGAGCAACGGCTATTGAAATGGTGGACATCCGCCCTATGACATGCCCATGTTAAATTCATCGCTTCTGCGACAATTTTGCACCACTTGCGGATCCAAAAAGAACATTTTCACTACTTTTTGGCGACCCTTTTTTTGCTGGGGTTATATATGACACCATTTTAACATTTCAAGCAAAAAGTTAAAAAAACTCTCCGAAAAGTGGCCTCAACAATTAAGCCACTTACCAAAACCATTAGTCAGACTTACCTTTTTCTACTACGGCAAAACAAAACAAATGACCACACAACTATTACTAAAATCTATCACCAGAGCGAAAGACATTTCAATTATTTTTCATCAAAATGCTGCTTGAAAGCCTTTTCCGGACAAGAAAGGACAACGAAATGCTTACCTTGAACCAACAAAATGACAAATTCACTTCAACTGATAATTGCCCAAACCAAAAGACAATTTCCGTTGGCATTTAAAAATAAACTGGGATAGAATGGGCCAGCATAGCTAGCACATAAACTAAATACTGGGATGATGAGGATGTATGATGCTTAACATAAATGATGGAATGACATAGATGGACTGGCCTATACCAGAATAGGTGGCCTCTGATTACAACCGTATGTCATAGCATGCATGTGCTCATATCACTGAATTTCGTAACTTACCGGTCTCTGACTTTTTGATGTATAACAGTCACCGGGACCCAGGGATATTGAGTGAGTGACCAAGAAAAATTACCAAATGTCCATTTGATAAATGATGCTAACCAAGTAGGACATACGAGTTGGTAATTTTCTACAACATTTATTTTCGTTTTTTTTGTCGAATTTTAAGCCTACGTGAGAGCAGGGCAGGATTTGTAGTTAGTTGGCTGGCTTATGGCCGAGTACCCCCATCCGGTTTTGGGCCCAAAGTAATTTCCTAGATGAAGAGGAGTCATTTTGTCATTTTTTGGGAAATTGTTAATATCCGAAAAGTGCCAGGCACACGGATACTGCGTTGACATCCTTACGACGTGTGCTATGCAAAAGTATGTCACCATCAAGATTAGGTGGGTGTACTTCATGTGTGACGATGATGATTGTGATACTTTTGGTAACATTTCTTTGATGGGCACATTGATGCTACAGATAGATGGGAAAGAGATTGCCATTTGGTTGTTGTCCATATCCATTTATCAATCATTGGAAAGGTTTCCTTAGATTTATTTGGGATTATTCGAACATACAACTAATAGATGTTGAAGTATGTGATGACATGCCACTGCTGTGGGGAACTCAGTGATATTTTATTGCCATTGATTGAATTTGGGTAAACGACATAATATGAGTATTTTTACCAACTGTGGAGTATACATGTGATTTTTATTGTAATTATTTAATGATATTCTTTTGAAATCCCGCATCTAATAGAGATCAATATGATCATAAAACACAACTGATCTGATGCATCCTCCAAAAGTTCCACAAAAGAATGTCATTTACAATTGAATTACTTCAACTGTGGTTACCGACAGCAAGTCACCTTAAAATTTCTTAATATCTGACAAAATTGAATACAAAAAAGAACATTTTCACTACTTTTTTTGCGACCCTTTTTTTTTGGTGGGGTTATATATGACACCATTTTAACATTTCTGGCAAAAATAAAAAAAACTCTCCGAAAAGTGGCCTCAACAATTAAGCCACTTACCAAAACCATTAGTCAGACTTACCTTTTTCTACTACGGCAAAACAAAACAAATGACCACACAACTATTACTAAAATTGAATACAATTTTGTTCAATTTTCCCGCACGATAGTTAATTTTTCCCATAAAACAGTTTAAATGTATATGGCGACTATATAATTTTGTACAAATTTCTACACGATTATTAAAGAGTATGTACTGACGTGGAGTAATTTTAACTCAAGGACCAAACCGCTACTTTCAAAAATCTTTTATACTCTAATCTGTCATTTGTGCCATTCAAACTGCCTACCCAGCAAAAACTGGGTAAGCACTAGTGATTGTTTCAGTAATAGCGGTAATCAAAAAGTTACTACTTGCAGTATTACCTGGGATTTCAAAATATTAACTTACCTGTGTAGGCAAAAAGTGATTCTTTCTATTAATACCGGTAATCAAAATCATATCTTGAGGTCCGGGTTCGGCTCTACAGTGGGCACCGTTAATAGTAGCGATAAGTAATGCCAAATTTCAGAAAAAATTGCCAATAAAATATAGCTTTGTCTAAAGTTGTATAGTGCATAATTTATATTACAAAATAACATCATTGAATAGATCCATAGCGTGGAACGTGGTATAGTGTGTTGGATTACAAAACAACTGGGGTGAGTTCGCACTTTTTGGCTATCTTTAAGGTAAAGATATTTTTTTTTTGGAGAGCTCCAATGTCATGCCCGTGTAAAAGTATTACTACTGATATATGTACGAGGAAGTTGTTACCAATTTGGCGCAGGCATAATTGTACTCATACCTGGTAATAGGAGTTTTTTCTGGGTAGTACAGTGTGGCTGATGTGTATTGCCACCAAATTCAGGTTGTTTTCATTTCAACACCTCTCGTCTGACAGCTGACAGATTTATTCCAGTGACAGTTCATTTTATTGATTACAAGCTGGCAAAAACATTTTGATCTATTTCATTCATTCATTGTTCGTGAAGTTTCAAAATGTTCAAGAGTTTACCCATGCATAAACAAAATACACTGGAAAAAGCCAAGGAGTTGCACGAAATTATTAAACTAAAGTCGGTCGGGGCCCACTATATTATACCCTGCACCACTTGATCAGAACAAAATTTTTTACTTTAAAAAAAAAAATTTAAGTCGTCTAGTGAAATGGGGTGGAACAATGTTAACTAAAAACAAGTAAGGAAAGTCTAAAGGTGGAATTACATACCATGCGGTCATGCGTACGTACGTCATATGCTATTGTCAAAAAAAGTTAAAATGTTGGAACTACAATTATTTGAGTTACACGACAAAAGTAACGTATGCATATGACGCATAAAGTTGACGAACTTTTAACTTTTCAATGCGTCGGGTGCGTTGACAACATGTAAACAAATCAAGAAACGAAGAACAATCTAAAATATGGACGAGAAATTATTGATTGAAGTTAAAATACATAAAGTCCTTTACTGTAAAAAGTGCGTGGAATACGAAAACATAACAAAAAGCGCAGAGGCAAGGAATGTAATCAGCAAATTCATTGGTGCCCCGACGCATGCTGTATAACTCAATTGAAGAATCGTATTCGTCAACGCATTCGAATACAACGTACGCACGCATGACCGCATGGTATGTAATTCCACCTTAAAGTCGGGCGGGGCCCACAATATTATACCCTGCACCACTTTGTAAATCCACATTTTCGATACTATATATAACCTGTCAAATGTGTTGGGTGCTATATATAAAGGTTTTTGTCTCAAATACATACATTTAAATCTGACTCCATCTGAACAAAATTTACAATCTATTGACTTAAAATTTAAGTCGGCTAATGCCCTGGGATGGTATACTATGTTAGTAAAAAACAAGTAAGGAAAGTCTAAAGTCGGGCGGGGCCGACTATATTATACCCTGCACCACTTTGTAGATCTAAATTTTCGATACCATATCACATCCGTCAAATGTGGTGGGGGCTATATATAAAGGTTTGTCCCAAATACATACATTTAAATATAGCTCGATCTTGACAGAATTTGATAGACTTCTACAAAATCTATAGACTCAAAATTTAAGTCGGCTAATTCACTAGGGTGGAACACAATGTTAGTAAAAAATATGGGAAACATTTAAATCTGAAGCAATTTTAAGGAAACTTTGCAATAGTTTATTTATGATTTATCGCTCGATATATATGTATTAGAAGTTTAGGAAAATTAGAGTCATTTTTACAACTTTTCGACTAAGCAGTGGCGATTTTACAAATAAAATGTTGGTATTTTGACCATTTTTGTCGAAATCGGAAAAACATATATATGGGAGCTATATCTTAATCTGAACCGACTTCAACCAAATTTGGCATAGCAACAATCTACTCCCTGTTCAAAATTTCAATTAAATCGGAGCAAAAAAATGGCCTCTGTGGTTATATGAGTGCAAATCGGGCGAAAGCTATATATGGGAGCCATATCTAAATCTGAACCGATTTCAACCAAATTTGGCACGCATTGCAACAATGCTAATTCTACTCCCTGTGCAAAATTTCAACTAAATCGGAGCAACAAATTGGCCTCTGTGGTCATATGTATGTAAATCGGCCGAAAGCTATATATGGGAGCTATATATAAATCTGAACCGATTTCAACCAAATTTGGCACGCATTGCAACAATGCTAATTCTACTCTCTGTGTAAAATTTCAATTAAATCGGAGTAAAAGATTGGCCACAGTGGTCATATGAGTGTAAATCGGGCGAACGATATATATGGAAGCTATATCTAAATCTGAACCGATTTAAATAAAATTTGGCGCATTTGACTTCACTACTAATTGTACTCCTAGTGCAAAATTTCAACCAAAATTTGGGGTAAAACTCTGGCTTCTAGGACCGTATTAGTCCATATCGGGCGATAGATATATATGGGAGCTATATCTAAATCTGAATCGATTTCAATAAAATTTGGCACACTTGACTATAGTACTAATTGTTCTTCTTGGCCTCTGGGCCATAGAAGTCCATATCGGGCGAAATATATATATATATGGGAGCTATATCTAAATCTGAACCGATTTCTTCCAAAATCAATGGGGTTCTATTCTGAGCTAAAACACAAACTTGTGCCAAATTTGAAGTCGATTGGACTAAAACTGCGACCTAGATTTTGATTACAAAAATGTGTTCACGGACAGACGGACATGGCTATATCGACTCAGGAGCCCACCCTGAGCATTTTTGCCAAAGACACCATGTGTCTATCTCGTCTCCTTCTGGGTTTTGCAAACATATGCACTAACTTATAATACCCTGTTCCACAGTGTGGCGCAGGGTATAAATATGGGAAACATTTTAATCTGAACTAATTTTGAGGTAACTTCACTTTTTCGTTTTCGACTTAGCAGTGGCGATTTTATAAGGAAAATGTGGGTATTTTGGTCATTTTTGCCCAAATCGGAGAAACATATATATGGAAGCTATTGTGTGTGCCAAATTTGATTAAAATCGGTTCAGATTGAGATATAGCTCTCATATACATCTTTCGCCCGATATAGACTTATATGGCCCCAGAAGCCAGAGTTTTAGCCCAATTTGGTTGAAATTTTGCACCAGGAGTACAATTAGTAGCGTAGTCAAGTGTGCTAAATTTTATTGAAATCGGATCAGATTTAGATACAGCTCCCATATATATCTTTCGCCGGATTTTCCGTCATATGACCACAGAGTTCAAGGTCGTAGTCCGATTTACGTGAAATTTTGCACAGGGAGTAGAATTAAAATACTAAGTATGCATGTCGAATTTGGTTGAAATCGGTTCAGATTTCTATAAAAATGACCAAAAATTACCAAAATACCCACATTTTCCTTATAAAATGTCCACTGCTAAGTCGAAAAACTTGTAAAAGTGACTCAAATTTTCCTTTATTTCTAATACATATCTATCGACCGAAGTTGCCTCAAAATTGGTTCAGATTAAAATGTTTCCCATATTTTTTACTAACATAATCCCAGGGCATTAGCCGACTTAAATTTTATCCCTCATATGCAAAAAAGTTAAAGAAAAATTCTAGCCTACTTTTACCATATAAATTCCTTAGATAAACTGTCAATAAATTATTTTGCATATGGTCATAAGTCTATAGATTATAAATTTTGTTCAGATGGGGTCAGATTTAAATGTATGTATTTGGGACAAAAACCTTTATATATAGATAGCACCCAACACATTTGATGGATTTGATATACATAGTATCGAAAATGTGGATTTACAAAGTGGTGCAGGGTATAATATAGTCGGCCCCGCTGGACTTTAGACTTTCCTTACTTGTTTACACACAATATTAGTGGCGTACTAGCTCTGTAAGCTCAGAATCAACTATAGCTCCTAATATCAGACATTTCTGTTCAGATTGCCATAAAACTCCCATAACCATGTACCCCTTAATGTTCTTAAATATGGAAATGCGCTTTATCTCCCAAACCTATACCATTGATATCCCACAAACAATGTTTACTAATTCAGTAGTAAGATAATAGAGAGAAGAAGATGGGAAATTGGCTGCAGAGCACATCAAACCATTTACTGTGTTAAGCCCATATTTTTCCTTTATCGAACCAAGCGCGTATACGACAACAATTGACGTAGCATTAAAATTAAAATAAAAAGAAATTAAGTGCAGGAAACAAATTTCCATAAACAGGAAAATGTAATTTTTTTGTTATTGCCTAAAATTTAACATTATTTCATTAAGAAAATTAAGTTTTTCAATTAAATAATAACGAAACACAAATAACGGAAAAAAACAAGTATATACGGCCGTAAGTTCTGCCAGGCCGAAGCTTATGTACCCTCCATCATGGATTGCGTAGAAACTTCTTCTAAACACTGCCACCCACAATCGAATTACTTAAGTTGCGGTAACGCTTGCCGATGGCAAGTTATCTTAAAACCTCCTAACACCATCTTCTAAATTGTATGTAAGTCCATACGTGGTATATATTAAATCAAAAAAGATCGATCCAATACGTATATAATTCAGTTTGACAAAGTAGACATACAATTTTGACAAAATTTTCTACAGAAATAAAATTTTAACAAAATTTTCTATAGAAATAAAATTTTCACAAAATTTTCTATAGAAATAAAAATTTTCACAAAATTTTCTATAAAAAGAAAATTTTGACAAAAATGTCTACAGAAATAAAATTTTAACAAAATTTTTTTATAGAAATACACTTTTGACAAAATTTTCTATAGAAATAAAATCTTGGTAGATTATTTTTGGCTCGAGTGGCAACCATGATTATGAACCGATATGGATCAATTTTTGTGTGATTGGACCAATTTTGGTATGGTTGTTAGCGACCATATACTAACACCACGTTCCTAATTTGAACCGGATCGGATGAATTTTGCTCCTCCAAGAGGCTCCGGAGGTCAAATCTGGAGAACGTTTTATATGGGGGCTATATATAATTATGGACCGATATAGACCAATTTTTGCACGGTTGGTGCAAAAATTACATGGTATTGGTATATATACCATGTACCAAATTTCAGCCGGATCGGATGAAATTTGCTTCTCTTAGAGGCTCCGCAACCCAAATCTGGGGATCGGTTTATATGTGCGCTATATATAATTATGGACCGATGTGGACCAAATTTTGCACGGTTGCTAGAGACCATATACCAATACCATGTACCAAATTTCAGCCGGATCGGATGCAATTTGCTTCTCTTTGAGGCTTCGCAAGCCAAATCTAGAGATCGGTTTATATGGGGGCTATATATAATTATGGACCGATGTGGACCAATTTTTGCATGGTTGTTAGAGACCATATACCAACACCATGTACCAAATTTCAGCCGGATCGGATGAAATATGCTTCTCTTAGAGGCTCCACAAGCCAAATCTGGGGATCGGTTTATATGGGGGCTATATATAATTATGGACCGATGTGGACCAATTTTTGCATGATTGTTAGAGACCATATGCCAACACCATGTAGCAAATTTCAGCCGGATCGGATGAAATATGCTTCTCTTAGAGGCTCCACAAGCCAAATATGGGGATCGGTTTATATGGGGGCTATATATAATTATGGACCGATGTGGACCAATTTTTGCATGGTTGTTAGAGACCATATACCAACACCATGTACCAAATTTCAGCCGGATCGGATGAAATATGCTTCTTTTAGAGGCTCCACAAGCCAAATCTGGGGATCGGTTTATATGGGGGCTATATATAATTAAGGACCGATATGGACCAATTTTTGCATGGTTGTTAGAGACCATATACCAACATCATGTACCAAATTTCAGCCGGATCGGATGAAATATGCTTCTGTTAGAGGCTCCACAAGCCAAATCTGAGGGTCCCTTTATATGGGGGCTATACGTAAAAGTGGACCGATATGGCCCATTTTCAATACCATCCGACCTACATCGATAACAACTACTTGTGCCAAGTTTCAAGTCGATAGCTTGTTTCGTTCGGAAGTTAGCGTGATTTCAACAGACGGATGGACGGACGGACGGACATGCTTAGATCGACTCAGAATTTCACCACGACCCAGAATATATATACTTTATGGGGTCTTAGAGCAATGTTTCGATGTGTTACAAACGGAATGACAAAGTTAATATACCCACATCCTATGATGGAGGGTATAAAAATTAAAAACATGTGTGGCTAGCACCGTCAATGCAACATTTGGTGTGACGCATGTCAATTCCCCATCTTGCTAGGTGTATTATCTTTGGGCGTGGTATGATATAGTCGGCCCCACCCGACTTTCTATGTTACTCACTTCTTTTATATAGAGTTAAATTAGCTTTTGTGCCCTACCGGTCTCTTCTATACGTTATGACCAGAACTGGGACTAGCCCCTACACACCAGGGAGTGACATTTCCCGTAGGACAGTCTACACATTTCCATTAGAGGTGTGCGCGTGACTGAAATTTCACTCACATTCACGAACCAAAATATTTATTCACGCACGATACGTGTGGTAGCCAATCCCATTAACGCACATTCACGAAATGAAAACCAGTACTCACGCACGAACTACTTTTTAAGAGTCACACTCATGCACGATTCACGACAATTCACGTGATTCACGACAAATTCACGGGACTCACGATATTTTCCAAACGGAAATCAGCAAAAGTAACAAAATTCAAAAATAGAATATAGTTCGAGATCTAAATTAATTTCAGTTTACATACGAGTATGAATTAAATATTGATTTTTTTCATGAGCGTGATTTTGCAGAAATTTTATTCACGCACACTCACGAACCGATTTTATTTCTCACGCACGACATATTCATTTTAGTCCCATTCACGCACATTCACGACTCACGTGATTCACGCGTGAATCACGCGTGTCACGCGCACACCTCTAATTTCCATTATATCACTTTGCCATTTAAAAAAATAAATCCTCATATTACTGACATAATACACAGAGATTTTTCAAAAATAGTCCTGTTTTCGAACATGTAAGTACATGTATTCACTAAACTTGCCATAAATTTAGAAAACGAAAAAAAACCAAACGTTATTATCCTCTTGTGTGACACTGCATAATCAGTTAATCTCAAAATATTTCACAAAGTTTTTACAAATTGCCTGTGTATATTTTTAATTTTCCAAAAAAGAAGAAAAAAAAACAAAACTCATCAGAAATTCCCACATAACAATTCACGCATATTTAATGTAGGAAAATACTGACTATAGTAAGTTTCCCAAGGCTTATATAAAGAAAAAATATTTATTTAAATAAATTTCGTGCATTTAAGTAAATTAGTAATCGTGCAAAAACTAAACAATTGTACAAAGCCCCAACAAATCTGTTGTAATGGACCTTCTTTGCCTACAATGACACCCTCTCCCAGTTACCCATTTCAATAGCTTACTCAAAGTGATTTCATTACAAGAACAAAATGAAAGGGAGAAAGCCTTGAGAGAGAGAGAGAGAGAGAGAGAGAGAGAGAGTAAGAGAAAGTAATTCAAAGGCATCAGCTATTAATTTAATTCTTTATTCCACATGTGTGTGCATTTTCAAGAATGGCTCATTGGTTTTTGTTTGCGAGTAGTGGGCGTGGGTGGGGGATATGGATGCGTGTGTATTTTGGTTGTCCGTCCGTCCGTCCATATGAGTGTCAACCATTACCATTCTCTTATGGGGTTATGGACATATGCGTAGACTACTTGTACATTTGTATATTTCTGTGAAAATGTATGGCTTTCTGGTGACTAGCGAATTCACCAGGATATCGGTCATAGAGTCAGTAGCAATAGTTACTGGGAGATAAACATGTTTTCAGATATGTTAACGACTGCAATAAATAAACGGATAATATCTGTTAGGCCTCTAAAATAAATGCGAATTTCTTAAGTTTTTCATTGTTCTTGCTTTGCTTTTTCCCATCTTGGCCCATGTAGAATTTTCTTTTCTGTTTTTTTTTTTTCGGTGGGGGAGAGTTTTTGAAATGAATGGCCTTAGTTTTTCCGTTTGGAGTGAGATGGCAAATCTAAGTATATTTCATAGAGATTAAGTCATACGTACACGTTTTTCTATTAAATTGTTTTGGATGCGTGTTACTGCGTTTGTTGTATACGAATGGGTGACAAATAAGTGTCCTCACACTGTCACGGCAAATGACAGTGGGGATATGGCGGTTAACAAGGGCCAAGCGGTTATCACAGCAAATCGAGATTTTAGTTAAAATTATTCTGTTTTCTAATAATTTTGGTATTGATTGATTTAACTGTTTGAGCGTGTGTCAGTATGTAGTGCATGTGGACATTAAAGGATATGAAATAGAAAAGACAATAAAAAAATATTTAAAGAAAATTTTGTAATATTTGCTTTAATGTTTTGTTTTCATTAAACGTCGTACCGAAATCTTTGAAATATTTGTCGTTCTATCAAAGTTCTTTACAGTAAAGAAAGACATCTTTAAAGTAACTGTGATATTGAATTTTTGAATTAGGAATACAGAAGCTTTAAATATACACTGAAATAAAGTAAAAGGAAAAATAACATGTATATAAGGCCGTAAGTTCGGCCAGACCGAAGCTTATGTACCCTCCACCATGGATTGCGGAGAAATTTCTTCTAAACACTGCCATCCACAATCGAATTACTTGAGTTGCGGTAACGTTTGCCGATGGCAATGTATCTTACAACCTCGTCTTCTAAATTGTAAGTAAGTATATGTTAAATTTAAAACAAGTAAGGAAAGTCTACAGTCGGGCGGGGCCGACTATATTATACCCTGCACCACTTTGTAGATCGATATTTTCGATATCATAACAAATCCGTCCAATGTGTTAGGTGCTATATATAAAGGTTTATGTTCCCATATACATATTATATTTAAATCTGACCAGATCTGGGTAGAGTTCTACAATATTTAGACACTTTAAATTTAAGTCGGTTAATGCCCTAGGGTGCAACACAATGTTAGTAAATACAAGTAAGGAAAGTCTAAAGTCGGGCGGGGCCGACTATATTATACCCTGCACCACTTTGTAGATCTAAATTTTCGATACCATATCACATCCGTGAAATGTGTTGGGGGCTATATATAAAGGTTTGTCCCAAATACATACATTTAAATATCACTCGATCTGGACAGAATTTGATAGACTTCTACAAAATCTATAGACTCAAAATTTAAGTCGGCTCATTAGCCTACTAGGCTAATGAGCCCACTAGGGTGGAACCCAATGTTAGTAAAAAACAACTAAGGAAAGTCTAAAGTCGGGCGGGGCCGACTATATTCACCACTATGTAGACCAACATTTGTGTTACCATCTCAACTACTTTGCTGGGAGCTATATAAAGGTTTGCATTTCCAGATACAAATACTTATATTTTTTGTACTTCTACAAAATCTCTAGAATTAAAATTGAAATCGGCTAAGGCACTGGAATGAAATTTATGATTTATCAGGCGATACTTATGTATTCGAGATACAGGACAATTTGAGTAACATTTACAATTTTTGCTATTCAGCAGTGACGATTTTACAAGGATATTGTATAGATCTTGCCAAGATATGTGGTCAAGTGTGGGTTGTGATATATTATGTTATTTGGTCAAGTCGGGCGACTTGGAGCCTTATTTAAAACTCAGCCGTTCTGTGGAAATTCTGGCATTACAGTGTATAGGATATGACTAAGATATGGGGAAATCATCACAGAATTTTGTATAAAATCATGGAATTTTGGCCATATTTGTATAAACCGGAAAAACGAATATATGGAGGCTTTATCTAAATCTGAACCAAATTAGATCAAACTTGGCACACTTAAATATCATATTAAATATATTCTCTGTGGAAACCATCCCGTCAATTGGAGGAAAATCCCATTGACAATGGGTCCAAAATATGAAATAGTCTACCATATTTTCCCACCTCTGGTGTACATATATATGGGAGCTATTCTAAATCTGAACCGATTTTAACCAAAGTTGGCACACATAACTATACCATTAAACGTACCTCTCGTGCAAAATTTAAACTAAATCACGGCAAAACTTTGGCTTTTGAGGCCATATAAGTTCAAATCGGACGAAAGATATATATGGAAGCTATGTCTAAATCTGAACCGATTTTAACCAAAGTTGGCACACATAACTATACCATTAAACGTACCTCTCGTGCAAAATTTAAACTAAATCACGGCAAAACTTTGGCTTTTGAGGCCATATAAGTTCAAATCGGACGAAAGATATATATGGAAGCTATGTCTAAATCTGAACCGATTTTAACCAAAGTTGGCACACATAACTATACCATTAAACGTACCTCTCGTGCAAAATTTAAACTAAATCACGGCAAAACTTTGGCTTTTGAGGCCATATAAGTTCAAATCGGACGAAAGATATATATGGAAGCTATGTCTAAATCTGAACCGATTTCAGCCAAATTTGGTACACTTATCGATACTATTAAACGTACTCCTTGTGCAAAATTTGAACCAAATCACGGCAAAACTCTGGCTTTTGAGGTCATAGAAGTCAAATCGGACGAAAGATATATATGGGAGCTATATCTAAATCTGAACCGATTTCTGCCAAATTTGGTACACTTACCGATACTATTAAACGTACTCCGTGTGCAAAATTTGAAGCATGTCAGCGCAAAACTTTGGTTTTTGAGGCCATATAAATTCAAATCGGACGAAAGATATATATGGGAGCTATATCTAAATCTGAACCGATTTAAATCAAATTTACCAAGCATTGGTAGAATACCAATACTGCTCTCTACGCAAAATTTCACGAAAATCGGTAGTAAACTTTGGCCTCTGTGGTCATATGAGACTAAATCGGACGAAAGATATATATGGGAGCTATATCTAAATCTGAACCGATTTCAACCAAATTTACCAAGCATTGGTAGAATACCAATACTGCTCTCTACGCAAAATTTCACGAAAATCGGTAGTAAACTTTGGCCTCTGTGGTCATATGAGACTAAATCGGACGAAAGATATATATGGGAGCTATATCTAAATCTGAACCGATTTCAACCAAATTTGGCACACTTACCGATACTAACATATTAAACGTACTCCATGTGCAAAATTTGAAGCAAGTCAGAGCAAAACTCTGGCTTTTGAGGCCATATAAATCCAAATCGGATGAAAGATATATATGGGAGCTATATCTAAATCTGAACCGATTTAAATCAAATTTACCAAGCATTGGTAGAATACCAATACTGCTCTCTACGCAAAATTTCACGAAAATCGGTAGTAAACTTTGGCCTCTGTGGTCATATGAGACTAAATCGGACGAAAGATATATATGGGAGCTATATCTAAATCTGAACCGATTCGGCTGATATTTTGCAAGTTTTTTGAGACTCATAAAATATTCGGATGTACGCGCCAATTATAACCAGATCGGGTATAAATATATATGGCAGCTATATGTAAATCTGAACCGATTTTTTCCAAAATCAATAGCGATTGTCTTTGTCCCAATAAACGACCCTATGCCAAATTTGAGGACGATCGGACTTAAACTGCGACCTGTACTTTGCGCACAAAAATACATGAACAGACAGACGGACGACTCAGAATTTAATTCTAAGACGATCGGTATACTAAACGATGGGTCTCAGACTTTTCCTTCTTGGCGTTACACACAAATGCACAAACTTATTATACCCTGTACCACAGTAGTGGTGAAGGGTATAAAGACCGTTAACAAAATTTTTTGTAGAAGTAAAATTTTGACAAAATTTTCTATAGAAAAAAATTTTGACAAAATTTTCTATGGAAGTAAAATTTTGGTAGATTATTTTTGGCTCGAGTGGCAACCATGATTATGAACCGATATGGACCAATTTTTGTGTGATTGGGGATCGGCTAAATAACTATAGACCGATATGGACCAATTTTGGTATGGTTGTTAACGGCCATATACTAACACCAAGTTCCAAATTTGAACCGGAAATGAAATTTGCTCCTCCAAGAGGCTCCAGAGGTTAAATCTGGGGATCGGTTTATATGGAGGCTATATATAATTATTGAGCGATGTGGACCAAGTTTTGCATGGTTATTAGAAACCATATACCAAAACCATGTACCAAATTTCAGCCGGATCGGATGAAATTTGCTTCTCTTTGAGGCTCCGCAAGCCAAATCTGGGGATCGTTTTATACGGGGGCTATATATAATTATGGACCGATGTGGACCAATTTTTGCATAGTTGTTAGAGACCGTATACTTACACCATATACCAAATTTCAGCCAGATCGGATGAAACTTGCTTCTCTTAGAGGCTCTGCAAGCCACATCTGGGGATCGGTTTATATGGGGGCTATATCTAATTATGGACCTATGTGGACCAATTTTTGCATGGTTATTAGAGACCATATACCAACACCATGTACTAAATTTTAGCCGGATTGGATGAAATTTGCTTCTCTTTGAGGCTCCGCAAGCCAAATCTGGGGATCGGTTTATATGGGGGCTATATATAATTGTGGACCGATGTGGACCAATTTTTGCGTGGTTATTAGAGACCATATACCAACACCATGTACCGAATTTTAGCCAGATCGGATGAAAGATGCTTCTCTTAGAGGTTCCTCAAGCCAAATCTGTGGGTCCGTTTATATGGGGGCTATACGTAAAAGTGGACCGATATGGTCCATTTGCAATACCATCCGACCTACACCAATAACAACTACTTGTGCCAAGTTTGAAGTCGCTAGCTTGTTTCGTTCGGAAGTTTGCGTGATTTCAACCGACGGACGGACGGACATGCTTAGATCGACTCAGAATTTCACCACAACCCAGAATATATATTCTTTATGGGGTCTTAGAGCAATATTTCGATGTGTTACAAACGGAATGACAAAGTTAATATACCCCCTGCTATGGTGGAGGGTATAAAAAGACTTTTGACAATCGTTAAATCGAATATCTTAAATTTGGGTTTACTTTCTTCCAACACTGAAAAAACAGTGAACCCACCAGGAAGAAATCTTTTGATTAATTTTAGAAAATTTTGAATATTTTTAGAAATTTTCAACTAAACAGTATTGCAAGCGCTGGCATCGCGCCGATATCACAAAAATTAGTAAATATTTTTCGATAAATTCAAGAAAATTTATTAGACATAAATAATTTTTTTCATTTTTTAAAGAAAATTTTGTAGTTTGAAGGAAAAAATTGGAGTTCAAAATTGCAAGAATGTCTTTAGTGACATACGAAGTTTATAATCAGCGTTGCCAGAATTGTTTCACCAAAAACCGCTAGATTTGCCCAAAAAAATAGCTAAAAGAAGCTAAAAAATTCTAAAAAATAGCTAGATAAAAAGCTAAATTTTTTTGTATCAAAATTCACATTTTTGATTGAAATTTAACAAACTTAAAGACTTTATTTCACTTACAATGCATATTATTTTCATTTTAATTCCATATTAGCTCTGTTTGCGTATTCGATACATTTTGATTACTATCACAAATTTTTTACTGGAAGTCCTTCGTTTTGTGGGAGCTACCTTCCCAACACCTCTACTTTATTTACTCGTTATTTTAAAATATTAAATGATCTAAGCATGCTTTGGATTTGGTAAAAAAACGATTTGTCATTTTTTTAAATAAAATTTTAGTTTGGTTTTGCAATTGTGAAAAATTCGAAATACATTACTTTTATTTAAATTGTAGAAAATTCCTATAGTTTACATTTCCCAGTAAAAACATTTTCCTTTTCTTCATGAGCTATCAAAGTGCTTTAAAAACGTGCTAACGCCAACTTAAATTTCCAAATTCAGACTCGACTTCAAGTAGAAATTATTGTATATATACGTTTTTAAAACAAAGTGTTGAAAAACATCTTCTATTTTTGAACGCTATTTTGGTTTGTGGTTAAGATGCAAAAACTCCTCACATTTAAAGACTATTTCATTAATTCTTCCTTCTTTCGTGAAAACATACCCATTTTTAAGTTGAATCACTTAATTATAAGGACAAAACGACTTTATCGTCTTTTGGACAAGGAAAACAGTTTATATAAAAGAAATTCACAAATGCTATTATAACCAAAATTCGCGTTCGTATTTTAAGGAGACGACAATATTTTTTCAGTACACAAAGCTATTCACATCTACTATTTTAATTTAGTAATGTCGTAATAACTTTAGAATATTATAATAACATAAAAAGGATAAACGAGTCAAATGATAATATTCCCAATAATTTACTGACAGTTTATCTAACAAATTTGTATGGTAATAGTAGATTTAAAGTTTACTATAACTTTTATGTATATAATGAAAAAACTTTACAACAAGGTGTATTTGCTACAAAAATGCCCGCATAATGGCTGGACTCATTATTAATGTTTCAACTGAGCTTTGAAATATGTGGAAACCCTTATACTTGCAGCAAGGCTTAGATAAAAACGCCGATTTATCCATATTTCAATAGAAACATGTCGAAAATAAAAAAGCCAAAAATAGCTAAAAGGGTCATGAAAAAAAGCCAGAAAAAAAGCTAAAAGCTAAATGCATTTTTTCCCCGCTAAACGTCTTCAAAAAAAGCCAAATCTAGCGGGAAAAAAGCTAAATTGGCAACGCTGTTTATAATAGACGCTTTTGTAGTAAAATTTACAAATTCGAAGAAATAATGAACTATTTTATGACAAATACGAATTTAGTAAATCTCTGTCCTTAACTTGTGTAAATTTTTTCCCGTCTTTTAGTTCATTTAACTAACGTACGCAAAAAATTATTAGAGTAAACGAAACTTTCACCAAATATAATAAGTTCATGAACTAAAATATAGTTAAATTGGCTTTAGTGAAATAGTGAGTTCACTTTTTTTTTGAGTGAAGGCATAATTAGGAAGGTAGTTTCAAGCTATCATGTGATTACACTTTTTCCATTTGAGCAGAATTCTAAATGTCGATATTTGCTAACAACTGTGCAAAAATTTCTCCATATTGGACCATGCTTATAAAGGGTGATTTGTTAAGAGCTTGATAACTTTTTAAAAAAAAAAAACGCATAAAATTTGCAAAATCTCATCGGTTCTTTATTTGAAACGTTAGATTGGTCCATGACATTTACTTTTTGAAGAAAATTTCATTTAAATGTTGACCGCGGCTGCGTCTTAGGTGGTCCATTCGGAAAGTCCAATTTTGGGCAACTTTTTCGAGCATTTCGGCCGGAATAGCCCGAATTTCTTCGGAAATGTTGTCTTCCAAAGCTGGAATAGTTGCTGGCTTATTTCTGTAGACTTTAGACTTGACGTAGCCCCACAAAAAATAGTCTAAAGGCGTCAAATCGCATGATCTTGGTGGCCAACTTACCGGTCCATTTCTTGAGATGAATTGTTCTCCGAAGTTTTCCCTCAAAATGGCCATAGAATCGCGAGCTGTGTGGCATGTAGCGCCATCTTGTTGAAACCACATGTCAACCAAGTTCAGTTCTTCCATTTTTGGCAACAAATAGTTTGTTAGCATCGAACGATAGCGATCGCCATTCACCGTAACGTTGCGTCCAACAGCATCTTTGAAAAAATACGGTCCAATGATTCCACCAGCGTACAAACCACACCAAACAGTGCATTTTTCGGGATGCATGGGCAGTTCTTGAACGGCTTCTGGTTGCTCTTCACTCCAAATGCGGCAATTTTGCTTATTTACGTAGCCATTCAACCAGAAATGAGCCTCATCGCTGAACAAAATTTGTCGATAAAAAAGCGGATTTTCTGCCAACTTTTCTAGGGCCCATTCACTGAAAATTCGACGTTGTGGCAGATCGTAAGTCTATTCATGATGAAATGTCAAAGCATACTGAGCATCTTTCTCTTTGACACCATGTCTGAAATCCCACGTGATCTGTCAAATACTAATGCATGAAAATCCTAACCTCAAAAGAATCACCCTTTATATAGCTCTTCGGAAGAGCAAATTACATCTGATCCGACTGAAATTTGGTCCTCTAATTAACATGCGAAAATGGGTTCATATCGGTTGATAATCACACTGAAAAAACAGTGAACCCTTTTCCATTGCAAAATGAACTAAACTGTAGTAATATTGACCATGATTTAGCCCTTAAGATTTTTTTCAACTTGTCTAGTTTATAATTTTCTTAAATTTTAGTTCATCTATAACATTGTAGTTTAGTTCATTTTTACAACACCATAAGATTTATACAACACCATAAGATTTATATTTTCAAGTTAAAAACTCAGTATTATTTTGGTTTACTTGCTTATTTTGTGAGAAACCCGATAATAAAATTTGGTTAACAGTCTCTTTAAAATGTCGACGACTAAACTATTTTTAAATCAATCATTCCACAGTATAGAGAAATTAAATAATTAAAGGAACAACAAACCGTTTTACTATGATGAAAATTTTCATACATTAAATTAAACTTTCTTTAAGCAAAAGTACTTTATTATAAAAACTTATGATGGAAGTTCTTAATACAACGTTTTTTGTGAATAAAAATTATGACCACGTGGAACAGAGAATAGTTCATTTGAACCCGCTGTTTGGACATCTTGACTTATCCTTTTTTTATTCATCGTAGGTAATTTTTCACATATCTTGCTGGAAAAAATGGAAACAATAATGAAAATTGTTAAAAATTAACACCATGTAATGAAATATAATTTTTAATTCTTCATTTTAGCTTGTAACTTACCATATTTGGGGCATTTTATCAAATGGTGTAAGGAATTTAACTTTTCTTTGGAAAACGTATCTCATAAAATTTGTACCTGAAACAATTAGAGAAATAATGAAGTATTCTAAATAAACTCATAAAACTGTGTTGTTATCGATGTGAAAGATATAATAAAATAAATATTCTAGTTGAAAGAAAGCCAAAGTTTTAATATGAAACTTACCAATTCTCTATTAAATTGTACGCTGAGGGGAAATATGTTGTCCAAATTTATTTGGGTTACTCTGAAATTAAATATTTATTTTTTACATTAAATAAAATTATTAAATAGGTTTCCAAAAAATCTAATGAAAAAAATAATATGCATAAAAAACCAAATATTCTGGTTAACCCTAGACATTCACCATTTGTCAAAATGACGACACGTAAATTCATTTTCGATTTAAAATGCATTTTAGTCTATTGGGAAATGGTAAATTTAAGTTATACTAATTCGACCGTTGTATAAATTTTTGTTTTATATTAATTAAAACCAAATGGAATAAGAAAATAAATTCAAGGTTTGTTCACTTGTTCGCTCACGGTGAAAATTATAGCGTCTTGAAATGAGCCGTAGTCAAAATGACGAAGGATGACGTTAATGTACAAAAAATAAGGATGACTGTTCAGGTTTAGAAGAAAGTTAAAGAATCCTTACCAATTCACTATTAAATTACAGGCAAAGGAGTACAAAAAATTTGTCCAAATTTTTAAGTGGTTATTCTGAAATTAAATATTTGTTTTTACTTTAAAAATATTACATTGGTTTCCAAAAAATTTGATTAAAGAAATACTAAAGTAAGGTATTAAAAACCTGCAATTTTGATGATAAAAAGGTCACAAAAACGTAAATATTTCTAGTTGAAATAAAGCAAATTTTTAAAAGAAAACTTACCAATTCTCTATTTTTTAAATTTGTTCGAATCCATCTGGAGTTGCTCTGAAATTAAATATTGTTTTTACAACAAAGAAAAACATTAAACTGGTTTCCAAAAAAATTAATTAACAAATAATAATATACATAAAAAATATTCTTTTAAAAAAAAAGTCATATTAAAAAATACTTACCAATTTATGAATAAACTATACGCTGAGATATAACAAAAATTTTCCAAATTCATCTGGAATTGAATATTAATTTTTTACATAGAATAATAAAAATTTCAATATACTTTCAATTTCAACATATTTTCCTAAATATTCTTAATAACTTTTTTCTAAACTACCGATAAAATATTAATAACTTTCATTTAAAAGGCTTAATAGTAAACAAACACCAATATATGTCTCAAAAATCCAAAATATTCCATGCCTTCATATTCCCTTGTTGCATACCTGCTTAAAAGATGCAACAGCCCACGCCAACGCCAACTATACAACTGAAGCATGCCAAACAAAACCAAGCAAAGCCAAAACATTCCTACAACAACAAAAACACATGTGCCTTCATTGAAAACAACACCTCATCCAGAAAAATAATCCATTCGCGAATAATAAACACACACACACACAAACCACTGAAAGAACAAAAATAAAAACAACCCCACGCTCAGATATACACAACATCCCCATCACTCGCTACCATTTCTCATTATTACATTGCATGCTCTCACTCTCAAAAATATTTCAAGTAACATCATCTTTACATTAAACATATTCCACTTTGACGAGAAAGATCTGTGTACTATGCATTAGTTCATCGCATCTGTCCACAATTTACTCTAAAAACAATACTCTTAAATGCATATCAGTATAAGAACGATGAAACGTTTAACTTAAAATTAGCAAAAACTTCATGAAATGATATCTACCCATTTTTGACGAAAATGTCTATAAATTTAATTACATGTGAACTAAAAATATTTCATTGAGAAATGTTGTACCAACTATTATTAACTATAGGAATTGCCAGTAAGAAATTGCTATCCGCTTTCAAGTTCAATTTTCGTAAAAAAATATTTTCTCATACAAAAACTCTTTATAGTAAATTGCACTTATTATTTAGAAAGTATTTTACATTTCATAAGTAGTTTTATAGTATGACGAAAGAATTTTTAACTACCAGTTAAGAAAACTTTTAAGGAAATTTCCATCGTATTTTGTAGGCTATGAACTAAACGATTGCTACTTAAAATTTGTAAAATTTCCTTTCGAGTAGTTAATTTTCGTTGAAGATACGAAAAATGAACTAAAATTATGGAAAATTCTCGTAATAAATTATTGTAAAAATCTTCTTGAATTTACGAGACACTTTTTTTTTCTGTGCATTTATAGATTCCTCTATATCAAATGATCAAGAATTAAAGATGCTATTATAGGTACCCTGAAAAAAAAAGCAGTTAATCCACCATGAAATAAATTTTTAGTTCATTGTAGAAAAGTTAGATTACTTTAAAAAAATTAACTAACTATATTAGAAACACAGAGGTGAATTTAAAAAATTTTTACAATTTCTGAACTATTTTGTGGGAGAAACGAATTTAGATAATCTTGGTTGGTTCATTTGTGTATAATTTTTTTATTTTATTTATTTGTTTTGATTTTATAGAGCCTAGTTGGTACCCAAAGTCCTTAAAAGAAGGTCAAAATCTTTAGATTCAAGAAAACTTTTTGCTTTTGAGTGTGAAATGAAGGCCCTGCTAGATACTCCTTTGCCCGACCTTGCAACCTCTGGTTTGGTATTCCACAAACTCACATCTACATTATGTTGCCTTTTTGCTGATTTTTCGATAACACTATTCATGTGAGCAGATAGCTTTGTGCCCACTCTCCTTAAAATTCATTAAACGTATTAGTTTGCTTAGCTCTTAAGAAAATATTTCACTTACTTTCACTTAGGCAGCATCCACCAATAGCAGTATCACCCAGCAGCCTCACTAAAAGACAACCAAAATCTATGCAAAATAATTGACGCCTCGATGAACTGTTGACGCACAGGACAATTTGTCTTATTTTTGGTGGAAGTTTTCCATTTTGTTACTTCGTTTGCTAACTGGTAGCAAACCTCAAAGCTTAAGTAATTGTTTGCCATATGGGTGGTTATGGATACGTGTGTGTTTCACGTATTTGACAAGTGTCCTGGCATAAAGGAGCTATCAATTGGGTCTTTTCATATGTATGCTATAGTTTGTCTTTGACAAATTTTGTAAGAAATATGTTTGATATTTTTCAGGATTATGGAGGTGTATTAATAACGCTAAGCCACTTATGGTTGGAAGAGTAAATTGAATTGACACTCACGTAATTATGCTAAAAGGTTTTTGTGAGTAAGACAGGTTCTTGTGGGTACATTGAACTAAATTTTCACATAATGCGATAGATTATGGGACTTTAATTTTTAAGGAACCGTTTTTGTTTCAAATGAAGAAATATTTACAAAAAAGTTTACTTTGAGCCATAGATTTTAACCTTCTCTTAAGAATTTTGGCATTGACTTCATTAAAATATAGTAATTTCTAGGGTGCTATCTAACTTTAAATTTAGGCTCTATAAAATTAAAATTAGGATTAAGATCTCAATAATCGATGCACTTACACATAAATGCCAAATTAAATCTAAGATCCAAAATACTTAAAAATTTATTTTAACTTTTATCTGAAGCTTTCCTGTCTTTAATTCAAAGATTCAATAGCTCTGTTATTTTAAGGATTATATCTTTAAATAAAACAAGTGTATACTGCCATAAGTTCGGCCAGGCCGAATCTTATGTATCCTCCACCATGGATTGCGTAGAAACTTCTACGAAAGACTGTCATCCACAATCGGAATACTTGGGTTGTGGTATCTTAAAATTTCTTAACACCGTTTTCTAAATTGTGAGTTAGTCCATTCGTGGTATATATTAGACAAAAAAGTTATGTATAGTTAAGTCTACAAATAATTACGAATCGATATGGACTTTTTGCACGGTACGTAGAGAGCCAGAATTGAAATATGGGGGTCGCTTATATGGGGGCTATATACAATTATGAATGTGATATGGACCAATTTTTGTGTAATTGGAAATCGCTTTATCTGAGGGATATATATAACTATAGACCGATATGGCATGGTTGTTAACGACCATATACTAGCACAATGTACCAAATTTCAACTGACTCGGATGAAATTTGCTCCTCCAAGAGGCTTCAAAACCAAATCTCGGGATCGGGGCAATATATGATTATGGACTGATATGGACCACTTTTGGCATGGTTGTTAAATATCATATACGATCACCACGTACCAAATTTCAAGCAGATCGGATGAATTTTGCTTCTCCTAAAGGCACCGGAGGTCAAATCTGGGGATCGGTTTATATGGGAGCTATATATAATTATGGGCTGATAGGAACCAATTCCTGCATGGTTGTTGGATACCATATACTAACATCACGTACCGAATTTCAACCGAATGGGACGAATTTTTCTCTTCCAAGGGGCTCTGGAGGTCAAATCTGGGGTTCGGTTTATATGGGGGCTATATATAATTATGGACCGATGTGGACCAATTTTGGCGTGGTTGTTAGAGACCATATACTAACACTATGTACCAAATTTCAGCCGGATCGGATGAAATTTGCTTCTCTTAGAGGCCTTGCAAGCCAAATCGGGGGATCGGTTTATATGGGGGCTATATATAATTATGGACCGATGTCAACCAATTTTAGCGTGGTTGTTAGAGACCATATACTAACATTATGTACCAAATTTCAGCCGGATCGGATGAAATTTGTTTCTCTTAGAGGCTCCGTAAGCCAAATCGGGGGATCGGTTTATATGGGGGCTATATACAATTATGGACCGATTTGGACAAGTTTTTGCATGGTTGTTAGAGACCCTATACTAACACCATGTACCAAATTTCAGCCGGATCGGATGAAATTTGCTTCTCTTAGAGGCCTCGCAAGCCAAATTTGGGGGTCCGTTTATATGGGGGCTATACGTAAAAGTGGACCGATATGGCCCATTTGCAATACCATCCGACCTACATCAATAACAACTACTTGTGCCAAGTTTCAAGTAGATAGCTTGTTTCGTTCGGAAGTTAGCGTGATTTCAACAGACGGACGGACGGACGGACGGACATACGGACATGCTCAGATCGACTCAGAATTTCACCACGACCCAGAATATATATACTTTATGGGGTCTTAGAGCAATATTTCGATGTGTTACAAACGGAATGACAAAGTTAATATACCCCCCATCCTATGGTGGATGGTATAAAAATATTTTTCTTACTTTAGGGGAATTTGCTTTATTTCAAAGCCACACGACTGTAGCGGAGCGATATAAATTTCAAAGATGCATGTCCTAAATAAAGTAAAAACAAGTATATAAGGCCGGAGGTCAAATCTGGGGATAGGTTTATATGCGGGCTATATATAAATATGGACCGATTTCGACCAATTTTTGCATTGGTGTTTGAGGCCTGAATCAGAAGAATTTTGGTCTTCCAAGAGGCTCAGGAGGTCAAATCTGGTGATCGGTTTATATGGGGTTATATATAAATAAGGACCGATGTGGACCAATTTTTGCATGGTCATTAGAGACCATATACTAACACCATGTACCAAATTTTAGCCGGGTCGGATGAAATTTGCTTCTCTTAGAGGCTCCGCAAGCCAAATCGGGGGATCGGTTTATATGGGGGCTATATATAATTATTAATCGATGTGGACCAATTTTTGCATGGTTGTTAGAAACCATATACTAACACCATGTACCAAATGTCAGCCGGATCGGATGAAATTTGCTTCTCTTAGAAGCCTCGCAAGCCAAATCGGGGGATCGGTTTATATCGGGGCTATATATAATTATGCACCGATGTGGACCAATTTTTGTATGGTTGTTAGAGACCATATACTAACACCATGTATCAAATTTCAGCCGGATCGGATGAAATTTGCTTATCTTAGAGGCCTCGCAAGCCAAATCGGGGGATCGGTTTATATGGGGGCTATATATAATTATGGACCGATGTGGACCAATTTTTGCATGGGTGTTAGAGACCAAATACTAACATCATGTACCAAGTTTCAGCCGGATCGGATGAAATTTGCTTCTCTTAGAGGCCTCGCAAGCCAAATCGGGGGATCGTTTTATATGGGGGCTATATATAATTATGCACCGATGTGGACCAATTTTTGCATGGTTGTTAGAGACCATATACTAACACCATGTATCAAATTTCAGCCGGATCAGATGAAATGTGCTTCTCTTAGTGGCCTCGCAAGCCAAATTTGGGGGTCCGTTTATATGGGGGCTATACGTAAAAGTGGACCGATATGGCCCATTTGCAATACTTTCTGACCTACATCAATAACAACTACTTTTGCCAAGTTTCAAGTTGAGAGCTTGTTTCGTTCGGAAGTTAGCGAGATTTCAACAGACGGACGGACGGACATGCTTAGATCGACTCAGAATTTCACCACGACCAAGAATACATATATACTTTATGGGGTCTTAGAGGAATATTTCGATGTGTTACAAACGGAATGACAATGGTAATATACCCCCCATTCTATGGTGGAGGGTATAAAAAGTAGACTCTTCTTAACTTCTCGACTTTTATCTCTACGTAAAAACGTTTTGAATTTTATTGCAAATTCCACGTCTGCCGAAAAAAGGATCGGCACACATTTCAAATATTTATTTTGAAATTTGATTTGTTTAATTTGTCATTACTACACCGCAAAAACCATACCTTGTTCCAAAGATTTTGCTTTACATAAATAATGTTGGTATTGATTCCGAACCAAGGAAGCGGAGAATTGAAATAAATGCACATTTAAGACATAATTCTCTTTCGAAACAAAGTTTAATTTATTGTTTTTTTTTCGGCTTTTTTCTTCATCTGGTATCAAAGTCCATTAAAGACTTATTAACGACTTTAATTTAAATTCGACTTGACTACAAGTAAAAGATATGATATATTGTTTAGAAATATCTCCAATTTTAAACGCTCTTTAGCTTTGTAAACAAGATGATAAAAGTCAACAAATTTAAAAACGATTGCATTAATTGTGAAGATATTAGCGCCAAGTTGACCTTAGTCAAACGACATTTTCTCATGTTAGGATACCCAATTTTAAAACTTTTAATCACTTAACTACACTGAAAAAACAGTGAACCCACCAGGAAGAAAACTTTTGATTAATTTTAGAAAAATTTGAATAGTTTTAGAAATTTTTAACTAAACAGTATTACAAGCGCTGGCGTCACACCGATATCACAAAAATAAGTAAATACTTTTCGACAAATTCAAGAAAATTTATTAGACATAAATAATTTTTTTCACTTTTTAAAGAAAATTTTGTAGTTTGAAGAAAAAAATTTGGAGTTCAAAATTGCAAGAATGTCTTTAGTGACATTCGAAGTTAATGATGAACGCTGTTGTAGTAAAATTTACAAATTCAAAGAAATAATGAACTATTTTGTGAGAAGTACGAATTTAGTAAAACTTTTTACTTCATTTGTGTATAATTTTTTCCCGTCTTTTAGTTCAATTAACTAGCGTACGCAAAAAATTATTAGAGTAAATGAAACTTTCTCCAAATATAATAAATTCATGAACTAAAATATAGTTAAATTGGCTTTAGTGAAATAGTGAGTTCACTTTTTTTTTGAGTGTATAAGGACAAAACGATTTCATTGAAAAGCTTATTGACTTTTGAACAAGGAAAAAACTTAATACCACAGAAATGCGTCTTCTATACTAAGCAAACTTTGCATTCGACATGACATCGTTCACTGAAAAAAAAAACATGCCCGGTTCCAAAGAATTTGTCTTCACTTTAAAAATTTTGGTATTGATTTCGAGCCAAAGAAGCGGAGAATACAAGTAAGAATACTTTTAAGACACAATTCTCTTTTAAATTTAGGGTTTGTGTACTTGCTTCTAGGAAGCAAATTTTAATTTTTCACTTTTTCAGCTTTTTTCTTCATATGCTATCAAAGTCCTTTAAAAACGAGGTGACAACAACTTTTTTTCCAAATTATGACTCGACTTCTAGTAAAAATTATGCTATGTTTCAAGTAAAAAACGTCTTTAAAATAAAGTGTTGGAAAACATGACCTATAGTTGAACGATTTTTTGCTTTATAGTCAAGATGCAAAAAGACAACAAATTTAAAGACAATTTCATTAAATTTAAAGAAGTTTTTTGAATTATTAAATTCAACTTGACATTAGCCCAAACATTTTTTCTTTCATGTTATGATACCCACTTTTAAGTTAAATCACTTAATTATAAGGACAATACGACTTCATTGAAAAGTTTAGCGACTTTTGGACTTTATATTAGAGAAATGCGTCTTCTATGCTAAGCAAAATTTGCATTCGTATTTTAAAGACATGAAATCTTTGACCCCACGAAAATATTTTTTTCAGTGTTGGCCTCACGACAATATTTTGTCAGTGTATGTTTTGTATACTGTACAATCCAGAAAATTATCATTTTCATTCAAAAGAAGTTCTTTTGAAGTGAAAATTAAGCCCATCTTTCCAAGGACATGTTTGCATGTACTTCAAAAGTTATGATTTAGAAAGAAATTCCATAAATTGGAATTTATTTAGTTTGACTGATTTACTCTTACCTATCCGATAAAAAAAATCTCTTTGGTCATTGTCATTGAAATAGAAGCCCGTCCTTGCTCCGAGTTGGTTTGTTTATATCTTTGGTTATATGCTTCCAAGATATCACACAATAGGTGGTTTTGTCAAATTATCAGATCCAACCCAAGGCCTTGGGCATATTTTAGTTCCATCGCACAATCAAAACGAATCTCAACAAAAGGACAATCTGCCTGCAAAACAACCAACTTATAGAAAATCACAAGGTGTAACTAATCCAGATGATTTCTGTAGCAAAATCCAATTGCAAAAAAAATTGTCATTGAATGGCCCTTTCTAGCCATTTTTTGGTTAAGGGAAGAATAAAACCCCCTGTCAAAGAAGCAACAATATAGCAAGGCATGACGTCAACCTTTGAATCGGAAACAATAGAAGGACATTGCAAAATATCGTTGTCGTGATGAAAGATATGGGGTGGTTTTTCCATAAATACGGAAACAGACCCTCTATGCAAAGATTCTATGACGAAATCGCGCTTATCTCTGTTGGAACACAGCGACATGGGACCATAGTTGTATTGTATATGTGTGTGTGTGTGTGTTTTGTTATGCATCCTGAGTAACCCTTTTCGCTCTGACTTGAGATTATTTCAGAGGATTGTATTTTACCTTTCAATCATCGAATAAAAGTTAAATAATAAATTCTTTGACTTGCCACCATTGTAAGTCAAATTAGAGATCCATTTAATAAAAATTTGCTTAAGTCTAAGTTTATCATAGATGGTGGATGGCTGTGACTTTGTGATGGCGCTCATTTTTTGAGGCATTATACCATGGCTACCACCCTTTATTAAATTCTCTACCCTTTATGTAACTCAAAAAAAAAAGGTGGAAATTGTTACCTTCCATTTTACTTTGATATCATGCTGTGCTAATACCTTGCTGTGGATTTTGCACTGAATTGCATCATTGTAATTTTTCACATGTGGAAAATACAGCGATGCATTCATTGCGGGTGTTACCAATATTCCAAAGGCCCTGACTATTCACATAAATACTGTATTTTGTTGTCCCTTACCATAAATATTTCTATAGCTGGACTTTTTCCGTTTTGTTTCAAAGATCATTTTTCTTATATGTAAAAAATTTGGGTAAAAAATTAATTATTGTCCGATATATAATTCATAACAAGTCGCTAAAGCGAAATGTTATCAATTCATATTTTATTTTTGAATTTAATATCAACAACATATATAAACCAAAATCAAACAAAGAAATTAAATTCATAGATTTAATTTTATGTTACAAGTCCTCAAATTACCACCAATATGGTTAAAAAGGAAACATACACCGAAAAAAAAAAAAATTAACTGTTCCATAGGAAGAATGAACTACCTCTCACGAAAATTTAACTAAATTTTACTCCACATTTTGAGACTTCCACAAAGCGTTGTTAAAACCAGGAAAATTTAATGCCATGTTGTACTTTTTAACTGCAGTTCACGAAATTACATTCTCTCATAGAAGAAAAAATGAACTAAAAGTAAAGAAGAAAATCATTGGAGCCAAATCATCACAATTTTAACCATAGAGTAGTTCATTCTTACTGTTTTTGGAAATCGTACGAAACTCTTCGTTTGCTATAGTTCATATTGAACTTATGTGTATGGTCATTGAACTTTATACCCACGATTAGTTCATAAAAATTTTGAAACATACTTAAAAACATGTAGTTATATATGGCCGTAAGTACGGCCAGGCCAAATTTTATGTATGAATTTTCCTGTGTTGACCAGACGGAAGTAGTAACATGTTTTGCGATGATACGGTCGAATGCTGTGGGTTATGACTGGATAGACCCCAGATTTGCAAGAATTATTCTGTCTTATATACTGCCATATATCACACATCTCTTCAATGGTATATTCACCACTAGTACCTTTCCTTCTATATGGAAACATGCTAAGATTATACCACTGCCCAAAGGTTCGAATGAGTTTCGTCCTATTGCAATTTTTCCTTATCTTTCAAAGGTGTTTGAGAAGATACTGTATCGCCAGATGTTCACATATTTGAACGAATGCTCCCTGTTATGCGAGGAACAATCAGGATTTCGTCCTAACCCTAGTTGTTGTAAGTGCCCTGGCTGATGTTACCGAGAATATTCGAGGGAATTTGGAGGATGACAGAATCAATTTTCTTGTTCTTCTTGATCATTCCAAGGCATTTGACTGTGTGGATCATATTATGCTGGGAGCTAAGATGCGTCATTTGTTCGGGTTTTCGCCGTCGTCAGTCAAATTGATTTCGTCGTATCTGTCTAATCGTTTTCAGTCGGTATTCTCAAAGTCTCTTACGTCTAGTCCGTTGTCTGTCAGGTGCATATGTATGCAGACGATGTCCAGGTCTATATTAGTAGCACGAGGGATGAGCTAGGATGATGAACACGTGGGGATGATCAACTATGATTTATGCATGCACGCAAAGAAAAAAAACGTTTGGAAAACGTGTACCGAAAACGTTTTTCTTTTGTTAGAGTTTTTTGAATTGCTTCCAAAATTTTAAACTTTTATCACCAAAAAAATTCGTTTGTTACAAAATTTTTATTTTTTCAATAAAAAAGGTTATTTTTGAAACAACAACACAGTCCATTTCGTTTATATCAAACACTGTTCTTTTCTCACTTTAGGTCTTTAATAAGACACATTTTACAGTTCAAAATTTAATATACTACAATGTAATGTTGAACATTTTTTCGGAATCTTCCGAACATATCTGGAATATATGTAAAAAAAAAAAACAAAAACAAAAAACTTTGGTCGAAGCAGGGACCGAACCCACGACCCTTGGCATGCAAGTCGGACGTAGCAACCACTGCACCACGGTGACAAACTAAATGTTTGTTTCTGTTAAATAAACTTTGTTTATTCGGTTCGTGGGCGCCGCAAGCTATGCTATATAAATATAACTTATATGGATATTTATCTATTGATGACCATAAAAGGTATATAGCCCAGTGGTTAGTGTGTTAGCTTACAAAGTGCATTGTCCGCGGTTCGATTCTCCGTCCAGGCGAAAGGTAAAAAAAATTTTAAAAATTTATAAAATCGTATAATTTCTTCTACATTGTTGGTATTATAGGAAAAGGTGTTAAGAACTAAAAAATATCGTGGATGTGTGAAAGATGTGAGGGAAAATGCAATTAGCAAGAAAACAATGTTTTTTTTTTTTTTTTGAGTTTGTCCTTATGAAATTGTTTTTACATCCTGGAAAAGTATAAACGTTTATCACAAAAAGTATATACTTTTCTCCCAAATACACTTCCTTACAGCGAAAAGCAAATGAGAAACGAACTTTGTTTGTCTAAAATTTCGTTTGGGAGGAAAGAATTATTTTTTTGCGTGTGGGCAGGTGCTAATGGTCTGTGTCTTAACCCCACCAAATCTAAATGTTTGATTATAAAAAATAGGTTCACGCGTTTTTCGCACGATATTGATATACGGATGGATGGGTGGAGACTTGAGATTGTCGACCGTGCGAAGAATCTAGGCGTGATGTTTAATAGTTCTCGTACATGATGGGATCACATTAATACAGTCACAGGGCAGGGTTATTGTAAATTACGGTCATTATGAGCCAAGCAATCGCTCACACCAGTTAGGATAAGGTCTCTTCTGGCTAAGATGTACATAGTACCGGGTATTCTCTATGGATGTGAGCTGTTTGCAAACTGTGACTCAGTGAGCAAACGCAAACTGAATGTGACGCGATATGTGTACGGCTTGAAGCGACGGGATTCTGTATCTCGTTACAACGTGGCTCAGGACGGGGTTGGTATTAATGAGTTGTTGGATATAAGGTCGCTTATCTACTTACAGAAGATAATTTATACGCGCACACCACAGTATTTGTATCGGAGAATATGCTTTGCCCGATCCAATAGAGGTAGGAAACTTATACCTACACGGATGAAAAAGACTGTTTTTCATATGTTTGGCTACACTCAAAAAAAAGTGAACTCTCTATTTCACTAAAGCCATATTAACTTTGTATTAGTTCATAGAATCATTATGTTTGGAAAAAGTTTATTTTAGTCAAATAATTTTTTGCGTATGTTAGTTAAATGAACTAAAAAACGGGAAAAAGTTATACGCAAATAAAGCATAAAGATTTCCTAATTTCGTATTTCTTACAAAATAGTTTATTATTTCTTTAAATTTGTAAATTTTACCAAAAATGTGTCCATCGTGAACTTCGTATGTCACTAAAGACATTCTTGCAATTTTGAACTCCAAGATTTCTCTTAAAACTATAAAATTTTCTTTAACTACTGAAAAAATTTAGTTATGTCTAATAAATTTTCTTGAATTTGTCGAAGAATATTTACTTATTTTTGCCATATCGGAGTGATGCCAGCGCTTGTAATACCGTTTAGTTAAAATTTTCTAAAAAAGTTCCAAATTTTCTAAAATTAATCGAATGTTATCTTTCCTGGTGGGTTCACTGTTTTTTCAGTGTATAAACATTATATGTTTGGAACACAAATTTTTAAACACAATATTTTTGAGTGCAAGCATATAATGTTCATAAACTAGCATAACATGTTTGGGACATATATGTTAATATGTTAGAACATATTATGTTTGGGACATAAAATGTTTGTAAATATAATATGCTTGGATGCAAACATATATTAATTTAGAAATAGCCTATAAACATATATGTGTTTAGTAGCTTGGAGCGCTATTTAACAGGGAGCGATATTGAATTAAGTTGGTGGTTGTTGCTTGTTATTACAAAATTAACATTTTATTTTCCCTTGGGCAATTGATCAGCTACTTCTTTGATCCTTACAAACTGTGTGGTCCGCTGTTCGAATCCCCGTCCGGCAAAAGGTAAAATTAAAATAGAAAAAAATCATAAAATTGAATAATTTCTTCTACAATGTAAAATTAAAATAGAAAAAAATCATAAAATTGAATAATTTCTTCTACAATGTTTGTATTACAGAAAAAGGTGCTAAGAACTAAAAAATCTCGTGGAAGTGAGAAAGATTTGAGGGAATATACAATTAGGCAGAAACAAAATTTTGAGCATTCAGGTCGAAAACCTATGTTGTTAGCACCTATATTACCTGTTTATTTTCATAATTCATTATGACTGTAAATATATAAATAAATAAATAAAATTTTGAGCACAATATTGTTTGGGAGAATTTTTTTTAAGCATATAATATTTTTGGGTGCAAAATGCTTCCAAACATATTATATGTTCACATAATAACATATTGTTTTTTGGAAGACAACATTATTGAATTTGGATGCAAAAATACAAAATGTTTGGAACTTAGACTACCCAAACATATATTGTTTAGACCAATATGCTTTCAAACATATTATATATTGGAAGAGATCAAACATATAAATGTTTGGGCAATACCCAAAAATGTATATGCTTGAAGCAAAATATGTTTGGGAGTATATGTTACAGAAGCGATTTTTTGTGAGGGTGTATGCTGCATCGGAAGTTAATATCACAATGGCAGTTTTTCATTTTCACCATACGTCTTTGGAACTCTCTACCAAATGAATTCGGTAATTTTCAAACGTAAACTTTGGGAATTTTACAAGTAATCTGTAGATTAAACGTCTTGAATAGTGAATGAAGACGGATTTATTATGTATATTTATTTATATTTTTTTTTCTTTTTTATTATTATTATTATATTCCTTTTTTTGTTTTTTATTTTTAATTTGTTATATTCTGTTTTGTTTGATTTCTTAAATTTAATTAAAAATTATAGTATATTTGTTATTTCATTTAACACATTTCTTTTTGTTAAATTTTAAGCTTTGTTTTCAATTTGTCTTGTTTTTTCCTTATGATTTGTAATTTGTTGTCTCAACTCTATATTTGAACTTGTTTTATATAATTGTATTAGTTATAAGATTTTAAAAACATGTAGGATTTTCTCCCCGTACTATAATTATAAGAATTTTGTATTCTTGTTGTGCGGGTATTATTCAGAAAATAAATAAATAAAAATAAATACTGTCATCAGCAATCGAATTACTTGGGTTGCGGTAACACTTGCCGATGGCAAGGTATCTTAAAACTTCTTCAACACCGTCTTCTAAATTGTAAGTTAATCCATAAAACAAAAAAAGGCCGATTAAATGCGTATATAATTCAGTTCGACAAAATTTTCCATAGAAATAAAAGTTTGACAAAATTTTCTATAGAAATAAAATTTTGACAAAATTTTCTTTAGAAATAAAATTTTGACAAAATTTTCTTTAGAAATAAAATTTTAACAAAATTGTCTATAGAAATAAAATTTTGACAAAACTTTCTATAGTAATAAAATTTTGACAAAATTTTCTATAGAAATAACATTTTGGTAGATTATTTTTGGCGATATGGACCAATTTTTGTGTGATTGGCCATCAACTATAAATAACTGTAGACCGATATGGACCAATTTTTACCGGCCATATACTAGCACAATGTACCAAATTTCAACCGAATGGGATTAATTTTACTCCTCCAAGAGGTTCCGTAGGTCAAATCTGGGGATCGTTTTATATGGGGGTTACATATAATTATGGACCGATATGGACCAATTTATGCATGGTTGTTAGAGACCATACACTTACACCATGTGCCAAATTTCAGCCGGATCGTATGAAATTTACTTCTCTTAGAAGCTCTGCAAGCCAAATTAGGGGATCGGTTTATATGGGGGCTATATATAATTATGGACGATGTGGACCAATTTTTGCATAGTTTTTAGAAACCATATACGTACATCATGTACCAAATTTCAGCCGGATCGGATGAAATTTGCTTCTATTAGAGGCTCCGCAAGCCAAATCTAGGAATCGTTTTATGTGGGGGCTAAATATAATTATGGACCGATTTGGACCAATTTTTACATGGTTGTGAGAGACCATATACTAACACCGTGTACCAAATCCAACCGGATCGGATGGATGTTGCTCCTCCAAGAGGCTCCGCAAGCCAAATCTGAGCGTCGGTTTATATGGGTGCTATACGTAAAAGTGGTCCGATATGGCCCAATACCATCCGACCTACATCAATAACAACTACTTGTGCCAAGTTTTAAGTCGATAGCTTGTTTCGTTCGGATGTTAGCGTGATTTCAACAGAAGGACGGACTGACGGACGGACATGCTTAGATCGACTCAGAATTTCACCACGACCCAGAATATATATACTTTATGAGGTCTTAGAGCAATATTTCGATGTGTTACAAACGGAATGACAAAATTAATATACCCGCCATCCTATGGTGGAGGGTATAAAAAGTAAGATTTCATTAAGCTGTAGAAAATTTCGAAAAAAATAATAAAATTTAACTACTAGCAAATAATTTTTTTCCAATAAAAATAAGTTAAATTTACCCTTAGTTTAACTACGGAAATTTTTTTCTGTGTAATTGAAATTTTCACCTCTTTTACAAACTTTTGAAAAAATAACGTTAATTTTTCAAAATGACCAAAATTGTATAATAAATACAAAACAAATTCAAACAAAGAAATTTATTAAATTACAAGTCCTCACAATGCTACTAATATGGCCAAAAAGGCAAATGTGCTAAAATGTAAAAAAAATCTTCAAAATGAATAAAGTTAATTTCTAAAGTTACAGAATTGTATTTGTGTGGATAATAGTTGACAACAAACATAAACTAAAATCGAACGCAATACGTGACAAAAACTCGTTCATCCAAAATCTCTTCGTTGTTACACTAAAAAAACATATCTGATTCAATCACGAAATTAATTGATCAAATTAATTTTTTAATTGAAATGTCTTCAATCACAGAAATTATAGTATCAATTAAAAAATTAATTGAAAATCAATTAAAAATTTAATTGACTAATTAACAAATTAATTGATGCTATTAATATTTGTGATTGATTTTTGTTTCAATTAAAAAATTTGTTGAATCACCCAGCAAAAAAAAAAATTTCGAAGTTCTTCTAAAAGCACAACTTTAAAAGCACTTCCAAAAATGTCCTCCCAAAGAAGTTCTTTATTTTAGTTGCACAGAAAGTTCATTTGAGTCAATTTTTTTATAACTCGCTTTTTTCATATTTTTAATGGAAATTTTTAAATTTTTTGTTTCAAATATGTTAAATATAGATTAAGAATTAATAAAATGGTAAAAATTGTTTAAATTTTGCGGAAAAAAAATGCCAAATCCATTCTGGAAAAATTGCGAATTTTTGAAAATATTTGATGTCAAACGTTCCACACAAGCGTAAGAATGCATTAAAACTCATAAAAATTTTAAAAAAAATATTTATTTCTCAAAATACCACAAAATTTCTTAATTCACATCCAAAACACTGAATTCGCATCACACCTTAAGAAGTGATGAAAATTTAGTGCAAAAGCTCTTAAAATGGTGGACATCCTACCGTCCTATGACAAGCCCATGTTAAATTCATCGCTTCTGCGTCAATTTTGGACCACTTCCGGATCAAAAAAGAACATTTTCACTACATTTTTGGCGACGCTTTTTTCTGGGCAATTTTTTACCAAAAATATAAAATAAGGAAAAATATTTTAAATATATTTCTAATCAGAAATATAAGAATTTTATTGTTTATTAATAATAGTATTCTCTAAAACAAAACCAAAAAATAGTGTGAGAACAAAATTGAGAGATATAATTTTTTGGCGTCCTTTGTAAGTTATCCTTTTTGGGTAGAAAAATCGCAAAACTTTTACAATCGTTGATTAGCTCAAATTTACTTTTTTATACCCACCACCACCGTCACCATGACGGGGGTATAATAAGTTAGTCATTCCGTTTGTAACACATCGAAATATCGATTTCCGACTATATAAAGTATATATATTCTTGATCAGGGAGAAATTCTAAGACGATATAACGATATAACGATGTCCGCCTGTCTGTCTGTCTGTTGTAATCACGCTACAGTCTTCAATAATGAAGCAATCGTGCTGAAATTTTGCACAAACTCGTCTTTTGTCTGCAGGCAGGTCAAGTTCGAAAATGGGCTATATCGGTCCAGGTTTTGATATAGTCCCCATATAAACCGACCTCCCGATTTGGGGTCTTGGGCTTATAGAAATCGAAGTTTTTATCCAATTTGCCTGAAATTTTAAATCTATCCGTCTGTCTGTTGTAATCACGCTACAGTCTTCAATAATGAAGCAATCGTGCTGAAATTTTGCACAAGCTCGTCTATTGTCTGCAGGCAGGTCAAGTTCGAAGATGAGCTAGATGTAGGTTTAGGTTTTGATATAGTCCCCATATAAACCGACCTCCCGATTTGGGTTCTTGGACTTATAGAAATCGTAGTTTTTATCCAATTTGCCTGAAATTTTAAATCTAGAGGTATTTTAAGACCATAATGTATTGTGCCAAAAATGGTGAGTAGCGGTCCATGTTTGGTGTAGCCCCCATACAGACCGATCTCCCGATTTAACTTCTTGGTCTTATAGAAAATGTAGTTATTATCCAATTTGCCTGAAATTGGAAATCTAGAGGTATTGTAGGATCACAAATACGTGTGCCGAAAATGGGGTGTATCGGTCCACGTTTTAGTATAGCCCCAACTTACATCGATCTCCCGCTTTCGGGCCTTGCGCTTATAAAAACCGTAGTTTTTATCCAATTTGCCAGAAATTGGAAATCTAGAAGTATTTTGGGATCATAAAGAGGTGTGCCGAAAACGGTCAGTATCGGTCCATGTTTTGGTATAGCCCCCATATGGACCTATTTCCTGATTCTGCTTCATGGGTGTCTAGAAAATGTATTTTATATCCGATGTGCTTGAAATTGAAAATCTAGAGGTATTTTAGGACCAAAAATTGGTGTATCGAAAATGGGATGTATCGGTCCATGTTTTGGTATAGCCTCCATATAGACCGATCTCCCGGTTCTACTCCTTGAGCGTCTAGAAACTGTATTTACAATCCTATTTGCCTAAAATTGAAAATCTAGAGGTATTTTAGAACCATAAAGAGGTGTGTTGAAAATGGTTCATATCGGCCCATGTTTTGGTATAGCTCCCATATAGACTGATCTCCCGATTTTACTTCTTGGGCTTCTAGAATTCGTAGTTTTTATCCAATTTGTCTGAAATTTGACTTCTAGTGGTATTTGAGGTCCATTAAGAAGTGTGTCGACAATGGTGAGAATAGGTCCATGTTTTGGTATAGCCCCCATATAGACATACCTCCCGAATTTATTTCTGGGGCTACTGGAATCTGTAGTTTTTACCCACTTTGCCTAAAATTGGTAACCTAGGTATTTTAGGACACCAAATATCTCAGCCGAATATGGTGTCTATCGAGCCATGTTTTGATATAGCCTCCATATAGTCTCCCGTTTTAACTCCTTGAGCTTCTAGAAACCGTAGTTTTTATCCGATTTGCCCGAAAATGTAAATATACTGGTATTTTAGATTTTTTCATAAAAATTGCTTGAAACTGAAAGTAAAATTTTCAGATTTTACTCTTCGTAAGCATTTATATAATGGCGGAAAAAATCTAAAGATTAAAGATTTCAAATCAAGGCTTTATTTCATCATTTACACGATATGTTTATGATTTCTCTAAAAATCAAACATAATTGTTTTTTATAAATCAAGAATCTGATATAGATTCTGGAAGAATCTAGATCAGATTCCCGAAGATTTTTAAATTTATCTTCGGGAAGTGTACTGGTTGAATTGATCTGTTGAGGGGACTTAAAGCTGGCACATATGGCGAATATTGGGTCACAAGCTATTCCTTATGCGCTTCCACACAAATACCTGAACTCTTTTTGACATGCACCATGGTATTGGTGAAGCGAATAAAATAATATAATATAATGTTACATATAATAAGAATTCTGCTCCTGTTGCATTGATAATGGCACATTTATAATTGCCTTCCGGGAGGACACATGTCTCACAAATTACTTGATAATAGACCAATCGAGCCTTGCGAATCACTAAAAATCCATCATCTTTACAAGGTGATGTCACACAATTGAACACTCTTGACGTTGGCCATACTGCTAGAATGCAAATCGAAATCCAGGAAATTGCACATGGTAGGTGGATGGATGGGTGGATTGTTGGATGGTTGTTTCCTGTCGCATAACCGCCTGTCACCAATGATAAAGTGAAAAAAATGTACATCATGTGGTGGTTAATTGATTTTTAATGGCCACTCTACGTACGTACTACGTATGGATGACGGCAATTTTTGGCCCCATTCTCATTCTAATTTCAAATCTTTTGAGCAAAAGAGCAAGAACAATATATATGTGGTGATTGTTGATGAAAAGCTGTTGAGATAAACCGATTTTTAATATCTCTCATATGGGGATGGTTTTATTCTTCTATGTGATTTTGGATGATGTGCTTGCGATTTTTCTAAAGAATTTTAGATGCTGCTGCTGCATTTAGCTGACAAATAGCAAAAATGGGATTTTGTCAGCATACAAATTATGACCAATTCACGAATAAATTGTATTTTATATGGACCACATTTTTTACGATCGTACACGTCCACAATCAAACGCCATCTATTGAATATAGTCCAGAAGGGAAACAAAATGATCGACAATGAAATTTGTCGCAAAAAAAAAATTGATGGTAAATTTAATTTATATTTATTTCAAAGAAATTTTTCCATTGTGGTTACATTTTAATATTTTGTTTTGAAATTATATTTAGCCTAATGCAATTTTTCTTATCCCAAATTTAGAAAAAAATTTTGACAAACTTTTCTATAGGAATAAAATTTTGAAAAATAATTCTATAGAAATAATACGTTTGTATGAATTTATTTCGGCAAAAGCCGGCTATCGTAAACCTTTTTTCGGAAGGTTCAAGTGTGGTTCACTTTGGGTTTACTGAACTGCCTAAATTTATTGTGATAATTGGTTGATAGTTTTGCTGCCAGTAGAGGATGCTGATGAGGAATGTGGTAATTCCGAAACGTGCGTCCATCCAACCATCTTGCAGTCTATAGGGCTTTGCCCAAATAAACTTGACAAACATTCTTTTCCTCTGTTGGTTAAAATACACTTGTAGTTTAGTCAATGCATGGTTTTAAGCTGAAATCAAAAACAACAATAATGATTGAAGAATAACCCAACAACAACAAAATAAAACGTATGAAATCAAATTGTGACAACATTTTTATAGAAAAAACAAGTTTTGACAAAATTTTTATAGAAAATAAAACTTTGTCAAAGTTTTCTGTATAAATAAAATTTTGAAAATTTTTTCGATAGAAATAAAATTTTGACAAAACTTTCAATAGAAATATAGAAATAAAATTTTGACAAAATTTTCTGTAGAAATAAAATTTTGGTCAAATTTTCTATAGAAATAAAATTTCAATCAAATTTTCTATGGAAGTGAAATGTCGACAAAAGTTTGAAAAAATTTTCTGTATAAATCAAATTTTGAAAAAACTTTCTATAGAAATCAAATTATGAAGAAATTTTCTATAGAAATAAAATTTTGACAAAATTTTCAATAGAAATAAAATTTTGAAAAAATTTTGTTAGAAATAAAATTTTGAAAAAATTTTGTATAGAAATAAAATTTTGACAAAATTTTCTATAAAAATCAAATTTTGAAAAAATGTTCTATAAAAATCAAATTTTGAAAACATTTTCTATAGAAATCAAATTTTGAAGAAATTTTCTATAGAAATAAAATTTTGACAAAATTTTCAATAGAAATACAATTTTGACAAAATTTTCTATAATAATAAAATTTGACAAAATTTTCCATGGATATAACAGTTTGACAAAATTTTTTATAGAAATAAAATTTTGAGAAAAATTTTCTATAGAAATAAAATTTTGACAAAATTTTCTATAGAAATAAAGTTTTGAGAAAATTTTCTATAGAAATAAAGTTTTGACAAAATTTTGTATAGAAATAAAATTTTGACAAAATTTTCTATAGAAATAACATTTTTACAAAATTTTTTATAGAAATAAAATTTTGTCAAAGTCTTCTATAGAAATAAAATTGTGACAAAATTTTCCATAAAATAAAATTTTCACAAAAATTTATATAGTTATAAAAATTTTGACAACATTTTCTAATATTGACAAAATTTTCTATAGAAATAAAGTTTTGAGAAAATTGTCTATAGAAATAAAATTTTGACAAGATTTTCTATAGAAACAAAATTTTGACAAAATTTTCTTAGAAATAAAATTTTGACAAAATTTTCTATAGAAATAAAATTTTGACAAAATTTTGTATAGAAATACAATTTTGACAAAATTTTCTATAGAAATAAAATTTTGACAAAATTTTCTATAGAAATAAAATTTTGACAAAATTTTCTATAGAAATAAAATTTTGACAAAATTTTCTATAGAAATAAAATTTTGACAAAATTTTCTATAGAAATAAAATTGTGACAAAATTTTCTATAAAATAAATTTTTCACAAAATTTTATATAGTTATAAAATTTTTTACAACATTTTCTATAGAAATAAAATATTGACAAAATTTTCTTTAGAAATAAAATGTTCAAAAAATTTTATATAGTTTTAAAATTTTTGACAACATTTTCTATAAAAATAAAATTTTGACAAAATTTTCTTTAGAAATAAAATGTCGATAACATTTTCTATAGAAATAAAATTTTGATAAAATTTTCTATAGAAATAAAATGTTGACAAAATTTTTTTTATAAATAAAATTTTGTCAAAGTTTTATAAAGAAATAAAAGTATGGCAAAATTTTCTATAGCAGTAAAATTTAGACAAAATTTTCTATAGAAATAAGATATCTATAGAAATAAAATTTCGATCAAATTTTCTGTAGAAGTGACATTTCTACAAAAGTTTCTAAGAAATAAAATTTTGACAAAATTTTCTATAGAAATCAAATTTTGAAAAAACTTTCTATAGAAATCGAATTTTGAAAAAACTTTCATGGAAATAAAATTTTGACCAAATTTTCTATAGAAATAAAATTTTGACAAAATTTACTATAGAAATAAAATTTTGACAAAATTTTCTATAGGAATAAAATTTTGACAAAATTTACTATAGAAATAAAATTTTGACAAAATTGTCTATAGAAATAAAATTTTGACAAAATTTTCTTTAGAAATAAAATTTTGTCAAAGTTGACAAAATTTTCTATAGAAATCAAATTTTGAAAAAAAAACTTTCTATACACCCAGAAAAAAGTGACCTCTTCTTTAAGTTAAAATGAACTTATTGTGAAGAAAATTGAACTTCGTATAGCGCCAAAGACATTTTTATTTGTTTGAACGATATGATTTTCGTAGAAATTAGGTAGAATGCATTCCATATATTAGTTAACATTTTCCTATATTTATGTACCACTATACTACAGAATGAAAAAATGTAACTGAATTGAATTCATATATGGAATGATTTTATTGAACTTGTTTCATTCATTTGGATAAATCTTACATATTTGTGGTAAACCTTTTACTTCGAAATTAGAACTGCTTATCTTCGTTTTTAAATAGAATTTTATTTATTTATATAGGCAATTTTTTCTTCAATAAAAGACATGTTTTATTAATATATTAAATATGTTTATTTAGAATCAACAGCATCGACTGGCCTTGAAATATTTTTTTCTTCTTCTAGTACCTTTCACTTTGAAAAAGTTGCTGCCTAGCAATTTTGTCCACTTTTTTCCAATTTCAATACCTACAAATATAAACAAAAATTCCTAAACCAATTTTTTCACAAAAGGTTAGCGTCACTGAATATTACCTGATAATCGAAGATTCCAAAATGAAGTCGAATGAAGGGGTTGTTATTATGCTGGTGTTTTCTTTTTTATAAACCAATTTTCAAAAAATGTTCTCACTAATTTAAAATAACAAATATTTTATATATTTTATTTGTTTTTTATTATATTATTTTACTATAATATTTTTTAACAATCTCTCCGTATACCATAACAACGCGATTCCAACTAAAAACAACCCACGCGCAAACATATCGATGACAGGTATCGATTACAGGTAGATAAAAGAAATGTAGGAAATTTTCCTATATTCTAATAAGTGTGTTTCCTTAAGTTGTGAAAGGATTGAATACTTCGTAGTAGGAATATACATAAATAAAATAAATAAATAAATTTATCATTTTATAAGAAACTTTACTAAATTTGAGGAAACTTGGTTTTAGTTCGGTTTTTGTTTATTTTTACGAATGCTTTGTTATCAGTGAATAAAATTTTCTTGGTCAGTAGTAAATTCTTATACCCAGCGAAGAAAACAGTATTAGTAAAATTACATGCCTTATTCTAGTTAATGAACTATTCCTAACTGCTTTCAGTTTAGGATTTTTTTACTGAAACCAGTAAATTTTATTATTTGACACAAAAATTTAACTGAATGGAAATAAAATGGCTAAACTAAATTGATGCACATTTTTTCCTTTAGTTTCGAAGACACTTTTTTCTGGGTGTAGAAATCGAATTTTGAAAAAACTTTCCTGGAAATAAAATGTTGACCAAATTTTCTATAAAATAAAATTTTCACAAAATTTTATATAGTTATTAAATTTTTACAAAATTTTCTATAGAAATAAAATATTGACAAAATTTTCTATAGAAATAAAATGTTGACAAAATTTCTTTGAAAATTTTAATTTTCGTGTTAATTTATACGATCAACTGTGAATTAGTTCCCCCCTTTGTTGATATAGTCTCGTGCAAACTAAACCGTTAAAACATTCAACGCTTGTTTACAATGTAAGGTATATTTATACAGTCAAAAATGTTCGCTAGAAAGAGGGATCATTTGTTCATTCGAGAAACATAAATTTGGTAGATTTGTGGTAAAAGTTTCTTAAAATTTTGGTAGATTGTTTTTCATACGAGTGGCAACCATAGTTACGGTTGGCTTTGCCCAAATACATTTAACAAACATATTTCTCCTCTGTCTGTTAAGCTACTCTTGAAGATAAGTCAACGCATGGTTTTAAGCTGAAATCAAAATGGTACAATTATTATATTTCCAATGTTTGACACATATCGACTTTTCAGAATGTGAAAAGTCGAATGGCAGGAAAATAAAATTTTTCAAAAAGAACAAGTATATACGGCCGTAAGTTCGGCCAGGCCGAAGCTTATGTACCCTCCATCATGGTTTGCGTAGAAACTTCATCTAAACACTGCCATCCATAATCGAATTACCTAAGTTGCAAGGTATGCAATGGCAAGGTATCTTAAAACCTCCTCCTCGATGGCAAGGTATCTTAAAACCTCCTAACACCATCTTCTAAATTGTATGTAAGTCCATACGTGGTATATATTAAATCAAAAAAGATCGATCCAATACGTATATAAATCAGTTTGACAAAGTAGACATAAAATTTTGACAAAATTTTCTACAGAAATAAAATTTTAACAAAATTTTCTATAGAAATAAAATTTTCACACAATTTTCTGTAGAAATAAAAATTTTGACAAAATTTTCTATAGAAAGAAAATTTTGACAAAAATTTCTACAGAAATAAAATTTTAACAAAATTTTCTATAGAAATAAACTTTTGACAAAATTTTCTATAGAAATAAAATCTTGGTAGATTATTTTTGGCTCGAGTGGCAACCATGATTATGAACCGAATAAAATTTGAACAAAATTTTCTATAGAAATAAAATTTTGACAAAATTTTCTATAGAAATAAAATTTTGACAATGATGAAAATTTTATTATGAACCGAATAAAATTTTAACAAAATGTTCTCTAGAAATAAAATTTTGACAAAATTTTCTATAGAAATAAAATTTCTATAGAAATAAAATGTTGGTAGATTATTTTTGGTTCTAGTGGCAACCATGATTATGAACCGATATGGACCAATTTTTGTGTGATTGGACCAATTTTGGTATGGTTGTTAGCAACCATATACTAACACCACGTTCCTAATTTGAACCGGATCGGATGAATTTTGCTCCTCCAAGAGGCTCCGGAGAATGTTTTATATGGGGGCTATATATAATTATGGACCGATATGGACCAATTCTGGCACGGTTGTTAAAGATCATATACTAACATCATGTTCCAAATTACAACCGGATTGGATGAAATTTGCCTCTCTTGGACACTTCGCAAGCCAAATCTGGGGATCGGTTTATATGGGGCTATATATAATTATGAACCGATGTGGACCAATTTTTGCATGGTTGTTAGAGACCATATACCAATATCATGTACCAAATTTCAGGCGGATCGGATGAAATTTGCTTCTCTTTGAGGCTCCGCAACCAAAATCTGGGGATCGGTTTATATGGGCGCTATATATAATTATGGACCGATGTGGATCAATTTTTGCACGGTTGTTAGAGACCATATACCAATACCATGTACCAAATTTCAGCCGGATCGGATGCAATTTGCTCCTCTTTGAGGCTTCGCAAGCCAAATCTGGAGATCGGTTTATATGGGATCTATATATAATTATGGACCGATGTGGACCAATTTTTGCATGGTTGTTAGATACCATATACCAACATCATGTACCAAATTTCAGCCGGATCGGATGAAATTTGCTTCTCTTTGAGGCTCCTCAAGCCAAATCTGGGGATCGGTTAATATGGGGGCTATATATAATTATGGACCGATGTGGACCAATTTTTGCATGATTGTTAGAGACCATATACCAACACCATGTACCAAATTTCAGCCGGATCGGATGAAATATGCTTCCCTTAGAGGCTCCACCAGCCAAATCTGGGGATCGGTTTATATGGGGGCTATATATAATTAAGGACCGATATGGACCAATTTTTGCATGGTTGTTAGAGACCATATACCAACATCATGTACCAAATTTCAGCCGGATCGGATGAAATTTTCTTCTCTTTGAGGCTCCGCAAGCCAAATCTGGGGATCGGTTCATATGGGGGATATATATATATATATATATATATATATATATATATATATATATATATATATATATATATATATATATATATATATATATATATATATATATATATATATATATATATATATATATATATATATATATATATATATATATATATATATATATATATATATATATATATATATATATATATATATATATGGACCGATGTGAACCAATTTTTGCATGGTTGTTAGAAACCATATACCAACACCATGTACCAAATTTCAGCCAGATCGGATGAAATTTGCTTCTCTTTTAGGTTCCGCAAGCCAAATCTGGGGATCGGTTTATATGGGGGCTATATATAATTTTGGACCGATGTGGACCCATTTTTTCATGGTTGTTAGAGACCATATACCAACACCATATACCAAATTTCATTTCCGGATCGGATGAAATATGCTTCTGTTAGAGGCTCCACAAGCCAAATCTGAGGGTCCCTTTATATGGGGGCTATACGTAAAAGTGGACCGATATGGCCCATTTTCAATACCGTCCGACCTACATCGATAACAACTACTTGTGCCAAGTTTCAAGTCGATAGCTTGTTTCGTTCGGAAGTTAGCGTGATTTCAACAGACGGACGGACGGACGGACGGACGGACGGACATGCTTAGATCGACTCAGAATTTCACCACGACCCAGAATATATATACTTTATGGGGTCTTAGAGCAATATATCGATGTGTTACAAACGGAATGACAAAGTTAATATACCCCCATCCTATGATGGAGGGTATAAAAATTGATTTCTCCAAGAAAAAGTCTACTTTTCGAGTTTCATTAGGTTAGGTTAGATATGTATGGGGCAGCTCTTTATTTTAGGCTCAATTACACTTTTTAGTCTCTTGTGATACCAGAAGTGGTGAACTTCTCTCTTATCAATAAATGCTGCCCAATTCTAATTTACCTCAATGAAAAAGGACCTCATTTTTATAGCTGTTTCCGAACAGCGTCTCACCAAGGCGTCGAGGAAACCACATAGAGGCAGATAATCTACCACTATAAAAAATTTCCCGTATTTACTTGCAAACTGGATTGGACCATGACTCATAACAAATCCCTATTCTTGTCCAGTTCTCCTTTGAAATGTCTGTCCTTTGGGATTTCATTTACTTTCCGACTAATTGGCTGTTAACAAGAAAACTTCATGCATGTAATTATAAAGAGACTCACATATTCGCCAAAAGGCCTCAATATTCTCTACCCCAATCAAATACCCCTCCAGCCATCATAAGACAGTGCAACAAATAAATGCCTGCTGACCCACTCTGGCCTCTGGACTCGAATGCCACCACCGAACAATTGACGATATATGGATGGATATTGTCATGTGTATGAATGAATTGAAATGCATTTTTCTACATCTCTATCCACTAGAAATAACCAATGAAAGAGGTCGGTTCTTTGGATAATATGGAATTTACTTTTTATACGATTTTTATGACTTTAACAGACACAACAAATTTTTACATTAGCCAAAAATGTTTGGCCTTTTGTACGATTAGACTCCTCCTCTCCGCAACAACAAAATGTCGCAAAAATACAAAATTATTCATTAAATTTTAGATGTTTTTGCAATAGCATCAACAATTTGGCTTACTATAAAAAAAGATTATTTTTACACTAGATGGTAACCCAAAGAAGCGGTAATAAAACTTGTTATCGTTTAGGTTGTTCTACAATAATATAGAGATGTATTCGATGAACATTTTGCAACATTGCAACAGAAATCCATCCGCTCGTAAAAAAAAAAATGTTAAATGAAATTTGTGAGAAATCACATGATTTTAGACAGAAGAGGAAAATTTTTAATCAAATGTTGTTATATATTATTTACACCTAAGCTATGTATATTTTATATTATATATTTAATGATTCATTATATCCGTTAATGCAAAGATGATTTCGTTAAATAATAATAAAATAATTTTCTTTACTTTAAGGTTGTATGGCACAACAATTCCCGTTATTAAAAAAGTCTCGTGACACTTCTACACTCAAAAAAAAGTTTAATTGGATCCAAAGATTTTGACCTTTCTTTAAGGATTTTGGTATTGATTCCGCACCAAAGATGTGGGTTCATTAAAATAAGGAAATTTTTTGCGACATATCTGACTTTAAATCTAGGATATGTAAAATTAAAATTAGGATACGGATCTCATTTTCTAATTTTCATTCTATTTTTCGGTATATTAATAAAGCTATTCACGTACAAAAAAATGCCAGTTTAAAAATCCAAATTATAACGGATACTTCAAAGTAAAAAATATTTTCTTAATTCCAAAAAACTTTAAACCAAAGATGCTAAATCCTCAAAATAAGTCTTAGTCTAAAGATTCAATATTTCAGTTAATTTAAGGACGATTTCTTTAAATCAAAAATGTGTTTATTTACTTTAACGAAGGGATGCAAATTTTAAAAATTTAAAAATTTGATGAAAAAAATTTTGAATCAAAGATTATAAACTTTATTTTAATTACAATTTAATTATTTTAAAGAAATTTGTCCTTAATAGTGTGTAAATTGCGCATCCTAAAATTGAGGTTGCGTAATATTTAATATCACGAAAATAGTTTTTTCAGTGTAGTGATTCATGTTTTTTGGAAGAAATTAGTTCAGATTTAGGTTTAGTTTCATAAAGTGTGCCAAATTTGGTTGAAATTATTCTGATTTGAATATAGCTCCCATATATATCATTCGCTCATATGACCACATAGGCCAATGGTATACTACGATCTACCTAAAATTTTTCAAGGGGAGTAGAGTTAACATTCTTACTATGCATGCCAAATTTGGTAAAAATCGGCTCAGACTTAGATCTGTGATTATTTTTAACAACTTTCGACGTGGATTAAACAACAACAGTACATTGCTGAATATAATCATTTTTTAGCGATGTAGCTCCGTCAAGGACCAGTGCTTACCAATGGTAGTTCATTCCAAGATGCATTTCTTGAGGGTCGTTCAAAATCAGTTGTTGTTACGGAAACCAGTGATGTTGTGCGCCAACTCATATTGAAAGATCGTCATGTGAACTACGGTGAGAATGGCGAAAAAGTTGAATTTGTTGGTTTTGGTATGTGAGTCGTTTAAAATCACGTTAACGACAATTTCCAAATTCGCACTCGACTACAAGTAGAAATTATGTTATATTTGAAGTAAAAAAGTCTTTAAAATAAATTTTTGAAAAAATCTCCTGTTTTTAAATGCCTTTTTTAAGAATTTTTGAGAATTATTAAAGCCAAGTTGATCTTAGTCAAAGAAAATTTTCTTTCATGTTAGGATACGCAATTTTAGGTCGAAACACTAAGCTATAAGGACAAAACGACTTCATTGAAAAGTTTATCGATTTTTGGAGAAGGAAAAAGCCTCTTATCAGCAAAATGCGTTTTAAATCTTTGGCCACAGGACTATTAAATATTTGGCCACAGGACATTAAATCTTTGGCCTCAGGACAATATTACAAGCAGAAAAATCACTACAACTCATACCAGCAAGAAAAATTGGAAGTTGTTCTAAAGGTATAACTTACAAAAATGCCCTCCCAAAAATGTTCTTTATTGTAACTACACAGGAAGTTCTTCAGTTCATATTTTTATACCCTCCACCATAGGATGGGGGTATATTAACTTTGTCATTCCGTTTGTAACACATCGAAATATTGATCTAAGACCCCATAAAGTATATATATTCTGGGTCGTGGTGAAATTCTGAGTCGATTTGAGCATGTCCGTCCGTCCGTCCGTCTGTTGAAATCACGTTAACTTCCGAACGAAACAAGCTATCGACTTGAAACTTGGCACAAGTAGTTGTTATTGCTGTAGGTCGGATGGTCTTGCAAATGGGCCATATCGGTCCACTTTTACGTATAGCCCCCATATAAACGGACCCCCAAATTTGGCTTGCAGACCCTCTACGAGAAGCAAATTTCAAAATTCAGCTGAAATTTGGTACATGGTGTTAGTATATGGTCTCTAACAACCATGCAAAAATTGGTCCACATCGGTCCATAATTATATATAGCCCCCATATAAACCGATCCCCCGATTTGGCTTTCGGAGCTTCTAAGAGCAGCAAATTTCATCCGATCCGGCTGAAATTTGGTACATGGTGTTAGTATGTGGTCTCTAACAACCATGCAAAAATTGGTCCACATCGGTCCATAATTATATATAGCCCCCATATAAACCGATCCCCCGATTTGGCTTTCGGAGCCTCTAAGAGAAGCAAATTTCATCCGATCCGGCTGAAATTTGGTACATGGTGTTAGTATATGGTCTCTAACAACTATGTAAAAATTGGTCCACATAGGTCATATAAACCGATCCCCCGATTTGGCTTGCGGAGCCTCGAAGAGAAGCAAATTTCATCCGATCCGGCTGAAATTTGGTACATGGTGTAAGTATACGGTCTCTAATGTTCATGCAAAAATTGGTAGAAATCGGTCCATAATTATATATAGCGCCCATATAAACCCATCCCCAGATTTGACCTCCGGAGCCCCTTCGAAGAGCAAAATTCATCCGATTCGGTTGAAATTTTGTACGTGGTGGTAGTATATGATATTTAACAACCATGTCAAAAGTGGTCCATATCAGTCCATAATCATATATAGCCCCCATATAAACCGATCCTGAGATTTGGTTTTGGAGCCTCTTGGAGGAGCAAATTTCATCCGAGTCGGTTGAAATTTGGTACATTGTGCTAGTATATGGCCGTTAACAACTATGCCTAACTAGGTCCATATCGGTCTATAGTTATATATAGCCCTCAGATAAATCGATCCCCAATAACACAAAAATTAGTCCATATCAATAATTGTATATAGCCCACATATAAGCGACCCCCATATTTCAATTCTGGCTCCCTACGTACCGTGCAAAAGTCCATATCGATTCGTAATTATTTGTAGACTTACCTACACATACCTTTTTGTCTAATATATACCACGTATGGACTAACTCACAATTTAGAAAACGATTTAAGATACCACAACCAAAGTAATTCGATTGTGGATGACAGTCTTTGGTATACGTTTCTACGCAATCCATGGTGGAGGGTACATAAGATTCGGCCTGGCCGAACTTACGGCCGTTACTACTTGTTTATAACTCGCTTTTTTCATACTCTTAACAAGTAATTTTAACTTTGTGTGCTTCAAATAGGTTAGAAAGTGAGTAAGAATAAATAAAATGTTACAAATTATTTAAATTTTGTCGAAGAAAAATGCTAAATCTATTCTAGAAAAATTGCTATTTTTTTTAAATAATTGAGGTCAAACGTTTCAGACAATGCATAAAAAATCATAAAAAATTATAAAAGTTATTTATTTGGCAAAAAGATCCAAAAAGAACATTTTCCTTACCTTTTTGGCGACTCAGTTTTGAACGCTTTAAAATTCACCGGAATTGGACGATAAAAGATTGGAAACGGGTAATTTAGTCTGGCGCAAAGGAACTTAATCGTTTCCAAAGTACTATTAGTAAAAATATTCAAGACATACACTCGGTGTTGATCGCCAGTGCACTGAAAAAAATATTGACCTAATATGGAAGATTATGCAACTTAAATTTTAGGAATCGAAATTTACCCAAAGTTAAGGACAAAATTCTTTAAAATAATGACATTTTAATTAAATGAAAGTTTATAATCCTTGCTTCAAAATTTTTTTTCATTAAATTTAGGACACAAATATTGAAATTTTCCGTCAATCTGCTGAAGTTGTAGATCTTTGAAATAAGGCAATAAAGAAAAACATTTTTAATTTAAAGAAATCGTCTTTAACTCAACTGACACATTGCATTTTTAAATTTAAGATAAAATCGCTTCAAATATAGGCTAAGACTTATTTTAAGGATTTGCATCTTTGGTTTAAAGTTTTTTTAGCATTAAGAAAACTGTTTTTACTTTGTCATAATTTGGATTTTAAATTGATATTTGTTTGTACATAAATACCTTTATTAATATATCGCAAAAAGAGGATAAATGAGATCTGTATCTAATTTTAATTTTATTTATCCTAGATTTAAAGCCAGGGAGATCCGTCAAAGATGTCTTCATTTTAAAGAAGCTGCATCTTTGGCTCGGAATCAATACCAAAATCCTTAAGGGAAGGTCAAAATCTTTGGATCCAAGTAAACCTTTTTCTTTGAGTGTGTATATTCTGAGTCGTGGTGAAATTTTGAGTCGATCTAGCGATGTCTGTCCATCGGACCCGTTTGAAATTTTGTAGGTGATGTTAGTATACACCCATAGAAAAAATCATGAACGGCGTGGTCGTTTCAAAACGATCCGTCCATGAAAGTGAATCAACACACACGTGTTGTCAAACTGAGAACGGACGGGGTCAATCTGACAACGTAAAAATGACACCATGCGTTGTCAAAACAACAACCAGCGTTCATGATCTGACAACGTAATGGTTACGAATTTATAAACAAAATTAAAAAAAAAATCCGCTACCGCACTGAAAAAAATATTGTCGTGAGGTCAAAGATTTCATGTCTTTAAAATACGAATACAAATTTTGCCTAGCATAGAAGACGCATTTCTCTAAAATAAAGTTATTTTCCTTGTCCAAAAGTCGATAAACTTTTCAATGAAGTCATATTGTCCTTATAATTAAGTGATTTGACTTAAAAATTGGTATCTTAACATGAATGAAAAAATTTATAGGCTAAGGTCAACTTGACTTTAATAATTCAGAAAAATTCTTTAAATTTAATGAAATTGTCTTTAAATTTGTTGTCTTTTTGCATCTTGACTACAAAGCAAAAAATCGTTCAAATATAGGACATGTTTTTCAAAACTTTATTTTAAAGAAGTTTTTTACTTCAAACATAGCATAATTTCTACTGGAAGTCGAGTCCTAATTTGGAAAATAAAGTTGCCGTTAACTCGTTTTTAAAGGACTTTGATAGCATATGAAGAAAAAAAGCTGAGAAAGCAAAAGCAAATACATAAAACCTAAATTTAAAAGAGAATTGTGTCTTAAAAGTATCCTTACTTGTATTCTCCGCTTCTTTGGCTCGGAATCAATACCAAATTTTTTAAAGTAAAGACAAAATCTTTGGAACCGAGTATGCTTTTTTTTTCAGTGCGTTACTCGAACCTCTGTTATCTGCACCATATCATTTAACAGTCGCCTTAGCACATTGCACCACCGGTGGAGTTGTCGTAACAACGTCTAGCGATTATTTTAAGACTTTTCATGACAAAAGGAAAAATGCCGTTCATGAAATTGTGAACGCCCGTGGACGAAATCGCAAACATTCCGTTTTGATTGTTTTGTGAACGTTTCCGTTTCATTTTGTCACCGGCCGTTCACGATTGTGGAACGCAATTTTTTCTATTAGTGTATGGTCTCTAAAAGCCAAGCAAAAATCGTTCCTTATTGGTCCATATTTATAAATAGCCCCAATATAAACCGACCCCAAATTTTACTTCTGGAGCCTATTGAAATTTCACACTCTAATTACTGTTTAAAATTGGTTCATAATTAACTGAATTGATTTATGTAGGTATTTAAGGGTTACCACAACCCAAGTATTTCGTTTAACGATGATAGTCTTTGTTATAATTTTCTACACAATGAGATTTTCACAAAAACCGACAATCGGTGTAAGAGCGTAACCAGATCCACCGGTGTATATAAACAATATTCATAAGTGCAGTTTTGAGCACTCAAAACATCGATTTAATATAAAGTTTAATATATGTTTTTGTTCTCTAATTCTGAAATATAAAAGGAGATCCCGGTATATGGCAATGTAATCCTTTATATATAGCACCTGTCAAATGTGAGATGGTATCGGAAATGTAGATCTACAAAGTGGAGCACGGTATAATATAGTCGGACCCGTCTGACTTTAGACTTTCCTTATTTATGATTTTCCTTTTACCTATGATTTTCATACTATGAACCCTAAAAATAAAATAAAAAATTGTTAATTGAAATCACATCAAAATAAAACGTCAGTTAATCTTTTCCGACAAAAAAATAAAAAAAAATAATAATATATTTCTAATGTATGAAGATAGAATTACTGCTAGTTCCATCAGTGAGTAATTTTCCTTATCTTAATTATATTTTAAATAATTTTTCTATATCATGCAGAAGTTACCAGAATGTCGCTGGATAAACTTAACACAATTAACTATGATAGCTTGCTGGAAAAGTTTAGAGAGGAATTTATGAAAACATGGGATAGTCCTAAGCCATCGCCTGATACTGGACTTGATGGCTATAACGAATTAGCCATATTGGGTGTGGGATCATATGGTCGTGTGGTATAAAAGAAGAGTTTTACAAATGTGTTTCTCTAACTTATCTCATTGTCTCATTTTCAGATTTTAACAAAAAATGTTCAAACTGGTAAATACAATGCTGTTAAAATTTTAATAAAAGATACTATTGTGAAAATGAAACAAGTCCGTCATGTTCATAGTGAGAAAATGGTTTTGGCTTCCATACGTTTTCCATTTTTGATAAATTTGGAATTTTCTTGCAAGGATTTTGATCATTTGTATTTGGGTCTTCCCTTTATAAATGGTGGAGAGCTATTCAACTATCATCGCAAGTATGGTAGCGTAGATGGGTTTATTAATGACGTTATTGAACAGATTCCCATTTTCAGAGTGAAAAAATTCAATGAAAAACAGACTCGCTTTTATGCTGCTCAAGTCTTTATGGGTCTAGAATATCTACACAATATGAGTATACTATATCGTGACCTTAAACCTGAAAATATACTCATAGATTCCAGGGGTTATCTGAAGATAACCGATTTTGGGTTTGCCAAAGTAAGTGAAGTTTTAAAAATTTAAACAAGTGTACATGAATTGCAAAAACAGAATGCAAATTCTAGATAGTCCCCAAAAATATCTTCATTGTAAATCATAAACAAGGGATATGTTTATAATTTACAATAAAGATACTTTTGGGCACTATCTAGAATTTTTACTCTTTTTATACCCTCCACCATAGGATGGGGGTATATTAACTTTGTTATTCCGTTTGTAACACATCGAACTATTGCTCTAAGACCCCATAAAATATATATTCTAGGTCATGGTGAAATTCTGAGTCGATCTAGCTATGTCCGTCTGTGGAAATCACGATAACTTCCAACCGAAACAAGCTAACGACTTGAAACTTGGCACAAGTAGTTGTTATTGATGTAGGTCGGATGGTATTGCAAATGGGTCATATCGGACCACGTTTACGTGTAACCCCCATATATAGATCGATCCCCAGATTTGAACTCCGGAACCTCTTGGAGGAGCAAATTTCATTCAATCCGGTAGAAATTTGGTACGTGATGTTAGTATTTGGTCTCTAACAACCATGCAAAAATTGGTTCATATCAGTGCATATCGGTCCATAATAATATGTAGCCCCCATATAAACCGATCCCTAGATTTGACCTCCGGAGCCTATTGGAGGAACAAAATTCATACGATCCGGTTGAAATTTAGTACGTGGTATAAGTATATAGCCTCTAATAACCATGCAAAAATGTATCCATATCGGTCCATAATTATATAACAACCATGCCAAACTTGGTCCAAATCGGTCTAAAGCTATATATAGCCCCCAGATAAACCGATCCCTAATCACGCAAAAATTGGTCCATATCAGTTCATTAGAGTATATAGCTCCATATAAAGCGTCCCTCAAATTTCAATTCTGGCTCTCTAATTACCGCGCAAAAGTTTATATCGGATTGTAATATTTGTAGACTTCCCTATATATACCGGTTAAGAATTCAAATATATACATATTTAATCTCCTTTTTATACCCTCCACCATAGGATGGGGGTATATTAACTTTGTCATTCAGTTTGTAACGCATCGAAATATTGCTCTAAGACCCCATAAAGTATATATATTCTGGGTCGCGGTGAAATTCTGAGTCGATCTAAGCATGTCCGTCCGTCCGTCTGCTGAAATCACGCTAACTTCCGAGCGAAACAAGCTATGGACTTGAAACTTAGCACAATTAGTGGTTATTGATGTAGGTCGGATGGTATTACAAATGGGCCATATCGGACCACTTTTACGTGGGGGCTATATAAACCGACGCTCAGATTTGGCTTGGAGGAGCAAAATTCATCCAATCCGGTTCAAATTTGGTACGTGGTGTAAGTATATGGTCTCTAACAACCTTGCCAAACATTGGTCCATATAGGTCCATAATTATATATAGCCCCCATATAAACCGATCCCCAGATTTGGCTTGCGGAGCCTCTACGAGAAGCAAATTTCATCCGATCTGGCTGAAATTTGGTACATGGTGTAAGTATATGGTCCCTAACAACTATGCAAAAATTGGTCCATATCGGTTTATAAATATATAGAGCCCCATATAAACCGACCCCCAGATTGTACTTCCGGAGCCTCTTGGAGGAGCCAAATTCATCCGATCCGGTTGGAATTTTGTACATGGTGTTAGTATGTGGTCTCTCATAACCATGCAAGAGTTGGCCCAAATCGGTCCATAATTATATATAGCCCCCATATAAACCGATCACAAGATTTGATTTCCGGAGCCTCTTGGAGGAGCCAAATTCATCCGATCCGGTTAAAATTTGGTACATTTCGCTAGTATATGGCCGATAACAACCATGCCAAAATTGGCCTGTATCGATCTATATTATATATAGCCCCCAAATAAACCCATCCCCAATCACAGAAAAATCACGACTGCCACTCGATCCAAAAATAATCTAGCAAAATTTTATGGCTATAGAAAATTTTGTCAAAATTTTATATTTCTATAGAAAATTTTGTCAAAATGTTATGTCAAAACAAGTAAAGCAAGTCTAAAGTCGGGCGGGGCCGACTATATTATACCCTGCACCACTTTGTAGATCTAAATTTTCGATGCCATATCACATCCGTCAAATGTGTTGGGGGCTATATATAAAGGTTTGTCCCAAATACATACATTTAAATGTCACTCGATCTGGAAGAATTTGATAGCCTTCTACAAAATCTATAGACTCAAAATTTAAGTCGGCTAATGCACTAGGATGGAACAAAATGTTAGTAAAAAATATGGGAAACGTTTAAATCTGAAGCAATTTTAAGGAAACTTCGAAAAAGTTTATTTATGATTTATCGCTCGATATATATGTATTAGAAGTTTAGGAAAATTAGAGTCATTTTTACAACTTTTCGACTAAGCAGTGGCGATTTTACAAGGAAAATGTTGGTATTTTGACCATTTTTGTCGAAATTAGAAAAACATATATATGGGAGCTATATCTAAATCTGAACCGATTTCAACCAAATTTGGCACACATAGCAACAATGCTTATTCTACTCCCTCTGCAAAATTTCAACTAAATCGGAGTTAAAAATTGGCCTCTGTGGTCATATGAGTGTAAATCGGGCGAAAGATATATATGGGAGATATATCTAAATCTGAACCGATTTCAACCAAATTTGGCACGCATAGCTATAATGCTAATTCTACTCCCTGTGCCAAATTTCAACTAAATCGGAGCAAAGAATTAGCCTCTGTGGTCATATGAGTGTAAATCGGGCGAAAGCTATATATGGGAGCTATATCTAAATCTGAACCGATTTCAACCAAATTTGGCTCGCATAGCTACAATGCTAATTCTACTCCCTGTGCAAAATTTCAACCAAATTGGGGTAAAACTCTGGCTTCTGGGACCGTATTAGTCCATATCGGGCGAAATATATATATGGGAGCTATATCTAAATCTGAACCGATTTCAATAAAATTTGGCACACTTGACTGTAGTACCAATTGTTCTTCTTGTGCAAAATTTTAAGCAAATTAGGGTAAAACTCTGGCTTCTGGGGCCATATAAGTCCATATCGGGCGAAATATGTATATGGGAGCTATATCTAAATCTGAACCGAGTGCTTCCAAAATCAATAGGGATCTATTCTGAGCCAAAACACATACTTGTGCCAAATTTGAAGTCGATTGGACTAAAACTGCGACCTAGACTTTGATTACAAAAATGTGTTCACGGACAGACGGACAGCCGGACATCGCTATATCGACTCACGAGCCCACCCTGAGCATTTTTGCCAAAGACACCATGTGTCTATCTCGTCTCCTTCTGGGTGTTGCAAACATATGTACTATCTTATAATACCCTGTTCCACAGTGTGGAGCAGGGTATAAAAAAAATTTAAGCATTTCATAGTTGGAGAGGAATATTTTGCAAAATCTTCAAAAACATCAAGAATTCTACTTATCTACTAAACAGTAAAAAATCGACCATTTTTGGTAGACTCGTGTTCATAATTGTATATAGTCCCCATCAAAAGCGACCCCCATATTTCAATTCTGGCCCTATAATTACCTCATAAAAGTTCATATCGGTTCGTAATTATTTCTTCGCTATATATACCGGTCAAGAACTGAATATATACGTATTTAATCGACCTTTCTTTTGTCTACTATATATCCCGCATGGACTATCTTACAATTAAGAAGATGATGTTAAGAAGTTTTAAGATGCCTTGCCATCGGCCATCCATGGTGGAGGGTACACTGAAAAAAATATTGTTGTGAGGTCAAAGATTTCATGTCTTTAAAATACGAATGCAAATTTTGCTTAGCATGGAAGACACATTTGTCTAATAGAAAGTTTTTTTCCTTGTCCAAAAGTCGACAAACCTTTCAATGAAGTCGTATTGTCCTTATAATTGAGTGATTTCACTTAAAAATGGGTATCATAACATGAAAGAAAAAATGTTTGGGCTAAGGTTAATTTGACTTTAATAATTCAGAAAAATTCTTTAAATTTAATGAAATTGTCATTAAATTTGTTGCCTTTTTGCATCTTGACTACAAAGCAAAAAATCGTTCTAATATAGGACATGTTTTTTAACACTTTATTTTAAAGACGTTTTTTACTTGAAACAAAGCATAATTTTTATTGTAAGTCGAGTCTTAATTTGGAAAATAAAGCTGTCGTTAACTCGTATTTAAAGGACTTTGATAGCATATGAAGAAAAACAGCTGAAAAGGCGAAAAATTAAAATTTGCTTCCTAGAAGCAAGTACGCAAAACCCAATTTTAAAAGAGAATTGTGTCTTAAAAGTATCCATACTTGTATTCTCCGCTTCTTTGGCTCGGAATCAATTTTTCAGTGTACATAGGATACGGCCTGGCCGAACTTACGACCGTATATACTTCTTGTGCTTTGTTTTTTTTTTTTTTACAGAGAGTTGAAACCCGTACATTAACATTGTGTGGCACTCCAGAATATTTGGCTCCCGAAATAATTCTATCTAAACCCTATGGCCAAAGTGTCGATTGGTGGGCATTTGGTATTCTATTGTATGAATTGGTAGCGGGTAGTTCACCATTTGCTCCTTATAATAAAAATATCATGGTGATGTACAATAAAATATGTGCCGGAGAATACAAAATGCCAATAGCGTTCAGTGCCTCATTCAAAGATTTAATCGATCATCTATTACAGGTGGATTTATCTAAAAGGTAAAAATGTTACGTGTAGTTTGATAAACCCTAATGGTGGACACTTGATGGTAGTGCACTTACTCTTGAGAGTTATCGTGCTATGATTTTTTACCACGCCTGCATCAATTCTAGCACATCGGTGATTTATCTCATCCCGGTAACGCCGGAGGTATTTTTCGGTATTTCAAAGCTAAGCACATATTTTGACACGCCATTCAGACTGTTTTTAATTGATCTAAACATAGAATTATGCAGCACTTATTGATAAAAAAAATGCAATTGACCTCCTATATCTATAATTTAAACAAAAATTTTGTTAAAGCACACTTTCACCCTTTCGAACTCAATCTAAGCATATTCTTGTTCAGATCTACCTAATCTCGGTCCACCATTATTGTTTACGGCAAATGCATTTTAATCGAATTTTCTATTATTTTTAAGATTTGGAAATTTAGCCAATGGTAATAAGGACATTAAAAATCACATGTGGTTTAAACATGTTAACTGGTATGCCATGATTAATCAAGAAATTCCTGCTCCCTTCATACCGAAAGTGGCCAATATGGAAGATTTGTCAAATTTTGATCGTTTTCCTCATGCTAAGCCATTGCACCGTTCAAAATCGAATCGTCATGCTGACTTATTTGCCGATTTTTAATTACAAAATATTCAATAATTTTCTTCATTTTATAAATACGCTTTGTGTTGATCACTTGAATAAAATATTTTACTATTTTGAAAAAAAAAAAAAAAATATATTGCCTTAATATGAAAGTTTATACAAACTAAATTTTAAGACAAGTAATTTACACAATGTTAGTACAATTTTCGTTAAAATAATATTTTCTCATAAAATTTGGAACACGAATCTGGGCAAAGCATTTTTAATTTAAAGAAATCGTCATGCTTGAATTTTTTTTAAGTCATATTTAGCATTTGTATTAAACAAAATTCAAAATACATTGTTTTTATACTCTGCGCCACACTGTGGAACATGGTATTATAAGTTAGTGCATAGTTTGCAACACCCAGAAGGAGTCGAGATAGACATATGGTGTCTTTGGCAATATTGCTTAGGATCGGTCCCTGAGTCGATATAGCGATGACCGTCTGTCCGTGAACACATTTTTGTCATCAAAGTCTAGGTCGCAATTTTAGTCTAATCGACTTCAAATTTGGCACAAGTATGTATTTTGGGTCAGAATAGAACTCTATTGATTTTGGAAGAAATCGGTTCAGTTTTAGATATAGCTCCCATATATATCTTTCGCCCTAATTTGCTAAAAATTTTGTACAAGAAGAACAATTAGTACTATAGTCAAGTGTGCCAATGTTTATTGAAATCGGTTCAGATTTAGATATAGCTCTCATATATATCTTTCGCCCGATATGAACTAATATGGTCCCAGAAGCCAGAATTTTACCCCAATTTGGTGTAGTCAAGTGTACCAAATTTGATTGAAATCGGTTCAGATTTAGATATAGCTCCCATATATATCGTTCGCCCGATTTACACTCATATGACCATATGGCCAATCTTTTACTCCGGTTTACTTGATTTGCTCCGATTTGCACAGGGAGTAAAATTAGCATTGTAGCTATGCGTGCCAAATTTGATTGAAATCGGTTCAGATTTAGATATAGCTACCATATATATGTTTTTCTGATTCCGACAAAAATGGTCAAAATACCAACATTTTCTTTGTAAAATCGCCAATGCTTAGTAGAAAAGTTGTAAAAATGACTCTAATTTTCCTAAACTTCTAATACATAACTAAACTTATATATCGAGCGATAAATCATAAATAAACATTTGCGAAGTTTTCTTAAAATTGCTTCAGATTTAAATTTTCCCATTTGTATACCCTCCACCATAGGATGGGGGGATATTAACTTTGTCATTCCGTTTGTAACACATCGAACTATTGCTCTAAGACCCCATAAAGTATATATACTGTAGGTCGTGGTGAAATTCTGAGTCGATCTAAGCATGTCCGTCCGTCCGTCTGTTGAAATCACGGTAACTTCCGAACGGAACAAGCTATCGACTTGAAACTTGGCACAAGTTGTTGTTATTGATGTAGGTCGGATGGTATTGCAAATGGGCTATATCGGTTCACTTTTACATATTGCCCCCATATAAACGGACCCTCAGATTTGGCTTGCGGAGCTTCTAAGAGAAGCAAATTTCATCCGATTTGGTACATGGTGTAAGTATATGGAATCTAACAACCATGCAAAAATTGGTCCACATCTGTTAATAATTTTATATAGCCCCCATATAAACCGATCCCCCGCGTTGGCTTGCGTAGCCTCTAAGAGAAGCAAATTTCATCCGATTGGGGTGAAATTTGGTACATGGTGTTAGTATATGGTCTCTAATGACCATGCAAAAATTGGTTCACATCGGTCCGTAATTATATATAGCCCCCATATAAACCGATCACCAGATTTGACCTCCGGAGCCTCTTGGAAGGCCAAAATTCATCTGATTCAGTTGAAATTTGATACGTGGTGTTAATATATGGCCTCAAACACCCATGCAAAAAATTGGTCGAAATCAGTCCGTTATTATATATAGCCCCCATATAAACCTATCCCCACATTTGACCTCCGGAGCCCCTTGGAAGAGCAATATTTATCCGATTCGGTTGAATGTTAGTATATGGTATCCAACAACCATGCCTAAAGTGGTCCACATCATAATCATATATAGCCCCCATATAAACCGAACCCGAGATTTGGTTTTGGAGCCTCTTGGAGGAGCAAATTTCATCCGAGTCAGTTGAAATTTGGTACATTGTGCTAGTATATGGCCGTTAATAACCATGACTAACTAGGTCCATATCGGTCTATAGTTATATATATTCCTCAGATAAATCGATCCCCAATCACACAAAAATTGGTCCAAATCAAGTTAATAGTTGTATATAGCCCCTTATAAACGAACCCCATATTTCAATTCTGACTCTCTAAGTCAGAATTGACCTTTTGGTCTAATATGTACCACGTATGGACTAACTTACAATTTAGAAGACGATGTTAAGAATTTTCTAGTATTACCACAACCCAAATAATTCGATTGTGGATGACAGTCTTTCGTAGAAGTTTCTACGCAATTCATGGTGGAGGGTACATAAGATTCGGCCTGGCCGAACTTACTGCCGTATATACTTGTTCTCATTAAATTTGGAACACGAATCTGGGCAAAACATTTTTGATTTAAAGAAATCGTCATACATAAGATTGCATTAAGTCATATTTAGCATTTGTATTAAACAAAATTCAAAATACATTGTTTTTTTGTAATGTTTTTTATTTAAAAAAAATATAAATACAGAAATATAAAATTATTATTTTTTTTTTTTTTTTTATTTAGAATGTAAATAAAATTTTCTTACACTAACCACTAAACAATTTTAAGAGCAAACCCACAAATAGACAATGAACAAAAAGAATCACCCATATGTTTGTTACATTAGAAAAATTATTTCACTCACAAAACAAATAAACACGGCAACATCAAAGGCAATCCAATGAATTAATCTTTAATGAATTATCCTGCAAAGATCTATGTAAAAAATTCAATCCGGTTCATCCCCATCTCCAGCCTTAAGCATACATTACGGTAGCTAAACAAATACACAACCACAAAACAAAATCTGAGCAATTTGTACAATTAAGATGGGGTGTAATGATAAGGATACATGGATACATTACCATCTTATGCAAGGATATGAAAAAATTATGAGTTACTTTACTCCAGCCTGTTTATATAACGAGAAAAATGTGAAGATAACAAAAACATTATACAAAAGATTCTTAATTTAATTGTGGCATATGAGGTGATTATTTGGGAAATTTTCCTAAAGCCCTCTCTCCCTTCGACAAAAAGCATATTTTGAATAAACGATGATTGGTGTAATGAAATATTTAAAAGAAAAATAACCCAAAGGGACCAATAAACAAATGGTTGTGGGATAAATATATAGGTGAAGTGAATAGATTCGTAGGTGAGTGCATAGATAGTTCGAGTAAATGTGGAATATTACCTTAGAAGATAAATAAAGAGAGCAATTGGAGACAAATAACTTTGATGTTGTTTAGTACACTGAAACCTCTCAAATTTGGAGTGTAAACAGGACACACACATATATATATGGCGCACATATATATGGGAGCTATATCTAAATCAGTGTTGGGCGTTATTCAATAAATTTTTATTCAAATAACAAATAATTTTTTATTCGTTATTTTTCATTTGGAATTTTTTGAAATCAAATTTCAACTGTTATCTGTTTATTATTTGTCATACAAATAATAATTTTTTTGAATCGAAAAAAAAAATAAATTGAATTTATTGAATTCTTCTGATAAAATAATCTTTTTTGAGGAGCGACAATTGTCTTTATAACTAGGAATGGAACCGGAAGGTACAACATCCAAAAATAGTGATTCAAAAGAATCTGGTTTTTCCATTTTTGATAGAACATTCTACAGAATTTTAGAAGACGGAGTAAAGAATATCAGTGCAGTGTGCGTGAAATGTGAGCCTGATTTTGTTAAGATAAAAGGAGAGAAAAATTCAACATCAAACTTCATATCTCACCTTAAGAAGCGGCATGGTAAGGAAGAGTACCAGAGTTATAAATGCCTAAAACGTTCTCAAGCGAAGGAGGTAATGAGAAACAAGTGTGCAAGGGACAAACAAGGGAAGCATCTGAGTCCCTTTGAGTTGAACGAAGTAACAGGTTGGCTGATAAGTCCCCTGTCTGACACATAGATGGCGTCGCTAGTATTAAATGCATATTATTTTTATATAGGACCAACCTTCAAATGATTCGTGTCAAAATTTGACGTCTGTAAGTCAATTAGTTTGTGAGATAGAGCGTCTTTTGTGAAACAACTTTTGTTATTGTGAAAAAATGGAAAAAAAGGAATTTCGTATTTTGATAAAATACTGTTATCTGAAGGGAAAAAATACGGTGGAAGCAAAAACTTGGCTTGATAATGAGTTTCCGGACTCTGCCCCAGGGAAATCAACAATAATCGATTGGTATGCAAAATTCAAGCGTGGTGAAACAAGCACGGAGGACGGTGAACGCAGTGGACGCCCGAAAGAGGTGGTTACCGACGAAAACATCAAAAACTCCATAAAATGATGATGAATGACCGTAAAATGAAGTTGATCGAGATAGCAGAGGCCTTAAAGATATCAAAGGAACGTGTTGGTCATATCATTCATCAATATTTGGATATGCGGAAGCTCTGTGCAAAATGGGTGTCGCGCGAGCTCACATGTGACCAAAAACAACAACGTGTTGATGATTCTGAGCGGTGTTTGCAGCTATTAACTCGTAATACACCCGAGTTTTTCCGTCGATATGTGACAATGGATGAAACATGGCTCCATCACTACACTCCTGAGTCCAATCGACAGTCGGCTGAGTGGACAGCGACCGGTGAACCGTCTCCGAAGCGTGGAAAGACTCAAAAGTCCGCTGGCAAAGTAATGACCTCTGTTTTTTGGGATGCGCATGGAATAACTTTTATCGATTATCTTGGGAAGGGAAAAACTATCAACAGTGACTATTATATGGCGTTATTGGAGCTTTTGAAGGTCGAAATCGCGGCAAAACGGCCCCATATGAAGAAGAAAAAAGTGTTGTTCCACCAAGACAACGCACCGTGCCACAAGTCATTGAGAACTATGGCAATAATTCATGAATTGGGCTTCGAATTGCTTCCCCACCCACCATATTCTCCAGATCTGGCCCCCAGCGACTTTTTCTTGTTCTCAGATTTCAAAAGGATGCTCGCAGGGAAAAAATTTGGCTGCAATGAAGAGGTGATCGCCGAAACTGAGGCCCATTTTGAGGCCTATGAACCGATTTTGACCAAATTTGACATGCATAGTTAGAATAATAATCCTGCTATCTCAGCAAAAAACGTAAATGGGAGAATAATTTTGGCCTCCGTGATAATATGGGTGTAAATCTGGCGAAAGTTATATATGGGATCTATATCTAAATCTGAACCGATTTCAACCAAATTTGGCACACTTAACGATACTATTAAACGTACTCCTTATGCAAAATTTGAAGCAAGTCAGGGCAAAACTCTGGCCTTTGAAGCCATATAAATGCAAATCGGACAAAAGATATATATTAGAGCTATCTAAATCTGAACCGATTTGGCTGATATTTTGCATATATTACGAAAGCCCCAAAATATTTGGCTGCCCGAAATTTTGAGAAAATACGTTTATAAAGGGTGATACGGTCAACATTTGGTCAAGGGAAAACGCGTGTAAATCGGTGAAATCGTTTATTTAAAAAATCAAATTAAATTTCTTTTTCAAGTTCAATTAGTATAAAATTCAGGAAAAATATTCAGTTAGGCTTTCGCTTTTCCAAATCCGAATTGCCGGGCCTCATGCTTGACACCTGCCATCAGATTTTGTACAGCCACCTTGTCCACCTTCTTCGCCGCAGAAAGCCAGTTTGCCTTGAACTGCTGCTCGTCCTTAGCAGTTTTTTGGTCTTCTTTAGGTTCCGCTTGACAATAGTCCAATATTTCTCAATTGGGCGAAGCTCTGGCGTGTTGGGAGGGTTCTTGTCCTTGGGAACCACCTGCATGTTGTTGGCGGCGTACCACTCCATGGCCTTTTTACCGTAATGGCAAGATGCCAAATCCGGCCAAAACAGTACGGAACAATCGTGTTTCTTCAGGAAAGGCAGAAGTCTTTTATTCAAACACTCTTTCACATAAATTTCTTGGTTGACAGTCCCGGAAGCTATGAAAATGCTGCTTTTCAAGCCACAGGTACAGATGGCTTGCCAGACCAGATATTTCTTTGCGAACTTTGACAGTTTTATGTGCTTGAAAATATCTGCTACTTTTCCCCTTCCTTTTGCCGTATAAAACTCCTGTCCCGGAAGCTGCTTGTAGTCGGCTTTGACGTAGGTTTCGTCGTCCATTACCACGCAGTCAAACTTCGTCAGCATCGTCGTGTACAGCCTCCGGGATCGCGCTTTGGCCGTCGTATTTTGTTTATCATCGCGATTTGGAGTCACTACCTTCTTGTAAGTCGATAGTCCGGCTCGTTTTTTGGCTCGATGCACGATTGTAGACGATACACCCAGCTTATTTGCGGCATCTCGGAGAGAGAGGTTAGGGTTTCACTTGAAACTACCGGCAACTCTCTTTGTCGTCTCAGCGGCTTCCGGTTTTCGATGTCCCCCCGATCCAGACTTCCTGGCTGTCGACAAACGTTCCCCAAACACTTTAATTACATTTGTAACGGTTGATTTGGAAACTTTTAGCGATTTTGCCAGCTTTGCGTGCGAGTAGCTCGTTTTTTCGCAATGCGCGAGCAAAATTTTGATACGCTGCTCTTCTTGCTTGGACGGCATTTTGACAACTGAAGAGTGAATTCCAAAATCAAAATAGGAGCAACATTCTACACACACACACCTTCAAAATGAGGGGTGTTCAGGTTTTTTAAATGCAAAATTGAAAGAAATACGTCAAGTTTATATTGACCAAATTTTGACCGTATCACCCTTTAAATACGTCAATTATGACCAGATCTGTGATAAATGTATATGGCAGCTATATCTAAATCTGAACCGATTTTTTTCAAAGTCAATAGCGACTGTCTTTGAGCCAATGTAAATCTCTGTACCAAATTTGATGACGATCAGACTTAAACTGCGAGCTGTACTTTGCACACAAAATTACATATACAGACAGACGGACGGACAGACACACAGACGAACATCGCTAAATCGACTCAGAATTTAATTCTAAGACGATCGGTATAATAAACGATGGTATACAGACTTTTCCTTCTTGGCGTTACATACAAATGCACAAACTTATTATACCCTGTACCACAGTAGTGGTGAAGGGTATAAATATGGGAAACATTTAAATCTGGAGCAACTTGTAAATGCTAATGTGTAAATGTGTATATATGATTTATCGGTCGATATATATTTATTAGAAGTATAGGAGTAATTTTTGCAAGTTTTCGACTTAGTAGAGGTGATTTTGTAAGGAACAAGTATATACGGCCGTAAGTTCGGCCAGGCCGAATCTTATGTACCCTCCACCATGGATTGCGTAGAAACTTCTACGAAAGACTGTCATCCACAATCGAATTACTTGGGGTGTGGTACCTTAAAACTTCTTAACATCGTTTTCTAAATTGTGAGTTAGTCCATACGTGGTATATATTAGACAAAAAAAGTTATGTATAGGTAAGTCTACAAATAATTACGAATCGACATGGACTTTTGCACGGTACGTAGAGAGCCATAATTGAAATATGGGGTAGCTTATATGGGGGCTATATAGAATTATGAAATTGATATGGACCAATTAATGTGTGATTGGGGATCGATTTATCTGAGGGCTATATATACTATAGGCCGATATGGACCTAGTTAGGCATGGTTGTTAACGGCCATATACTAGCACAATGTTTCAAATTTCAACTGACTCGGATGAAATTTGCTCCTCCAAGAGACTCCAAAACCAAATCTCGGGATCGGTTTGTATGGTGGCTATAAATGATTATGGACTGATATGGACCACTTTCGGCATGGTTGTTAAATATCATATATTACCACCACGTACCAAATTTCAACCAGATCGGATGAATTTTGCTTCTCCAAAAGGCACCAGAGGTCAAACCTCTGATATGAACCAATTCTTGCATGGTTGTTGGATGCCATATACTAACATCACGTACCGAATCGGATGAATTTTGTTCTTCCAAGGGACTTCGGAGGTCAAATCTGGGGATTGGTTTATATGGGGCCTATATATAATTATTGACCGATTTCGACCAATTTTTGCATGGGTGTTAGAAACCATATACTAACACCATGTATTAAAAAAAAAATATATATAAATATATATATATATATATATATATATATATATATATATATATATATATATATATATATATATATATATATATATATATATATATATATATATATATATATATATATATATATATATATATATATATATATATATATATATATATATATATATATATATATGTGTGTAACTGAACCGATTTAAACGAAATTTAGCAGGTATAGTAAGAATGTTAATTCTACTACCTGTGGTCATATTAGTTCAAATCGGGCTAAAGATATATATGGGAGCTATATCTACATCTGAACCGATTTCAATAAAATTTAGAACACTTTACTACACGACTAATCGTACACCGAGTGCAAAATTTCAATCAAATTGGGTTAGAAAAACTCTGGCTTCGGGGACCATATAAGTCCATATTGGGCGAAATATGTATATGAGAGCTATATCTAAATCTGAACCGATGTCAATCAAATTTGGCACACTTGACTATAGCAATAATTGTTCTTCTTGTGCAAAATTTTAATCAAATTAGTGTAAAACTTTGGCTTCTGGGACCATGTAAGTCCATATCGCCCGAAAGATAAATGTGGGAGTTATATCTAAATCTGAACCGATTTCAATCAAATTTCGCACACTGGATTACATGACCAAGCACAAACTTCAATGAAATCAGGGTAAAACTCCGGCTTCTGGCGCCATATCTAATCTAAATCTTAACCGATTTCTTCCAAAATCAATAGGGTTCTATTCTGACCTAAAAATAGAAATTTGTGCTAAATTTGAAGTCGATTGGATTAAAACTGCGACCTGGACTTTGATCACAAACATGGCTGTATCGACTCAAGGACCCGCCCTGAGCAATATTGCCAAAGACACCATACGTCTATCTCGTCCCCTTCTGGGTTTTGCAATCATATGCACTAACTTATAATACCCTGTTCCACAGTGTGGTGCAGGTTATAAAAATGTAAACTGCACGTCGAAAAATTAAAGTTGCATTATCTGTCATATAAGGTCAATATTTTTTCAGTGTCATTCTCCAAAATTTGTCAATAATGGTGTCATATTTCATCTATTTTCAGATATTAACGTAGAAACTTAAGGTAAGTACTATGCTTAGTTTTCTAGCTGTTTAAGATTCGACTTAATAATCAATAAAAAATTAAAGTCGATTTTGAAGACTACAAAAACTAGGGTCCAACTTTGCAACTGTTTTAAGACAATCATTTTGTGGAGTTTTTTAATATCGCCATCGCTAATAAAGTCATTTGCTTCAACTTATATTTAATGGACGCGTCTGAGATAGAACTTACTAAAAATTATACGGATTTAATCCTAGTAGCGCCATCTATGAGTCAGACCGTGAATTCTTCAATAGACCTGTAACCTTTGCAGTGATTTTTGCTTATGCACTGATACCTTTCTCAACAACACTTTGATTCAAATATAATCATGGAGATACAAGAAAAGTATAATATAGCCTGCCCCATGCCTTTTTCCTTGCAAGAGAAAGTGGTACAAACGAACTACGATTATAGAATTGAGTATTTAGAGTATGGGTGATATATTAGGATATGGCTGTTGACCAAAGAAAGAAAAATAACAAGTTGTAAAAAATAAACTAATAAATCTTTTATACCTTTTCATATCACTGCATGATTTATGTGCATCTTTATCAAGGACAAGAAGGAAAAAACCAAAATATAGACAAAAAAGCACAAACTTCAATACCCCATTCATATTCCACATGAATCAATGAGTTTTTTCCCCTAGGTTACGAACCGCGTCCGAAATGAAAATGTTTTAGTCGACTTACCTTTTATGGGTGTTTAACTTTTATGTATATTTTCCCATATATGCATGAATAATATCTGGCAAAAGCTCATCTTCATCCACCCACATTTTTTCCTTTGGGTGGATGTCAGTCATGTTTGTGTAGAAAAAAATTGCAAATTTTTTGTCCAGTTTTTAAAATAAGAAAACAAGGCGACATCGGACGATTGCTTGTTTCCTTTGTCCAGCCACAATATGATGACGGTAGAAAGATGAAACTTTAGATAGATTATAACACATTTTCATAGGAAACATACCTTCGCCGATTGAGTGGAAATGTGTTGGAGTTAGTCTCTCACAAGTCCTATAATGAAAACATGGTGATATCTTAGGAATGGGTGGTATGTAGGTACTACAAAAGAAACTTTACACAGGATATTTTAACCCATTGAGTGCTGAATATGTGTAAATAAAATTTTAGTTTGTATGCCCGCATTGCATACAAATTCTCACGGGTTCAATCTCAGTTTCGATCAAACGCCAAAAGTTTTCAGATTATCCCCACTCAGTAATGCTGGGGACATTTCTGAGTGTTTCAAAGCTTCGCCAAGTGATTTTAGTATATTCCATTATGATACTACAAGTGTTTTATTATCATACTATCTATCGAGCTCTAATAAGATCAAGATTTCAACTCCAGGAGACCGGTGAACGTCTTCCAAAAGTTCGAGAAATGAAAATGGGAGTTCGGTCAACATGTATTTATGGACGGATATTTACTTGTAAATACCTAGTAATAAAATTCGGTGGTAGAACATGAAGGCAAACCATTTTCATAATTTCTGTATTTATGGGATATATTGTCCAAATCAGAGATGAAATGGCTATGCTAAAGCTCGAGTCATCACGAAATGATTTCCTAATTGTAGAAAAATTTCAAACCGAGCTGAGTAAAGTTATGATAGCGTTTCTAGTCAAAATGCTTTATTTGTATATAGATGTATTATATTAACCGATTTCGATCAAATACCCACATAAATTCTCAAATTTGTAGAAATTCCTCACAAAAACCCAAAGTACCGAACTCAAAATTTCCGTACCCATCCACGAACAAATATCCGCCAATTTGGAGAAAATCCCCAATACTGGCAAAACTGCTGCTACTATGCTTAACACCGGTTGCCACTCGTGCCAAAAAAACAAAATCTACCACAAACTGACGAAAATTTTACCAAAAATATACCAAATTTAAAAAAAATTTATAACTCTTGGATTGTATCTTACACACTATGGGACTTTAATACTATCATCTAAAACCAAAAGGATTTTTGAATTTAAAGTAACTTTCGGATTTTAATTCTATAGAAAATTGTTTTGTCAAAATTTTATTTCTATAGAAAATTTTGTCAAATTTTATTTCTATAGAATATTTTGTCAATATTTTATTTCTATAGAAAATTTTGTCAACATTTTATTTCTATAGAAAATTTTGTCAAAATTTTATTTCTACAGAAAGTTTTGTCAAAATTTTATTTCTTTAGAAAATTGTGTCAAAATTCTATTTCTATACAAAATTTTGTCAAATTTTATTTCTATAGAATATTTTGTCAATATTTTATTTCTATAGAAAATTATGCCAACAGTTCTTTTTCTATAGAAAATTATGCCTAAATGTTATTTCTGTAGAAAATTTTGTCAAAATATTATTTCTATAAAAAATTATGCCAACATTTTTTTCTATAGAAAATTTTGTCAAAATTTTATTTCTATAGAAAATTTTTTCAAAATGTGAATTCCGTAGAACTTAGTTTGTCAGGATTTTATTTCTATAAAAAATTGTTTTGTCGAAATTTTATTTCTATTGAAAATTTTGTCGAAATTTTATTTATATAGAAAATTTTGTCAAAATTTTATTTCTATAAAAAATTCTATCAAAATTTTATTTCTATGGAAAATTTTGTCAAAATTTTATTTCTATAGAAAATTATCCCAATTTTTTTTTCTACAGAAAATGATGACTTAATGTTATTTCTATAGAAAATGTTGTCAGAACTTTATTTCTATAGAAAATTTAGTCAAAATTTTATTTCTATAGAAAATGTTGTCGAAATTTTATATCTTTCGAAATTTTGTCAAAATGATAATTCTGTAGAAATTATTTTGTCAGGATTTTATTTCTGTAGAAAATTGTTTTGTCAAAATTTTATTTCTATAGATAATTTGTCAAAATTTTATTTCTATAGATTTTTTTTCTGTCAAAATTTAATTTCTATAGAAAATTTTGTCAAAATTTTATTTCTTTAGAAAATTTTTTCAACATTTTATTTCTATTGAAAATTGTGCCAAATTTTATTTCTATAGAAAATTCTATCAAAATTTTATTTCTATGGAAAATTTTGTCAAAATTTTATTTCTATAGATAATTATGCTAATTTTTTTTCTTCAGAAAATTATGAACAAATGTTATTTCTAAAGAAAATGTTGTCAAAACTTTATTTCTATAGAAAATTTTGTCGAAATTTTATTTCTGTAGAAAATTTTGTCTAAATGTTAATTCTGTAGAAATTATTTTGTCAGGATTTTATTTCTATAGAAAATTGTTTGGTCAAAATTTTATTTCTATAGAAAATTATGCTAATTTTTTTTTCTACAGTAAATTATGTCTAAATGTTATTTCTATAGAAAATTTTGTCAAAATTTTATTTCTATAGAATATTTTGTCAAAATTTTATTTCTATAGAAAATTTTGCCAAAATTTTATTTCTATAGAAAATTTTGTCAAAATGCTAATTCTGTAGAAATTATTTTATCAGGATTTTATTTCTATAGAAAATTGTTTTGTCAAAATTTTATTTCTATAGAAGAATTTGTCAAGATTTTATATCTGTAGAAAATTTTGTCAAAATTTTATTTCTATAGAAAATTTTGTGAAAATTTTGTTTCTATAGAAAATTTTGTCAAAATGTTATTTCTATAGAAAATTTTGTCAAAATTTTATTTCTATAGAAAATGTTGTCAAGATTTTATTTCTGTAGAAACTTTTGTGAAAATATTATATCTATAGAAAATTTTATTATTAATTATATTTCTATAGAAATTTTTGTCAAAATGTTAACTCTGTAAAAAATTATTTTGTCAAGATTTTATTTCTATAGGAAATTGTTTTGTCAAAATTGTATTTCTATTGAAAGTTTTGCCAAATTTTATTTCTATAGAAAATTCTGTCAAAATTGTATTTCTATGGAAATTTCTGCCAAATGTTATTTCTATAGAAAATTCTGTTAAAATTTTATTTCTATGGTAAATTTTGTCAAAATTTTATTTCTACAGAAAATTGTGCCTAAATGTTATTTCTATAAAAAATTTTTGTCAAAATTTTATTTCTATAGAAAATTTTGTCAAAATGTTCTTTCTATAGAAAATTTGTCAAAATTTTATTTCTATAAAGAATGTTGTCAAAATTTTATTTTTATAGAAAATTTTGTCCAAATTTTCTTTCTATAGAAAATTTTGCCAAAATTTTATTTCTATAGAAAATTTTGTCAAAATGCTAATTCTGTAGCAATTATTTTGCCAGTATTTTATTTCTATAGAAAATTGTTTTGTCAAAATTTTATTTCTATAGAAGATTTTGTTAAAATTTTGTTTCTATAGAAAATTTTGTCAAAATTTTATTTGTCAAAATTTTATTTTATTTTGTCAAAATTCTATTTCTATAGAAAATTTTGTCAAAATTTTATTTTTATAGAAAATTTTGCCAAAATGTTATTTCTATTGAAAATTTTGTCAAAGTGTTATTTCTATAGAAAATTTTGTCAAAATTTTATTTCTATAGAAAATTTTATCAAAATTTTATTTCTATAGAAAATTTTGTCAAAATTTTATTTCTATAGAAAATTTTGTCAAAATTTTATTTCTTTAGAAAATTTTGTCAAAATTATATTTCTATAGAAAGTTTTGTCAAAATTTTATTTCTATAGAAAATTTTGTCAAAATTTTATTTCTATAGAAAATTTTGTCAAAATTTTATTTCTATAGAAAATTTTATTTCTATAGAAAATTTTATCAAAATTTTATTTCTATAGAAGATTTTGTCAAAATTTTATTTCTATAGAAAATTTTGTCAAAATTTTATTTCTATAGTAAATTTTGTCAAAATGTTATTTCTATAGAAAATTTTGTCAAAATGTTATTTCTATAGAAAATATTGTCAACATTTTATTTCTATAGAAAATTTTGTCAAAATTATATTTCTATAGAAATTTTTGTCAAAATGTTAATTCTTTAGAAAATTATTTTGTCAAGATTTTATTTCTATAGAAAATTGTTTTGTCAAAATTGTATTTCTATTGAAAATTTTGCCAAATTTTATTTCTATAGAAAATTCTGTCAAAATTTTTTTTCTATGTAAAATTTTGCCAAATGTTATTTTTATAGAAAATTCTGTCAAAATTTTATTTCTACAGAAAATTTTGTCAAAATTTTATTTCTATAGAAAATTTTGTCAAAATTTTATTTCTACACCCTCAAAAAAAATCGCCTCTCTAACATATGTTCCAAACATATTTTGCAGGAAGCACATATATTATTGGATACTGCCGAAACATTAATATGTTTGTTTTATGTGAACATATAATATGTTTGGAAGCATTTTGAGCCCAAAAATATTATATGCTTGGAAGAATTTTCCCCAAAGAAGATTGTGCTCATTCCCTAACATAATTTTCACTTCCACGAAATTTTTTAGTTCTTGGCACCTTTTTCTGTAATACAAATAATGTTGAAGAAATTATTCAATTTTATATCTTTTTTAAATTTTACCTTTCGCCTGGACGGAGAATCGAACCGAGGACCATACAGTTTGTAAGCCAACACACTACCACTGAGCTACGTAGCTGTTATAGTCACCAGAAGACAATTATCGTTATAAGTTACATTTATATAGCATAGTTTGCAGCGCCCACGAGCCCATGCAAACATAACATTATTTAACAGAAACATACATGTGTTGGCAACGTGGAGCAGTGGTTAGCATGTCTGCCGTACATGCAAAGGGTCGTGGGTTCAATCCCTGCTCCGACCAAACACCAATTTTTTTTTAATTTACACAGTTATATTTATACAATATTAAATTTTTATAATGAAACTTCGAAATGTGGGTTATTAAAGATTTACAGTCAGAAACAGTGCTTGATATAAACGAAATGGACTGAGCTTTTGACTAAGATATTATTTTTTTATTGCAAAAATAACAATTTTGTAATAAAAAACTGGTTTTGGTATAAAAGTTTGGAATTTTGGAAGGAATTCAAAAACTCTAACAAAGGAAGAACGTGGGGTCGATTATAAACATACATAAATAATTTTATAATATACACAAATTAAATAATAATTAGGCTTAAATTAAATAATATTGAGACTTAAGCATATACAAGTTTTGGCCTTATCATAAAGCAGTTTCCGAAACAACATATAAGCTGTTTCACAGAAATTGCTCTCTTTTGATTCTCTCGCTGTGTTAATTTGATATCTTTCGTCGACCCTCCCGGTTTTTATCTCTATTTCTTTCTCTATACTCTCTCTCTCTCTCTGTCGCTCTCTGAATAAAATATCACAACATATATATGTTTACTCGAAATTTGTAAATTTATATGTGTTTACATTCACACATATAATTTTTATGAAACATGCATGCCCCAAACATAATATATTCTAACATATTAACATATGTGTTCCAAACATTTAGTGTTAGTTTGAGAACATTACATGTTTGCACTTAAATATATTGTGTTTAAAAATTGTGCCCGAAACACATTTTGTTTATATCGAAACATATGAAAAACATATTTTTCTAACAGTGTATAGAAAATTTTGTCAAAATTTTATTTCTATAGAAACTGTTGTTAAAACTTTATATCTATAGTATAGAAAATTTTGTCAACGTTTTAGTTCTATATATTTCCATTGCATACTTTTAGGCGGTCCACTTAATACAAAACGGGAGTTCCGTTTTATATATTGCAAGTAGAGAACAAAAATAAACATTAGTTTTCGAAAATCGCTTTATGGTTTTGCAAAATAATGCCCATTCAGATCTCTACAGTTTTGCGATCGTTGGAACCAATTGTCGAAGCTCTATTGCCTTTTTTAGTGAGGTATCTCTAAAATTTGAATTTTGAACGCATCAATTGCTCCATCATTTGACAAAAACGTTCACCTTCAATTTTATTTTTTGAGGACTTTCGGCGGTGGTCGATTAAGTTGATTTTTTGCGTTTCCATAAATGCTGATGTTTTAGCCAATGTGTTGTGTGGTCGCATTGTCGAGGTGAAGGTTGATATGTTGTTGGATGATGTGCACGAAATTCTTCTTAGAGTGAACTACGACCTCGGTTGGATTTACCATACCACCAATAAACACTGGTCCTTAACGTAGCTTCATCGCCAAATATTTAGTTAAGTTCAAGGAAGAACTGTTGTTGAGTTAATTCTGGTTGAGAATTGTTGGCTAGTACATTTTAACCTTCGTAACATTATCTGCTAAATTGTACGTTTATCCATACGGAGACTTGGTTACACAAAAAAGCAGAAGAAATACTTATATAAGCCTCATTATTTGGGGGCTTGGTTTATATGGGAACTATATATATAATTATAGACAGATATGAACCAATTTGTGCATGGTTGTTGCATCATGTACTAAATGTACTCTTTCAGGTGGCTCCGGAGTTCAAATCTTGGGTTCGTTTTATATGGGGGCTATATCTAAAAGTGGTTCGATATGGCCCATTTGCAATACCATCCGACCTACATCAATAGTAACTAATAATGCCAAGTTTCAAGTGGATAGCTTGTTTCGTTTGGGAGTTAGCATGATTTCAACAGACGGACGGACAGTCGGACAGAATTTTACCATATGACCCAATATATGAATCGTTGTTAGAACCAGATCGGGTGAAATGTGCTCTTCCAAGAGTCTCCTGAAATCAAATCTGGGGCTCGGTTTATGTGGGATGAGCCAAATTTCAAAGCGGTAGTTTCTTTCATTCGGTTAGTGTGTGATTTCAACAGACGTACGGATGGACAGCCGGCCGGATCGTATTAGATCGGCCCAAAATTTCACCACGACACAGAATGTATACACTTTACGCGGTTTGAGACCAATATTTCGATGTGTTATAAACGAAATGGAGGAGGGTACCAAAAAGGAAAAGTGTTCACATATGTACACAAAATGTTACAATGGCACAGTATGACTAAAAGGTGGCATAAATATGGAAAAAATTATGTGACACCAAAAAGAGGCACAAAAGTACATACAGAGAAGGAATATGATCACCCCAAACATGTTTTAAGAGCAAAATGTTAATTTTGGAAGTTGATCATAGATCACTAGGAAAGTAAAAAAGTAGCAAATTTGCCACTGAAGTGGCTCAACGGTACAACTGGATGTTCATATCGCCCTCTACCTTGAAAGCTGAGAAGACAATGGATTCAACTCCAGTATGTAAAAAAATCATCGCGTATACCTTGAGTCCCCATATGGGTTAAGTGAACATGTCCCAAAGCAACAACAACAACAGAAATTATTATTATCATAATTTTGTGTTACGTGAGTTTTCATGTGGAAAAGATGAAACATCATCTGTAACGTAGACGTTACCTCGACTGCATGATGATGGTGGTGGTGGTGAGGTTTACATTGAAGTTGTCGACGTCGTCGTCATCGTCGAAATAGACCACAGCAAATGAAGCACTACGACACTATGATGTACGAGTACATCACTACTTGCGGTATGATAACTTGCCCGTTCGTTTATTTTGTTTTTGTCCTTTCAATGTCTTCATAGCTCCAGCTTGCAAGCACAGAGACAACTCGGATGTCCTTTTTGTGTGAACGGATGGATAGAGTGGATGGCTTGGAGTGTTGCGCAGCATGTTTTGTATATTTCCAGGTTGTTATTTTCGTTTTTTTTTTTGCTTCTTGTTGATTGGGTGTCCCTGCTCTTGCTGCTGCTGCGATTGTGTGCGGTTCTTTTTTTCCATACTCCTGGTTGATGCTCATGTAATCGTCATCACCATAATCATAGTTTTGCAGTTACTCCTGATTTTACCTCTGGTTTCTGGTGCCCGCCTGTCGGGCGCCAATCCATTTCCCCCCATTTTTAATACAACAAGGAATTTCATTCGACTTTACTGCTCCATCAGGGAATGTCATAACGCTGTAAGAGTATGGGGAACTCTTCGGCGAAAATGAACTTCTGTGTGTTAGGTGGGAGGGAGGGAATAAGTCGGTGGTGAAACAGGACATTCCTGGGGATATTCTTGTTGTTTAATATTTTGTATTTAAAGGTTTGTCTTATTTTATATTTTTCTACATTTTCTCCTCCCTGTAATGCCTTAGTGTCGACGTTAGTTGTTGGCCACTAACGTGCTCTTGAACTTTATTACTGTGAAAAAAAAACACACACATCCATTGAGTTCCTTTGACAAGATATAGTAGCTGAGTAATGAAGGAATTGTCTCAGTAGCTTTAATGGATTTTCAAAAAAAAAAAAAAAAAAAAAAAACAAGTACGTAAAGTCTAGAGTCGGGCAGGGCCGACTATATTATACCCTTAACCATTATGTAGACCAAAATTTGTGCTACCATCTCAACTCCTTCAATTTTTGTTGGCAGATTATCAAGGGTTATATTCCCATATAAAAATATTTATATCTGAAACGATTTGGAGACAATTTTTTGTACTTCTACAAAATCGCTAGAATTAAAAATTATATGGGATGAAACACAATGTTAGTAAAAAACAGGTAAGGAAAGTCTAAAGTCGGGCGGGGCCGACTATATTATACCCTGCACCACTTTGTAGATCTAAATTTTCGATACCATATCACATCCGTCAAATGTGTTGGGGGCTATATATAAAGGTTTGTCCCAAATACATACATTTAAATATCACTCGATCTGGACAGAATTTGATAGACTTCTACAAAATCTATAGACTCAAAATTTAAGGCGGCTAATGCACTAGGGTGGAACACAATGTTAGTAAAAAAATATGGGAAACATTTAAATCTGAGGCAATTTTAAGGAAACTTCGCAAAAGTTTATTTATGATTTATCGCTCGATATATATCTATTAGACGTTTAGGAAAATTGGAGTCATTTTTACAACTTTTCGACTAAGCAGTGGCGATTTTACAAGGAAAATGTTGGTATTTTGACCATTTTTGTCGAAATCAGAAAAACATATATGTGGGAGGTATATCTAAATCTGAATCGATTTCAATCAACTTTTGCACACTTAACTGCACTAGTAATTGTACTCCTAGTGCAAAATTTCAAACAAATTGGGCCAAAACTCTGGCTTCTAGGACCATATTAGTCCATATCGGGCGAAAGATATATATGGGAGCTACATCTAAAGCTGAATCGATTTCAACCAAATTTGGCACACATAGCTACAATGCTAAATCTACTCCCTGTGCAAAACTTCAACCAAATTGGGCCAAAACTCTGGCTTTTAGGACCATATTAGTCCATATCGGGCGAAAGATATATATGGGAGCTATATCTAAATCTGAACTGATTTTAATCAAATTTTGAACACTTGAGTATACTACTAATTCTACTCCTAGTGCAAAATTTCAACCAAATTCGGCCAAAAATCTGGCTTCTGGGGCCATATAAGTCCATATCGGGCGAATGATATATATGGGAGCTATATCTAAATCTGAACCGATTTCAATCAAATTTTGCACACATGACTATTCGTCTATGTGTTATGTTTGTACAAAATTTCAAGCAAATCGGTATAAAACTCTGGCTGCTGGGTCCATATTGGTGCATATCGGCCGAAAGATATATATGGGAGCTATATCTAAATCTGAACCGATGTCTTCCAAAATCTGTAGGGTTCTATTCTGACCAAAATTAGGAACATGTGCCAAATTTGAAGGCGATTGGACTTAAATTGCGACCTAGACTTTGATCACAAAAATGTGTTCACAGACAGACGGACAGACGGACATGGTTATATCGACTCAGGGATCCACCCTGAGCATTATTGCCAAAGACACCATGTGTCTATCTCGTCTCCTGCTGGGTGTTACAAACACATGCACTAACTTATAATACCCTGTTCACAGTGTGGCGCATGGTATAAATATGGGAAATATGAAGCTAGAGCAATTTTGATGCGATTGTACAAAATAGCATTTATGATCTATCGGGCGATACATATGTATTGGAGATATAGGACAATTTGAGTAATATTTACAATTTTTGCTACTCAGCAGTTGGTTAAATCTCGCCAAGATATGTGGTCAATTGTGGATTGTGATATATTATTTGGCCAATTCGGGCGATATTTTCACAAGTCGGAGCTTTATTTAAAATTCGACCATTCTGTGGAAAGTTTGGCATTACAGTGTGAAGGATATGACTACGATATGGGAAAATCATCACACAATTTTGTGTAAAATGTGGGTATTTTGGCCATATTAGATCAAGATGGCACACTTAAATAGCATATTAAATGTATTCTCTGTGAAATCTATCGAGTCAATTGGAGGAAACTCCCATTGAAAATGGGTCTAAAATATGAAACATTCTACAATATTTCCCCTACTCTGGCGTACATATATATGGGAGCTATATCTAAATATGAACCGATTTTGACCAAATTTGGCATGCATTGTTAGAATAATAATCCTGCTATCTCAGCAAAAAACGTTAATGGGAGAATAATTTTGGCCTCCGTGGTCATATGAGTGTAAATCGGTCGAAAGATATATATGGGAGCTATATCTAAATCTGAACCGATTTCAACCAAATTTGACACACTTAACGATAATATTAAACGTAATCCTTATTTAAAATATGAAGCAACTCAGGGCAAAACTCTGGCTTTTGAAGCCATATAAGTGCAAATCGGACGAAAGCTATATCAAAATCTGAACCGATTTGAACCATGCTTAACAATACTATTAAACGTACTCCTTGTGCTAAATTTCCAGCAAATCAGGGCAAAACTCTGGCTTTTGAGGCCATATAAGTTCAAATCGGACGAAAGGTATATATGGGAGCTATATCTAAATCTGAACCGGTTTGGCTGATATTTTGTATATCTTACGAAAGCCCCAAAATATTTGGAAACAAATATTTTGATAAATACGTCAATTATGACCAGATCAGTGATAAATATATATGACACCCATATCTAAATCTGAACCGATTTTTTTCAAAATCAATAGCGATTGTCTTTGAGCCAATTTAAAACTCTGTGCCAAATTTCAGGACGATTGGACTTAAACTGCGAGCTGTACTTTGCACACAAAATTACATATACAGACAGACGGACATCGCTAAATCGACTCAGAATTTCTAAGCCGATCGGTATACTAAATGATGGGTCTCAGTCTTTTCCTTCTTGGCGTTACATACAAATGCACAAACTTATTATACCCTGTACCACAGTAGTGGTGAAGGGTATAAAAAAAAATAAGTATATACAGCAGTAAGTTCGGCCGGGCCGAATCTTAAATCATTTGAAATGTCAGGGGGTTTGATGGCAGATATTCTCCCAAACAGAGCTGTTCAACTAGTACACTACTCGAAAATAAATTTAAAGATTTTACCTGTGAAGAATATATCAGATTCTGGATTTATAAGAACCATTTTTGTTTGAATTTTAGAGGAATCATAATCATCTCGTGTAAGTGTGCATGAAAATGATGAAATAACGCCTTGATTTGATGTCTGTAGATTTTCACTCACATTATTTAAATGAAATGAAATATACCCCCAAATGGACCGATAAAAACTAAATCCGACACACGTTTTTGTGAGTCTAAAATACCAGTATATTTACAATTTCAGACAAATCGGATAAAAACTACGGTTTCTAGGAGATCGATTTATGGGGGCTATACTAAAGAAATGATCGATACTCACCATTTTCGGCGCTTTTTATGATCCTAAACTGATTCTAGATTTCAAATTTCATGCAAATTGGGTAAAAACTACGCTTCTATAAGCCCAAGAAGTAAACTCGGGAGATCGGTCTATATGGGGGATATACCAAAACATGGACCAATACACGCCATTTCGGTACATGTATTTGTGGTCCAACAATACCTTTTGATTTCTAATTTTAGGCAAAAAGGATAAAAACTTCGGTTTCTATAAGCCCAAAAAGTAAAATCTGGAGATCGGTCTATATGGGGGCTATAAGAAGTAAAATCAGGAGATTGGTCTATATGGGGGATATATCAAAACATGGACCGATACTCATAATTTTGGGCACTAGAGTGACCGCAACTTATATGGGGCAAAAAAATGTCGGAATTTTGTTCGCCTTAACCCCACAAAACGTATCACCTTTCCAGATATTGGGAAAGCCAACATATGAGCCCGATTAAACGACGTTAACACGTGCCGCTCGTCGCTGAGTCGAACCGAGTTACGCCAGCCTTTAGCTTTGAAAACGCGACCTGGTGCCACTAGGAGCATTCGCCTCAAACATTAGTTTTTTTTCACTTTTTTTTCACGAGCGGCACTTTTTAACGTCGTTTAATCAGGCTCAAGTTTTGGCTATCCCAATATCTGGAAAGGGGATTCGTTTTGTGGGGTTAAGGCAAACAAGATTCCGACATTTTTTTGCCCCATATAAGTTGCGGTCACTCTATTGGGCACATCTCTTTGTGGTCCTAAAATACCTCTAGATTTCTAATTTCAGGCAAATTGAATGAAAACTAGGTTTCTTCAAGCCCAAAAAGTAAAATCGGGAGATCGGTCTATATGGGGGATATACCAAAACATGGACCGATACTCACCATTTTTGGCACACCTCTTTATGGTCCTAAAGTGCCTCTAGATTTCTGATTTCTGAGGCAAATTGGATAAAAGCTACGATTTCTATAAGCCCAAGACCCCAAAACGGGAGGTCAGTTTATATGGGAACTATATCAAAATCTGGACCGATATAGCCCTTCTATGAACTTGACCTGCCTGCAGATAAAAGACGGGTTTGTGCAAAGTTTCAACACGATTGCTTCATTATTGAAGACTGTAGCGTGATTACAACAGACAGACAGACGGACATGGTTATATCGTCTTAGAATTTCTCCCTGATCAAGAATATATATACTTTATATAGACGGAAATCGACATTTCGATGTGTTACAAACGGAATGACAAACTTATGTTGCTATTTGTAACATAATTAAATTTATTTTTTTTTTTATTTTAATATTTCTTCGAATTTTACTATTATTTTACCGTAGGGACGTAGGGGTAGGTTAGGTTATATTAGGCATAGTGGCACCCCGATATTTTCAGGCTCACTTAGACTATTCAGCCCATTGTGATACCGCCGAACTTGACCTGCCTGTATATAAAAGATGAGTTTGTGCAAAATTTCAGCACGATTGCTTCATTATTGACGACTGTAGCGTGATTACAACAGACAGACAAACAGACAGAAGGGTATGGTTATATCGTCTTAGAATTTCTCCCTGAATATGCATATAGTCGGAAATCGATATTTCGATGTGTTACAACGGAATGACAAACTTATTATACTTATTACTTATTATCTCTCCTCAGTGAGTACTGCCCAATGACAGGGGACATTCTTTTTTATAGCAGAGTCCGAAAGACGTGCCACTCAGAAATATCATCAGCATTTCTGAGAGGGGATTATCTACTGATTAACAACTTTTTGGTGTTTGGTCAAAACGGGGTTTGAACCACCGACCCTGTGTATGCATGGCGAGCATGCTAATCATTCCACCACGGTGACTCTCGTGGGGTAAAAATTGAATTTTTAGAAGTTGCGAAGGGAATTTTCAAAAATTCTTCTGGCATCACTGCAAGATAATAATGTTACTTTCTCACAATGATCATGGACCATATTTTCTCGCTAAACATAACATGTTTGCCGAAATCACATATACTTAGAAAATAATATGATAGCGACAAAAAAGTTACATGTTAGCGGAGAAAAAGTAACATACTTGGAATTTGAATTAAAAATTTTTCCAATTGTACCTTTCCGTATTTGCTACTCAGAGAATGAAGCCGAGCCTTTTTTGTCGGCGGCGGCTTAGACTAAACTTTTGTCTCCGGCGGCGGCTGCTTGACGGCTAAGCCGATATAAATATGTCTTTTCAGCGGCGGACAATTATCCATTATGAAATCAATTTGAAGTTATTCTAATGGTAATGAGATTAGTTGGACAACCAATCTTACAATCAAATGTACATTTCATTCAAATTTTCTGAGCTAAATTTTTGCAAAATTATTATAGCAGCTTGAAATTGATTGATTGTAATGGAAAGGTTCAAAATTTTGACAAAAATAAGACAATTATTAATACATTTTCTGATTTAATCCGATATTTTTGAATAATTGACGGCTAAATTTTAGTCGAGATGAGTCGACATATTCGGCGGCGGCGTCGACTGGTAAAAAACGGTCGGCGGCGACTGAAATCGGCGGCGAGGCTCGGCGGCTTCATTCTTTGATGCTAGTACATGCCACCAAAAATCAATTCTTCCCACAGTATTTTAATCGAAATATTCGAGCCCATTTATAGTCATATGATGTAGAATTTCTTACACAATTCTCGACAATTCGTTTCGGTCACTCAACTAGAAACTAGACACGTGGCCATTCGATTACATTACGTCTGGTATAAAAATGATACATCAATTTTTTTTTAACACAAAGGTCATTCCAGCTCTTACTTAAAATTGCCGAATGGATGATGGGAATGATTCAACAAAACATTGATGGACAATGACAAAATTTTCAGGATCAAAGATCAACTTTGATGGGACTATCTTTGCAAAAGATTGAGTAGCGGCATTAGGTAGTACCAGCCGTTATTCTAATCAAATGTCGTTCCCCAAAGTACTTAAAAATTAAACCAGCCATTTATTGATAATGTGAAGATGATGATACTTTTGAGTAACAAATTAATTTCTATTGCTTTGCCTTTTGTTGTCATTATTGTTAATAAGTATGTTAATGTTTGATTGTATATGTGTGTGTGTCTTTTAATATGAGCGAGGAAAAAGAAAACGTGTTTTAAAAATGAAAATGCTAACTATAGTTCTTAACCACCCCTTTTTTAAGGAGGACGTTTAAATAAATACTCGTTGCACAGTGGTAAGCAAAATGAGAAATTTCTATTTGATGTAAACTTAAGGATTTTAAGAGTTAGATTATGTTATCTATCGACCTAAAATCATAAATGAAGTTGCAAAAAAATGGATTCAGATTTAAATGTTTCCCATATTTTTATACCCACCACCATAGAATGGTGACGGGGTTATAATAAGTTTGTCATTCCGTTTGTAACACATCGAAATATCGATTTCCGACTATATAAAGTATATATTCTTGATCAGAGAGAAATTCTAAGACGATATAAGCATGTCCGTCTGTCTGTTGTAATCACGCTACAGCCTTCAATAATGGCGCTATCGTCCTGAAATTTGGTACAGATTCGTCTTTTGTTTGCAGGCAGGTCCAGTTCGAAGATGTGCTATATCGGTCTAAGTTTTGATATAGTCCCCATATAAACCCACCTCCCGATTTGGGGTCTTATAAAAACTGTAGTTTTTATCCAATTAGCGTGAAATTGGAAATCTAGGGCTATTTTAGAACCATCAAAAAGTGTACCAAAAATGGTGCCTATCGGTCCACGTTTTGGTATAGCCCCCATATGGACCGATTTCCCGGTGCGTCTAGAAAGTGTATTTTCTTTCCGATTTGCCTAAAATTGAAAATCTAGAGGTATTCCAGGACCATAAGGAGGTGTGCCGAAAATACGGTGTATCGGTCCATGTTTTGATATAGCCCCCATATAGACCGATCTACCGATTTTACTTCTTGGTCTTCTAGAATCCGTAGTTTTAATCCAATTTACCTGAAATTTGAAATCTAGAGGTACTCTTGGACCCTAAAGACGTGTGCCTAAAATGGTGAGTACCGATCCATATGTTGATATAGCCACCATATAGACCGATCTCCCGATTTTACTTCTTGGGCTTCTAGAATCCGTAGTTTTTATTCAATTTGCCTGAAATTTGAAATCTATAGGTATTCTAGGACCATAAAGACGTGTGTCGAAAATGGTGAGTACCGGTCCATGTTTTGATATAGTCCCCATATAGAACGATCTCCCGATTTTACTTCTTGGGCTTCTAGAATCCGTAGTTTTTACTGAGATTGGAAATCTAGAGGTATTCTAGGAAAATAAAGAGAAAGTAGTCATTATCGGACCATATTTTGATATAGCCCCCCCCCCCCCCCCATATAGACCGATCTCCAGATTTACTTCTTGGGCTTATAGAATCCGTAGTTTTTATCCAATTTGCCTGAAATTGGAAATCTAAAGGTATTCACGACCATAAAGGGGTGTGCCGAATATATTGAGTATCGGTACAGTTTTTGATATAGCCCCCTTATAAACCGGCTCTCCGATTTGGGGTCGAGATTCTAGAACTACAATTAAATGTGCCGAATACTGCGAGTATCTTTCCATGTTTTGATATAGCCAACATTACACCGAACTCCCGATTTAACTCCTATAGTTTCTAGAAATTGTAAAGGGTGATACGGTCAAAATTTGGTCAATATAAACTTGACGTATTTCTTTAAATTTTGCATTTAAAAAACCTGAACACCCCTCATTTTGAAGGTGTGTGTGCGTAGAATGTTGCTCCTATTTTGATTTTGGAATTCACTCTTCAGTTGTCAAAATGCCGTCCAAGCAAGAAGAAGCAGCGTATCAAAATTTTGCTCGCGCATCGCGAAAATCCGAGCTACCGCACGCAAAGCTGGCAAAATCGCTAAAAGTTGCCAAATCAACCGTTACAATAGTAATAAAAGTGTTTGGGGGACGTTTGTCGACAGCCAGGAAGTCTGGATCGGGGGGAAATCGAAAACCGGAAGCCGCTGAGACGACAAAGAGAGTTGCCGGTAGTTTCAAGCGAAACCCTAACCTCTCTCTCCGAGATGCCGCAAATAAGCTGGGTGTATCGTCTACAACCGTGCATCGAGCCAAAAAACGAGCCGGACTATCGACTTACAAGAAGGTAGTGACTCCAAATCGCGATGATAAACAAAATACGACGGCCAAAGCGCGATCCGGGAGGCTGTACACGACGGTGCTGACGAAGTTTGACTGCGTGGTAATGGACGACGAAACCTACGTCAAAGCCGACTACAAGCAGCTTCCGGGACAGGAGTTGTATACGGCAAAAGGAAGGGGAAAGGTAGCAGATATTTTCAAGCACATAAAACTGTCAAAGTTCGCAAAGAAATATCTGGTTTGGCAAGCCATCTGTACCTGTGGCTTGAAAATCAGCATTTTCATACTTTCCGGGACTGTCAA